>NC_044553.1:73834383-74186345 GCF_007565055.1 Rhinopithecus roxellana | reverse complement strand
CCGGCTAATTTTTTGTATTTTTAGCAGAGGCGGGGTTTCACCGTGTTAGCCAGGGTGGTCTCAATCTCCTGACCTCATGATCCACTCGACTCAGCCTCCCAAAGTGCTGGGATTACAGGTGTGAGCCACCGCACCCGGCCTGTACAGACACTTTTTAAAACAAACAGAGCTGCTAAATACTGTTTAGCAATCCTCATGCTCATATCTTGCAGAAAATACCTGGCCATTCAAACTCTGCAAAAGCGGAAAATCATAAGGCTTCAAGTAATGTAAGGAGCTCTTTTTTCTTTTTTTGAGACGGAGTTTCACTCGTTGTCCAGGCTGGAGTGCAATGGCATGATCTTGGCTTACCGCAACCTCTGCCTCCCGGGTTCAGGCGATTCTCCTGCCTCAGTCTCCTGAGTAGCTGGGATTACAGGTGCCTGCCACCACACCCAGCTAATTTTGGTATTTCTAGTAGAGACGGGGTCTTGCCATGTTGGCCAGGCTGGTCTTGAACTCCTGACATTGGGTGATCCACCTGCCTCAGCCTCCCAAAGTGCTGGGATTACAGGCGTGAGCCGCCACACCTGGCCAGGGAGCTCTCATCCATAACTAAACGTAGATTAGAAAGAGATTACTTCTGTCCTTTTCCATGTCTGTTACATGAACCCAGTACAGCTTAGTCTGCAGAAACTATTTCCAGTGGGAATTCTTGAGAAAAAACAATTACCGTTTGGAGGAACTTTCTTTCTTTCTTTCTTTCTTTTTTTTTTTTTTTTGGACAGAGTCCCATTTTGTCATCCAGGCTGGAGTACAGTGTCACAATTTTGGCTCACTGCAGTCTCTGCCTCCCCAGTTCAAGCGATTCTCATGCCTCAGCCTTCTGAGTAGCTGGGACCACAGGTGCACACCACCACACCCGGCTAATTTTTGTATTTTTAGTAGAGATGGGGTTTGACTATGTTGGCCAGGCTGGTCTCGAACTCCTAACCTCAAGTGATCCACCCACCTCAGCCTCCTAAAGTGCTGGGATTACAGGCGTGAGCCACTGCACCTGGTCCAAAGAGGAACTTTAAAAAAAACAAAAACAAAAACAAAAAGACAACAACAACCACCACCAAAAAAAAAAAAACAAAAACATGTATTTAAATTTTAGAATAACTGTGTTAGTTTCCTAGGGGTCCAGTAACACAGTTCTACAAACTGCGTGGTTTAGAACAATAAAAATGTACTCTTTCACAGTTCTGGAGGCCAGAAGTCTGAAATCAAGGTGTCAGCAGGGCCATGATCCCTCTGAATGAACTGAGGAAGGATCTGTTTCAGGCCTCTCTCCCAGCTTCTGGTAGTCTCATGTTCTTCAGCTGTTAAATGTCCATCTTCTCCCTGTGTCTCCTCATATCATCTTCTCTCTTTGGTGTTGGTCTCTGTGTCTCAATTTCCCCCTTTGGGGATATCAGTCACATTGGATTAGGGTCCACCCTAATGACTTCATCTTACCTGTATTACCTCCTAAACACACTATTTCCAAATACAGTCACATTCTGAAGTACTGGGAGTTAGGACTCCAACGTATCTGTTTGTTGGGTGGACACAATTCAATCCATAATAACAACCAAACAAGAAAAACACTTTCCTTTTTTATAGTTGAACAAACTGGAGACCAG
Organism: Rhinopithecus roxellana; assembly: GCF_007565055.1. NCBI lineage: Eukaryota > Metazoa > Chordata > Mammalia > Primates > Cercopithecidae > Rhinopithecus > Rhinopithecus roxellana. Next base: position 74,184,699 of record NC_044553.1, on the reverse strand, counting down.
TGATGAGTAGTATTGAATGGAAAGGATTGCCCGGGCGCGGTGGCTCATGCTTGTAATCCCAGCACTTTCGGAGGCTGAGGTGGGCGGATCACAAGGTCAGGAGATTGAGACCATTCTGGCTAACATGGTGCAACCCTGTCTCTACTAAAAATACAAAAAAGCAGCCGAACTTGGTGGCGGGCACTTGTAATCCCAGCTATTTGGGAGGCTGAGGCAGGAGAAGGGCGTGCCAGGAGGCGGAGCTTGCAGTAAGCCAAGATGGAGGTTGCAGTGAGCCAAGATGGCACCACTGCACTCCAGCCTGGGCGACAGAGCAAGACTTCATCTCAAATGAATGAATGAATGAATGAATGAATGAATCAACGAATGGAAAGGATTTCAGAAACACCACTGCAGAGATATGCAGTGGCCTTAACTACATTACAGAGACGTGGCAGGACAAGACAGTCTCTACCAGCATAGGACAGTTACCTAGTATATTTCAAATACATGTTTGCCTCTGCTCTCCTCACATGAAAAAATACAGAAAACTAGAAGTATGGAGCCAAATTTTCAAACTCCTTCTATGTGCACAAGGAGCACCTCTGGAGTCTTTAGTTCTGCATATCTTGAGCCTAGCTGAAGGTATATATGCGGAGAGTCCAACTCAAAAATTCTTCAAAAAATATTGTTTTCCCTAATTCCCACCATCACCTTTCTGGAGCCATAAGGGTTTAGATCTCAAAATAGGCCATAATAAAGACCTTAGGTTCCTTCCAGATACATAAAGGTAGGGGGAAAAAAGGACCTTAGGCTATTTATTTTTATAACCTGGATGAATGAATCACTTGATCCTGATAAATTTCTTAAAGGTGCTAATAAAAGTGCTAGGGTTTTTATCCCCACAATGAATGTTTCATTCAAAATCAGTAACTCTTGTTTTATTTTTACCCACAATCATTTATTCTTTCTCTATTTCTCACTGGTGCCACCTTCTGCAAATGCCTCAATCTTTCTATCCTTTTTTCTTCACTGTATTAGTCTGTTCTCAAGCTGCTATAAAGAACTGCCTGGACAGGCACCGTAGCTCATGCCTGTAATCCCAGCACTTTAGGAGGCCAAATCACGAGGTCAGGAGTTCGAGACCAGCCTGGCCAACATGTTGAAACCCTGTCTCTACTAAAAATACAAAAATAAGCTGGACGTGGTGGCATGCACCTGTAATCCCAGGTACTCTGGAGGCTGAGGCAGGAGAATTGCTTGAATCTGGGAGACAGACGTTGCAGTGAGCCAAGATTGTGCCATCCAGCCTACGTGGCACAGTGAGACTGTCTCAGAAAAAAAAAAAAAAAAAAAAGAACTGCTTGCGGCCAGGCGTGGTGGCTCACGCCTGTAATCCCAGCACTTTGGGAGGCCGAAGTGGGCAGATCATGAGGTCAGAAGATCAAGACCATCGTGGCTAACACGGTGAAACCCTGTCTCTACTAAAAATACAAAAATTAGCTGGGCGTGGTGGCACACGCCTGTAGTCCCAGCTACTCAGGAGGCTGAGGCAGGAGAATCAGTTGAACCCGGGAGGTGAAGGTTGCAGTGAGCCAAGCCAAGATCACACCACTGCACTCCAGCCTGGGCGAAAGAGCAAGACACCGGTCTCAGAAAAAAAAGAACTACCTGAAACTGGGTAATTTATAAAGGAAAGAAGTTTAACTGACTCACAGTTCCACATGGCTTGGGAGGCCTCAGGAAACTTACAATCATGGCGGAAGGGGAAGTAAACACGTCCTTCTTCACATGGTAGCAGGAGAGAGAAATGCAGAGTGAAGAGGGGAAAAATCCTTTATAAAACCATCAGATTTCGTGAGAACTCACTATCACAAGAACAGGATGGGGGGGAGTGCCCCCATGATCAAATCACCTCCCACGAGGTCCCTCCTTCAACACGTAGGGATTACAATTGGGATTACAATTCAAGATGAGATTTGGGTGGGGACACAGAGCCAGACCGTATCATTCACCATCTTTTTATATCCAAGAATCACCAGCTAGGCAATCTAGTTACTCCTTTGTTTGGTTACTCATTTGTTCAGCAAATAGTTATTGATCAATTTGAAAGCTTGGGGATGTGGAAGGGAATAAGACCCTGTCTCTGCCCTCTAGGGACACAGACTAACAGAATGCTGGATGGAACAACTACAGCAACTACAAAGAAAATTGCCCCAGTGGTGGCTGAAGGCCATGCTCCTCCCCAAGATCAAGCATTTTCCTTCTCCAGGCCTCTTATTCCTTGCTCTTTGGCACAGAAGGAAAACTAGCACTGAAGCCTAAACATATAGGCTTGAAGAGGAAGGGTGACTGAGGAATGACAAGATGAATGTGGATAACATCCAACATTCCACTCACAGGATCTCACAAGCACAGGCCTCTGATCTTTTTTTTTTTTTTTTTTTTCTCCAGTTTGGTTCCCAGTTCCTGGACTATGTGCCAAGGTACTGTGCTTTTCAGAAAGAAGACTTGCCCGGTCGAGATATACCCTAAACTTCTTATTCCATAATCCAACTCCTTCTCAAGGGAGGTCAGAGGTCAGGTAGAAATACAAAGAAATTAGAGTTTTCCATAGAATTCTCCAAATTTTCAAAATCAAATACATACAATCACACACATTAGAGCACAGCTTAAAGCAGTGAAGACAGACTCTCAAGGCGGGAGCAGCTGGTTCACGGTAGGAGTGCTGAGGGCCCTACCAGGAATGAGGAGAGCGCTGAGAGGCTTTGAAAAAGAGCAGAAACCTCCCTTCCAACCAGTTCCCACCAGCTCCAAAGAGAATGGAGGGAGAGAAACCATCTTTATGCCACCGGTCTCTGCTGGGTCACATCCATTTAAATTTAAAGATTTGAGGTTGGGCCAGAGGTAGGCAGAGAACAAAGAAGGAGGGAAGACAAGGCTTATTTTTCCTCCAACTAACATATTCTCTCAAAGTTTCTGGGACTCTGAGAGTTCTCCTAAAGATTCTAGGCTTTCTTGGCAATGATTTTCATATACCAGTTTGCTCAGAGACCTGTTATCAGTATATCATGACCAGATGATCACAGCCAGTCACAGCCAGCTTCAGGTCTCCATAAGAGGGAGTCCCTCCAGAATTGCATGATTTGCCTATGTCAATCACATCTATTTTAGGTGCCTTAGGGGGGACTATTTAAAGGACGCTTAGAGTGAATCCTTTGGTAAAGTGAATAATTACCTCTAGGCTTCAACTAGAAGTGATTGGAAGTGACAGGAGTCATTGGAAGGAGCCTTATGACTTCAGTACTTTACTTATTATTAATGATCATTAGCCACAGTCACTACCATGTTACTCACAAGATTCAAACCCAAGCTGGCCTGGCTCCCAGTCTGTGTTCAGTTCTATCTCATCGTCTCAAGCACACTGAACACCATTCACAGGGCTTTCCCTTACGATTTTTCCAGAGAGAATCAAGGTATTGTCCTCCAGAAGATAAGGTGAGTTCAGGCCTGCAATGCAACCAGGCGATGTCTGCCTACCTTTTTTGCCTCTCTTCTCTCCAGCTGTACTGTTCTTTCAGTTCCTTCAAGAGCCAAGCTCCAGGCCCACCCCGACTTCAGCTCAGACTAGGAAGCACCTCATTCTTATCCCCCTCTTCTCAGCCTCAGCCTGAGTAATTCCTAGTCTTTCAATCTTACCTATGAGTCACTTTTTAATGAAAGTGCTCTTACATTTGCCCTCTACCCACCCATTCCGGTTCCCCATTTATGAGCTTATAAATGACTTTTTCTTGGTAGCATCTATCAAGGTTTTCATTAGATACTTATGTGTGTTTGGTTGATTCAGTGTCTGTGTCTCCCTCTAAATGCTCAGCTCTGAAGTCTGAGTTCATGCTTATTGCCCTCATGATCATGTCCCCTCACCTAATAGCCCTTGGCACATATGTGGCATAGGTACTTCACAATGTATTCTGTACTAAATAAGTATGTGCTTACCTGAGAAAGGAGATGGTTACAAGGCAAGGTTCCTGGTTTTTGTTTCTTCCTGTATTCTTAGTATCTTTATGATTCCCTGAAAAGTACAAACTTAATTCACCATGGGTCTCTGATCTCTATCCTTGTCTAATGATTTGAGTTAGGATCCCAACACTATGATAGAGCTGTATGTACGGCAGCCACCCCAGAACTATTTTAGAAGAGAGATTAATATTCTTCCTACCCTTCCTTGAGGACAGGACTGTTGTACTACTAGTGCTTTATAGTCCAAGGAGCTTAGGGTCCAGGTAGGGAAGTCAGAGAAGTAGACAAGTACTCTCAGAAAATGAAGTGGTATCTATATAATAAGATAAGCACAGGCATGAAGGGGGACAAAGAGGCTCTTATCTGATCCTCATGAGCACCTGGAAGATTTCTGTAGAAAGTCCTAAAAAAGATGTTAGAGGTTGATAAGGGAAAATAATAGGCATGGGGTGGAGAGCTGAGGTGAAGAGATACTCAAAAAGGCTCAGAGGTGAGAGAGCATGGCGTTTTCAGAGGGGAACTGTGAATAATTTGAGATATATAGGGAAGTGGCAAGAAGTGAGTCTGAAGGAACTGTGTTCAGGGGCCAAAGATGTTTGTCTTGAAGTCCAAGAGCATCAACAAAGGGTTTAATTGATGAGTGACTCCATCAGATTTGCCTTTTAGAAACATCTTTAAGATTAGTGTGTAAAGCTCCAGTTACCAGAAACTAGGACTACAACTACTTTATCTTGGAAGTCAATTTCTCTTGACTACACCGCTGCTTTCTCTCTAAGGAGAGTCTGGAAGGAGAGAGGCCAGTCCCTAGATCATGTCAATAGAGGTAGGAGGAGGGTGGACAGGTTGGAAGAGATGTATACCATGTGTTGACTTTGGGTATATTAATGTTCTTCAGTTTAGCGTGTGAGAGCAGTACTACAGAAAGTAGTTAACAGTTTTCTCCAGATTAAGACCACTTACCCACTGATGAGTTTGGGAAATTGTTTAACCTGTTTCCTCATCTGAAAAGTAAGAATATTAATCATTATAAACTCATCGAGAACTTATATGCCTTATCTCGCTTATATGTGGAATCTAAAAAAATTAAACTCATGGAAGCAGAGAATGAAATGGTGGGTTGAGGGGTAGGAGAAATGGGAAGATACTGGCCAAAGGGTATAAACTCTCAATTATAGGATGAACAAGTTTCAGGGATCTTAACTACATCATGAGTGATGACAGATGTGTTAATTACTTTGATCATGGTAGTCATAATACAATCTATATCAAATAATCACATTGTATACTCTGAATATAATCAATCTCTATATATTATTTTTAAATATTTTAAAAAGGGAATGAAATAAATTTACATTCATATATATGAAAATTTTGATTTAAAATTTATCTAAAAGAGGTACAAATATGAATCAACAGATTATTAAATTTCAGTGGCATTAAACGCCTTGTCAACAGTTTTCTGTGGAAATGCTGTGTATAGCTAGTTTTTGCAGTTCCACTCATTCCTCCAGTTTACTGTTTGACCTTAATGTACTCCTTCCTCTTCTCATGGTTGCTTGCCTGGCTGGCTCAGTCCTACCAGACAGAAGCCACTGTGGAAAGCTTCAGTTCTCCTAGGTGCTCATACTAAGGTCGTGTTACCATGAACAAAAGAGATAAGCTAATATTTGGAGCTATTTGGGGAGCATTTTAAAATTTTCAATACTTCATCTTTTACCAAGAATATAAAAACAATATCCATAATTTACAGACACCATTTGAATTTTACCAAAGCTACCTTCAAGTTCTCCTGAATAATAGAAACATTTAAACCAAATGGATATTCTCACCAGCTTTATAAATTTTTTGGAAAACTCTAAATAATGAAAACAATCACACCTAAATTGCAGAAGAGCTCAGTACAACTGGCCCTGTCTCAACATACGCCTTGAACTGAATTAAAGGACTCGGTCACTAGCTTCTATTGTGTTACCTGAAATTGCTGCTTAGCAGAATTTTTCCTGGGTTTAAATACAAAATGGTACACACATGATTGCAACCATGCAAATGTATGTCTATATGTGATCTGAAAGGCAATAAGCAAAAATGAAAATAGTGGTTTAAAATATTTAATAAAAATATTTTCAGTAACAGTTTTTAAACAAAAGGCACTCTAGTTGAGCACTTAAAAGAAAAAAGAAACAAGCCAGGTGTGGTGGCTCACACTTGTGATTCCAGCACTTTGGGAGGCCAAGGTGGGCGGATCATAAGGTCAGGAGATTGAGACCATCCTGGCTAAAACAGTGAAACCCCATCTCTACTGAAAATACAAAAAATTAGCCAGGCGTAGTGGCGGGCACCTGTAGTCCCAGCTGCTTGGGAGGCTGAGGCAGGAGAATGGCATGAACCCGGGAGGCGGAGGTTGCAATGAGCTGAGATCGCGCCACTGCACTCCAGCCTGGACGACAGAGCGAGACTCTGTCTCAAAAAAAAAAAAAAAAAAGAAACAAAAAACACTCAAAACTTCCTGAAAGTCTAAGTGACTACTTAAATGAAAAGCTCTCCTTTATCTTTATGGACATTGCTTATCAGGCCCTTCAAACCCTTCCAACTACTGAGAAGTATGCTGTATGATAGTATCTGCCCTTCTGTCAGAGAAAACATAAGGGAAAAATGGTAAGATGGTTTTCTACTCAGGGCAGGTTAGGTAAAATCCTGTATCTTTTCAAAATGTTAACCAGATCTGGGTGAAATCCTGAGGTTTTGGTTCCTAAAAAACGGTTTGAAACTTGGGAGCAACAGAGATGTCCTGGAGAAATCATCCTGGACACTCAGGACTTTTTGGCACTAATGGACAGCAAAATTTGTTTTGCACAAAGTCACTATTCAGATTTAATTCAGCAGATGTGAAAAATTGTAAAACACAAAATTTACATTTAAAAGAAGATACATAGTGACCAGGCGCGGTGGCTCATGCCTGTAATCCCAGCACTTTGGGAGGCCAAGGCAGGCGGATCACTTGAGGTCAGGAGTTTGGGGCCAGCCTGGCCAACATGGTGAAACTCGATCTCTACTAAAAATACAAAAACTTAGCCATGGGTGGTGGCACTCACCTATTATCCCAGCTACTCGGGAGGTTGAAGCAGGAGAATCGCTTGAACCTGAGAGGCGAAGGCTGCAGTGAACCAAGATGGCATTACTGCATTCCAACCTGGGTGACAGTGAACCTCCGTCTCAAAGAAAAATAAATTATATATATATAATAATTTTTTAAAAATAAATAAATAAAAGGAGATACATATAAACCAAATCTAAAAAAGGCTCTAAAGAAGAGCAAAACAATACTTTGTTCCAAATGGGAAATAGCAGAAAGAACTCAATGAAGCAAAATACGAAAGCCAGCAGTGATCATATGGTTCTTAAGGGTAGGAAATACTAGGACTGCGTTAAAAGTATAACAGAATTTGAGATTTCAAATTTGAAATTTCAAGAAGAAATTTACAGGTCTAATCCAAATCCTTCCATTTATAGATGAGGAAACTTAAGGTCCATTTATTATTCATCCAACAAACTTTTATTGGTGTGCCTACATGCTAGATGCTAGAGATAGAACAAAGACCAAGACAAGACATGGTCCAGGAAAGTGACTTGCTCAAAGTCACAAAGCAAGTTAGCAGCTAACTAGGGGCTCTGCACTAAACCCCATATTGTCTAATAATATACAGTCATTTCTGTGCCTGTAAACACCTTAAGCGTTTGATGATGGTTCTATGAATATATAAGATTTTCCTACACAACTGATACAACATTTCATTAGGGGCATATATTATATTCAGCGGTAATATGATAAGGGGTATATATAATGTATAAGGGATATATATTATATTCAGATGCTGTTAGAATCTACGTAAAATAACCACAGTTTCTTATGTAGCATATGAAATGGTAATTTTCTTCAAAGTGCTTCCTAATTTCTTAGTCATTAGGTGTTCCATGTGCAAATATTGACAATCTAAATTATCAAATTTTTATTTATTTTTTAAGTTTGGGGGTACATGTGAAGGTTTGTTACACAGATAAACACATGTCACAGGGTAAATTATGACATTTTAAAATATGATTTCTGGTCATGACTCTTACTATGTCTCCTTTGAATTACAAAGGAGAATGTCTTTTCTTAAATTTAATGTTTAAGTGAAAATTAGAACATTAATTTTTTTTTTTTTTTGAGACAGAGTCTCACTCTGTCATTAGGCTGGAGTTCAGTGGTACAACCTTGGCTCACTGCAACCTCCACCTCCCGGGTTCAAGCAATTCTCCCGCCTCCACCTCCCAAGTAGCTGGGACTACAGGCACGTGCCACCATGCCCAGCTAATTTTTGTATTTTTATTAGAGACGGGGTTTCACCACGTTGGCCAGGATGGTCTTGATCTCTTGACCTTGTGATCTGCCTGCCTGGGCCTCCCAAAGTACTGGGATTACAGGCGTGAGCCACCGCACCCAGCCTAAAACACTAACTTTAAGTGAAAATTAGAATACTAGTTGAATGAATGACATTTAGCTAGTGTTCTAACACTTTATTTTCAATAAATGACTCGATTTTAAAAGACCTATTTTTATCATTAACCTGTTTACCCGTATAATCATTCAGAGCTTAACCAGTTTGGTAACAGTGTATATAATATAAATAGAGATACTTAATAAAATGTTCTGCATCAGAACTTTTTTTTTTTTAAGACTTTTTTGAGTCTTGTCACCCAGGCTGGAATGTAGTGGCGTGGCGGCTCACTGCAACCTCCACCTCCCCCAGGTTCAAGCAATTCTCCTGCCTCAGCCTCCCCAGCAGCTGGGATTACAGGCGCCTGCCACCAAGCCCGGCTAATTTTTTGTAGTTTTAGTAGAGATAGGGTTTCACCATGTTAGTAAGACTGGTCTCAAACTCCTGACCTCAGGTGATCCACCCGCCTCAGCCTCCCAAAGTACTGGGATTACTTACAGATGTGAGCCACCGTGCCCGACCCAGAACTTATTTCTTTAAAAGAAAACACGTACCTCATTTTTAAATGAACAATAGCACCTAATACAAAAGAGAAAATTGAGTTTGGAACCTACTCTGGTTTTTTTCACTGATTTAATAACAATACAGGAGTTCTTTAGTATGGGAGAGAATAGGAGCCCTTGACTAGAAGCAATACTGTGGCCTGAGAGTTAATTAACCCAAAAGGAAAAGGAGTGAAAATGTAACTTATTGAAATAAAAAACTTTGAGATACTCCTGAGTGGAAAGTAGTTATCTGGCCAGGCGCAGTGGCTTACGGCTGTAATCCCAGCACTTTGGGAAGCCAAAGCAGGCGGATCACCTGAGGTCAGGAGTCTGAGACCAGCTTGGCCAACATGGTGAAACTCTTTCTCTATTAAAAATACATTAGCTGAGCGTGGTGGCACATGTCTGTAATCCCAGCTACTTGGGAGGCTGAGGCAGGAGAATCGCTTGAACCCGGGAGGCGGAGGTTGCAGTGAGCCAAGATCGTGTCCAGCCTGGGCGACAAGAGTGAAATTCTGTCTCAAAAAAAAAAAAAAAAAAAAAAAAAAGAAAGTAGTAATTTCTCTTCTAACACCTCTGAGAATCTATGATAAGAAAGATGAGGTTATTGAAAAGCTACCTGTGGTATATATCTCTATTACAACATGGAGCTCTAAGGTGGATTCTCCATCCTTAGGCTCTAGAAGGCTCTCCTACTGTTGTACTTCTTTCCCCTGGCCATTCGTTCTCTGTTATTATTTGTCCTCCCTCCCTACATAATAAGTTCCCAAGGAGCACTTGGATATTATCCATATCTGTATTCTACCTTGCATCACAGCACATAGCTGGTACTCAATAATTGTAAAACAAATACCATAGATGGCAACCAGAATAAAAAAATTGATAAGATCTATTGTGATTCATATGTCCATACTCTGAAACTAACTGTAATAATAAGAAATTGAAACTACATCAGCAACATACGGTTCCACCTCAGATTATCAGGGAATTAAATGGCACAGTAGAACTGAAAATTTTGAAAGCTGTGGCCACATAAAAAACCATGTGCGTGCTGTCTAAAAATAACAACCACTCCCTTTTAAAGAGGAAAGGTCAATTTCAAGCCTCAGATAATTAAAGAAAATTGTCAGAAAAAAAGAAACATTAAGTGAAAAAAAAAGAAAGATGATTTGATCTCTGGATTAAGATGTTTTAATATACATAATGTATAGTAGTTCATATAATTTATTAATGGCATTTTCTATAGGACACTGTAATTAATTCAGTGACATCAATATTGACCTCATACAGACAAAAGATGAAAGCTGGGTTTTCTCATGTACCAAGTACAAAACATGTGCTAAAAAGTTAACATATACAGTTGTAAGAGATCAACGTTCGGGATGACTCAAGTTTACAGTAGTTGTTTCACACGGTTTTCCAAGACTTGGATGCCACCCAGTGTTGCTGTGTTTGTGCAAATGCCAGCTCTGGACGGCCTGACTACCTCCTTTTGCCAGCCCCACTTTTGCCTGTTTTACTGCTGCCGCTGCTAGATTTGCCAGATGATTTTGAAGAGAAGAGTCTTGTCATGAACTCAGAAACATCAGGCAACTCATGGTTGGAATTCAGCATATTCATTGACTGCTCCATTTCCTGCAAGAAGACAAGGCACAATGATATGTAGGATCCTTTGAGTCTTTTAACTCCTAACACTTCCTATTAAAGAAAAAGTAAAGGAGTAGAACAAGTGAAAGGTACTGGTTCTGGGAATGATGCAACATCATACTCAATAGTACTTCACCTATATATCATTAGTAACTATTTTCCATACCTCCTTTATACCACTAAACATTCTGACTCCTAGTAAATGTCCACTAAATGATTGCCTAAGGTTTGATTCTACTTATCTTAATAAAGAACATTTTTTTCTGATAATGAATATATTTGATTATATTCCCATCTTATGTTTTCTGATTAAAGTGCTTTCTTATTGTTTTAATGAGTACATTTTTAAGTTCATGCTTTCTTTAGATGCATATAATCAGAATATTTTAACTATATATCGAGGTATCAGTAAAGTTTGGAAAATAAGTTCTGTATTTCTGCGAGTTCATTTATAAGCCTCAGTAGTAAATCTATGAATGCTGTATGGCTTGGGTGACTTCGATTAGACTCTAAAGCAAGCATCACACTGTTACAAACAAGTCATTGGCAAAACAGGATAGGACTTGGCACTTTTGAGTATTTGTTGTCTCCCTTAATTGAGCCAAAAATCTATAAAGTACTGTTTGATAGTTATATAATATTAATGTAACATCTGCTTCATTTAAATTTTGTGACATTCTAAAAGTGAACTTAAAATTGACTTTAGTCCATTCATACATGAAAAAGATAGCAAGTACTGCATTATCTATCTTTTTTTTTTTTTTTGAGACGGAGTCTCGCTCTGTCGCCCAGGCTGGAGTGCAGTTGCCGGATCTCAGCTCACTGCAAGCTCTGCCTCCTGGTTTTATGCCATTCTCCTGCCTCAGCCTCCCGAGTAGCTGGGACTACAGGCGCCCGCCACCTCGGCCAGCTAGTTTTTTGTTTTTTGTTTTGTTTTTTTTTTTGTTTTTTTTTTTTTTTTGAGACGGAGTCTGGCTCTGTCTCCCAGGCTGGAGTGCAGTGGCCGGATCTCAGCTCACTGCAAGCTCCGCCAGTTTTTTTGTATTTTTTAGTAGAGACGGGGTTTCACCGTGTTAGCCAGGATGGTCTCGATCTCCTGACCTCGTGATCCTCCCGTCTCGGCCTCCCAAAGTGCTGGGATTATAGGCTTGAGCCACCGCGCCCAGCCTCATTTCTTTTTTTTTAAGAGATGGTGCTCAGGTGATCCTCCTGCCTCAGCTTCCTGGGCAGCTGGGACTGTAGGCACACAACATAACACTAGGATTTCATTTCAAATTGAACACTGTCAGGATATTAGCTTGAGCTTTTCCCACAAAGGTAGAATTTATTCCTAAGTTTTAAAGGAGAAAGTGCTTTTACAAATAAGGCTAGGAAAAGAAATATTGTAAACATAAATCAAATATGTTAACGTGCCCCAATAATTAAGAAATAAATGTATATGGTAACAGCTCTTGAGTCCCTGCAAACATATCAACTCTATTTTTGAATCTGTTCAATTCTTAAGCTCTATTTTTTTTTTTTCAGTTTTTGTGGTTTTATTTAAACACAAATAAAACACGCACATGAGCCACTGATTCCTTCCCCTCACTGTGCAGCCTGGCATTGGGACTAGTGACTCTGATGGCCAGCTGGGCTCCTCTTTCCAGATGGCTTTGTGGTTCTTGGAGGCAACACCGTGAGTAATCTCAGCACGGTAAGATTTGTTGCAGATCAGCAGTACTTCCAGTTCCTTTATGTTGTAGATCAGGAACTTCCAGAAGCCACTGGGTAGTAATACTTCGTTTTTTTGTTTCTTTGGGTTTTTTTTTAAATTTTTATTTTATTATTATACTTTAAGTTCTAGGGTACATGTACACAACGTGCAGGTTTGTTACATATGTATACTTGTGCCATGTTGGTGTGCTGCACCCATCAACTCATCAGCACCCATCAACTCATCATTTATATCAGGTATAACTCCCAATGCAATCCCTCCCCCCTCCCCCCTCCCCATAATAGGCCCCGGTGTGTGATGTTCCCCTTCCCGAGTCCAAACGATCTCGTTGTTCAGTTCCCACCTATGAGTGAGAACATGCGGTGTTTGGTTTTCTGTTCTTGCGACAGTTTGCTGGTAAGTACTTTGTTTCTTTGCTGCTCCCATAACCAATGCTGGGCATCAAGATCTGGCCCTTGAATCTTCTACCAACACTGTTGTCAGTGCCTCTAGGTTTCTGCCAGTTAAGCTTAATTTTGACATATTGTTCTGACTGGTACCAGATAAACCTCTTGGCTCTCTTCTTGATGATCTTGGGCTTCACAAAGGATCTGAGGGCAGCCACGATGCCAAGTAGGAGATGATGCCACCTCTGCAGGCAGTGCCAAGGAAGAGAGCTTCTGAAGCTCGTGAATCAACTTTTTACGATGCTTATGATGTGCAAAGCACTTTACAAGGAATGAACTTTTTTTGTTTGTTTTTGTTTTTGTTTTTTGAGACGGAATCTCGCTCTGCCGCCCAGGCTGGAGTGCAGTGGCCGGATCTCAGCTCACTACAAGCTCCGCCTCCCGGGTTCCCGCCATTCTCCTGCCTCAGCCTCCCGAGTAGCTGGGACTACAGACGCCCGCCACCTCGCCCGGCTAGTTTTTTGTATTTTTTAGTAGAGACGGGGTTTCACCGTGTTAGCCAGGATGGTCTCTATCTCCTCACCTCGTGATCCACCCGTCTCGGCCTCCCAAAGTGCTGGGATTACAGGCTTGAGCCACCGCGCCCGGCCTTTTTTTTTTTTTAAACAGAGTTTTGCTCTTCTTGCCCAGGCTGGAGTGCAATGGCGCAATCTTGGCTCACTGCAACCTCCGCCTCCCACGTTCAAGCGATTATCCTGTCTCAGCCTCCCAAGTAGCTCAGATTACAGGCATGTGCCACCATGCCCAGCTAATTTTTTGGTATTTAGTAGAGATGGCGTTTCACCATGTTAGTAAGGCTGGTCGCGAACTCCTGACCTCAGGTGATCCACCTGCCTTGGCCTCCCAAAGTGCTGGGATTACAGGCCTGCGCCACTGTGCCCGGCTGGAATGAACTTAAATCAAATGTGACTTCTGATGTTTCCTTCTACTGATGTCACAGTTAATTGGCTTAACATATACAAGGAATGCGTAGGATGTATTACTTTCAGTCTAACACTGAAACAAAAATGCAAACATTTACCAATAAGACATTTTGAAATATCAAAAATCTTTCTTTTCCTATGAATATTTTTCTGCCATTCCTGCTTGGAATAGATACCTTATTACCTTCCACAGAATGTAATCACCTACTACCTTAGCAAATATTTTTATTTACCTTATTTCTTAAAGAAATAAGGTGTCTCAGACCTATAAATTTCTATTAAGAAAAAAGAAAAGAAATAGTCACAAAATTCCCTGATAGCAAGAAGACTATTTGATAAATCCATTCTATTTTCTACATTTAACTGGACTGAGCCTACTGATGACAGGGATGGCCTATAATTCATTTCTGTATCTCAGTATCGAGACCCTAGAAATTGATTAATAAATGTTTACTCAGGAATGAATAAAATGTCAACACATCAATATACTAAATAAAATGGGGAACCTTGAAACTCAGAAGATACTTGTTGATGGTTGAATGGAAAAATGCACAATTGTTTTTTGAAAAAAATGAAGAGTTCAAATGGCAGCCAATATTCAAAGAGAAAATGTGGTGGCACTAAATTGCAAGCATCCTACTTAGCAAATCCTCTCCCTCTGCTGAACCAGTATGGTTTCGTGGTACAGAATTCAAATGTCACTCCTCTACTTATCCATCCCCCGTGGTCTATCTGCATTTCTTTTGTGTGTCTGAACACACAAACTGAGTATGTACTCTGAAGAGAGTTGTGGAAAGTAAAGGCAGATCATAGGAGCAATCATTTTGTAAAATATTTAGATTAAGTATACCAGAATTATTACACATTTCAGCTATTTAAAAAGTAAGGCACACAAAGAGGCTAGGATCCAGTAAGATGTTTTAGCTACACAAAGAGATCCAGGCCTTTAAATCAGGCAGAACTAACAATTTATCTAGTCTAATGGAAGGAAATAATTAAATGCCAGGAACATGATACTGTGTTAATACAACCGCTAGATTAATTTGGCTTGGGAACTAGAATAAAATTGAGAAAAACCAAGCCACCTAGCTACGATGGGATAGAGCAAACATCACAATATGGTTCAAAGATCCACAGATGGGGCCAGGCATGGTGTCTCAGACCTATAATCCCAGCACTTTGGGAGGCTGAGGCAGGTGGATAGCTTGAGCCCAGGATGAGGCCACTCAAACTGACTGTGCCACTGCACTCCAGCTTGAGCAACAGAGACTCTGTCTCTTAAAAAAAAAAAAAAAAAATTCCATAGGTGGACAATCATCTTACCCGTCTCATGTCAGGATCACTTGTGTTGACCACTTTAGGCAGAAGCACAAATATCAATAAAGGAAGAACCATCATCATAACCTGCAAAAAAAAAAAAAAATCCAGAAAATATTTTCCCCCACTTTACAGTTAATAGAACAAAAACTGCACTTAACAATCAGTGGTGAAATTAAAGATTTAAATGTTGTCTATACAATAACACTAGTAGCAACCATGTCAATTCTACTGAACTGGTTCTGATGACAGCAAGGTGCTGTCTGTCTGACGATGGTGGACTGTTATAGAATGTAAAAGTTTGCTGTATGTATGTTTGGACTTCATAGACACTTCATAGCTGTGCCACCCACCTATCTTTTTGCAGAGTTTACTGTTATTTAACACAAATAGTTTGCAAATGGAACTATCTATTTGCTTTTTTTTAATGTATAGTCTGGCAATGGGATTGGTGATCCAGTGGCAAGCTAACTGCTCTTTTCAGATGACTGTGGTTCTTGGAAAACTGACCTACTTTAGCAGACCAGTTTTGAAAAATGACCTAGAAGCATCACGCACTGGAGTGCTAGATACACTTCCACAGAATTTCAGATATGAGAACATTGAAGATGAATAAGCTCTGGAGTTTCACTGCTGACTTCTTCCATCCAGTCTGCCTCTTGCCTCTTCATCTCTGACAACAGATCCTAGGTACTAATTTATTCCTCTCTAGGGGATATACAGCCTCTGAATATAGATCATATGTGATCTAAACAGCTATCAGCAAGGAATATGAACAAAACTTAGATGAATTCTTTTATTTTTATTTTTTGAGACACAGTCTCACTCTGTTCCCCAGGCTGGAGTGTGGTGGCACAATCTCAGCTCACTGCAACCTCCACCCTCCCTGGTTCAAGCAATTCTCCTGTCTCAGCCTCCCGAGTAGGTGGGATTACAGGTGCTCACCACCACATCCGGCTAACTTTTTATATTTTTGGTAGAGACAAGGTTTCACCATGTTAGCCAGGCTGGTCTCGAACTCCTGACCTCGTGATCCGCCCACCTCAGCCTCCCAAAGTGCTAGGATTACAGGTATGAGCCACCACACCCGGCCTACTTAGGTAAATTCTAAGACATCAATTCAGTTTTTAAAAACAGCAAAAGAAAAGGCCGATTTGTTTCTAAAAACTGCTTTCTTGATGATAGTCAACAATAATTTATTGCATATTTTAAAATAACAATCAAAGAGTGGAACTGGTATGCTCCTAACATTTACAAAAACATGATAAATGCTTAAGATAAGGGATAACCCAATTACCCTGATGTGATCAATACACATCATATGCCTGTATCGACACATCACTTGTGCCTCATAAATGTACATTATTAGGTACCCACAATAATTAAAAACAAAAACAAATGTTTAAAGAATGCATGCTATTAGTGTTTCATTATTAGTGAGTATCATGACATCGGTTTCATATGCCAACTACTTAATTACCATAGAATAACTTTTCTCTTCACTACACATGTTAAAAAAAGAGAAAGAAATCCTTACTTGTGCTATCAATAGGGGCTGGTTAATAAATGATGGCACATTCATCAATGGACCAATAATATGCAGGTAGTATGGTCAGGCGCAGTGGCTCATGCCTGTAATCCCGGCACTTTAGGAGGCCGAGGCGGGCAGATCATCTGAGGTCAGGAGATCAAGACCAGCCTGGCCAAGATGGAGAAACTCCATCTCTACTAAAAATACAAAATTAGCTGGGCGTGGTGGCGCATGCCTCCCAGATACTCAGGAGGCTGAGGCAGGAGAATCGCTTGAACCCAGGAGGCAGAGGTTGCAGTGAGCCGAGATCGCTCCATTGCACTCTAGCCTAGGCAACAAGAGCAAAACTCCGTCTAAAAAAAGTCAAAAAAGAAAAACAAAAACAAAAAATATGCAGGTAATATGAAGAATGAGACAGCTCCAGGTATGACTGACTTACTGAATATTCTTATTCTATTTGAAATGTAAAATGTTATCATAAGCATTTATTCAATTTCTATTACACATTTCAATAATCAAATCTACAGTGCAATTCTCATTATATTTTCTTCATTACGTATTCCCAAAGCCACTGTTCTTCTGAAATCTGCAAACTACTCACAATTATCCTTTCTTCCACCAATCTGACCTCAGCTTTCTATCTCACAGGGGTTTGAAGTTGCCACTGCCTAGAAGCAAATTAGGTATTAGTAAAGTGCTTTATTTTAGCCTGATACATACCATCGGGTTCATTAGAAAGTCTGTCCAGCCCCACGATTCCCTTTTAATAAAGTAAGAAGGTGGACCTGAAGATTTCATTTGGAGAGGATAGGGCAGTCTGACAACCTCTGATGTTTTGATGTAATTCACATATCTTGCTCTGATAAAGCAACATGGGGAAAGCAAGAGTAATTCCATTAAAAACATTACTGGTTAAAAGAACTGCTTATATTATATTAGCAATGCCTTATACACACCTTCAGCTTTTTCCAAAATGCTTTAAAATCTAAACTTTTGATCTTGAAAATCTACATGTCTAAAATATGCAGCAAAACACAGAGAAAAAAATGCTAGACTTGGAATCTTCTAGCTGTAGCTCTGTCATTACCTAGGCCTGTGGGATTAAATGAGTTCGCTAACTTCTATTTATGTCAAAAATTATTTTAGAATCCTTCTGGTGCTAAAGTTATTTCATTATATTTAGTAATGAGTTTACTTCATTATATGATACAAAAATACTGGATTTTATTTTTTTGATGGTCTAAGAAATGCACTATTGGATGTAACCAATTTTTAAGGCTATATTGCCAGAAAATTTTATAATGCAAGAAAGCACTGCAATAGTGCTATAGGTAACACTACATTTTTCACCAAAAATGCACTAATTTTAATCAAAATTCTCATCCATGTTTACATATGATTCATTTTACTTTTTGAAAACTGCCTCTTCTATTTCACTGTCACTGCTGTGTTGAATTCCGGGAAATTTCTTTTCTGATCTATCTCCCACTTCTTCTAACTTTTGCTCAGTTTCTTAATGCATCCATTTAGTTGTACATTTCAATGCCTATATTCATTGTACAAGTTCTATTTTATTCTTTTTTCAAATATCTATAGCCTATTTTGGTATATCATTTCTATGGAAGTCTTTTATTTCCTTAAGTACTTTAAATACATGTTAAATTATTTTACAGTCTATATCTAATAATTCTACTATTTAAAGTTCTTGGAGGTCTGATTTATTTGCTGACTCAATGTAGACTGTTTTCTTGGGTTCTTTGTAAGTTTAGTAGACTTAATTTACCTTTATTTAAGTAAAAAGATACAAAGGGTATCTCCTTGCAGAGAGATTATGCATTTGTTTCTGCCAGGAATTTGGGAATTATAACCAGAAACTATTTTGTTCACTGCTCAGCTTGGAAGTTCCTGGATTATGCAGAAAGTAATAAATTCATACCCCAAATTGTAATGAGTATAGGAGCATAACTATCAGTTTTCAGGCGAGACTTTTTCCCCCAAAGGCCAGGGTCAGACTTTTACCTCCGAAAATCCAGGGCCTTCTGCATTTTAGTACCAAAGGTCAAAGGGAGGACCAAATTTTAGATCTAATTCTGACTCCAAGCAAGCCCATGGTTTGCCTCCTCCCTGCACACTGCTAATTAAATCTAAGCCTTCTGGGTTAGAGAATATCAAAATCTCCAGATGGTGAAGTGGTTTATAGTTTATCCCCTAGGGATTTCCTTTGTTTTGGAGGGAGCTAAGCATTTATTAATAAAAGAAAATGTTTGTCATATTTTTATCCAGCATTACTCTGCCAAAATGTCAGAAGTGAAAATCCCACATATATTCAAAACTAATTTATCATTCATGTTGCATGCTTATAAAATATTGGTCAAGGCTGGGCACAGTAGCTAATGTCTGTAATCTCAGCACTTTGGGAGGCCGAGGTAGGTGGATCATTTGAGGTCAGGAGTTTGAGACCAGCCTGCCCAACATGGTGAAACCCTGTCTCCACTGAAAATACAAAAATTAGCCAGGCTTGGTGGCATGTGCCTGTAATCCCAGCTACTTGGGAGGCTGAGGCAGGAGAAACACTTGAACCCAGGAAATAGAGATCGTAGCAAGCTGAGGGTACGCCACTGCATTCCAGTCTGGGTGACAGAGTGAGACTCCATCACAAAAAAATAAAAATAAAAAAGAATTAGGATCTTATATGAATCCCACTTTGTTCTCTACTCTGTCCCACCCCCAGTTATGTTTTATTTTTATTTTTTTGAGATGAAATATCGCTCTGTAGCCCAGGCTGGAGTGCAGTGGCGCAATCTCAACTCACTGCAACCTTTGCCTCCCGGGTTCAAGCCATTCTCCTGCATCAGCCTCTGAGTCATCACAGTACATCTTTATGTAATCATATTAGGAGCTTTAAAATAAATTTTAAGCCTGAGCAAAAAGCTCAACTTTACAATTTTTTCTACCTTAAAAGTGGTCAGAATACTTACATTAGCCAACAGGTGGCAAAATCACCTAACACAAAGTTCATTGTATAATAAGAAACTTACTGAATTCATGTAACTTACTAAATTCTGACCTAAACATAAAAACAGAATGGTTGTTATGGGTACTTAAAAGTATGGTTTCTACTGTGTATCGCTTTCGCACCATAGTAAAGTCAAAAAATTCTAAGTTGAGGGCCAGGCACCGTGGTTCACACCTGTAACCCCAGCACTTTGGGAGGCCGAAGCAGGCGGATCACAATGTCGAGAGATCAAAATCATCCTGGCCAACATGGTGAGACCCTGCCTCTATTAAAAATACAAAATTGGCCGGGCGCGGTGGCTCAAGCCTGTAATCCCAGCACTTTGGGAGGCCGAGACGGGCGGATCACGAGGTCAGGAGATCGAGACCATCCTGGCTAACATGGTGAAACCCTGTCTCTACTAAAAATACAAAAAACTAGCCGGGCGACGTGGCGGGCACCTGTAGTCCTAGCTACTCGGGAGGCTGAGGCAGGAGAATGGCATGAACCCGGGAGGCGGAGCTTGCAGTGAGCTGAGATTCGGCCACTGCACTCCAGCCTGGGTGGCAGAGCGAAACCCCGTCTCAAAAAAAAAAAAATACAAAATTAATTGGGCATGGTGGCATGCGCCTGTAGTCCCAGCTACTCAGGAGGCTAAGGCAAGAGAATTGCTTGAACCCAGGAGGCGGACGTTGCAGTGAGCCACAATCACGCCACTGCACTCCTGCCTGGCGACTCTGTCTCAAATTAAAAAAAAATAATAATAATAATTCTAAGTTGAACCATTGTAAGCTGGGGACCATCTATATTTAAAACAATATTCCTATTTGCTGAGACTACTTTATTCAAAATTTAACCAGAGTAAAAAGGATTAAAAAAAAATACAAGTATTCTCTTTTATGTAACAGCTCTCATTCCCTCCAATATTGTTTTCAATATAAAAAAAAAAATGTTGGCCGGGCGCGGTGGCTCAAGCCTGTAATCCCAGCACTCTGGGAGGCCGAGACGGGTGGATCACGAGGTCAGGAGATCGAGACCATCCTGGCTAACACGGTGAAACCCCGTCTCTACTAAAAAATACAAAAAACTAGCCAGGCGAGGTGGCGGGCACCTGTAGTCCCAGCTACTCAGGAGGCTGAGGCAGGAGAATGGCGTGAACCCGGGAGGCAGAGCTTGCAGTGAGCTGAGATCCGGCCACTGCACTTCAGCCTGGGCGACAGAGCGAGACTCCATCTCAAAAAAAAAAAAAAAAATGTTTAAAGCAGTATATATAACATATACTGTGATCCACGTACCCCCCTATTTCCAAGCTTACAATTCCAAAATATACAAAAAGTCATGAATAAGTCCTTTAAGGAATAGATTTAACATAAAAGAATTTTACATATACTTATGTGTGTGTGTGTGTGTGTGTGTATATATATATATATATTTTTTTTTTTTGAGACAGGATCTTGCTCTGTTGCCCAGGCTGGAGTGCAGTGGTACAGTCATGGCTCACTGCTGCAGCCTCAACCTCCCAGGCTCAAGCGATTCTCCTACCTCAGCCTACTAGGTAGCTGGGATCACAAGCGTGTGCCACCATGTCCAGCTAAGTTTTTAACCTTTTTTTTTTGGTAGAGACAAGGTCTTTACTATGCTGCCCAGGCTGGTCTCAAACTCCTGGGTTCAAGTGATATAACTGCCTCAGCCTCCCACAGTGCTGGGATTATAGGCATGAGCCACCACACCTGGCCTATATATACATTTTTTAAAATCTTCATGTTTCCAAAAAGACATGAGAAAGTCAATACTTTAAAAAATTCATCTACTTCAAAACAATCTATTCCATCAAAATATATTTATAAACATATATGCAAGGTACTACCTTCTAACTGAAGCTTTGCCCTTACCCCAAATGGCCAAAAGCAAGAAATGTCATCAGAATTTGGACCAAAAAAAATTCTAAGACAATAATTTAACTTCAAAAATAAGGAAGAAGCTGGATACGATGTGTGCCTGTAATCCCAGCTACTTAGGAGGCTGAGGTGGGAAGATCACTAAAGGTCAGTGTGAGGTTGTAGCGGGCTATGTGATTGCACCTGAGAATAAACCACTACACTCCAACTTAGGCAACATAGCAAGACCTTGTCTCTCTAAAAAGTAGGGGGGAAAAGTAATTTGTTTTTAAGAATATACTTATTAGTGGCATTAGAGTATTACTTTACTGATAATATCAAGAATATTCTCTTGGACAGGCACAGTGGCTCACACCTGTAATCCCAGCACTTTGGGAGGCCAAGGTGGGCAGATCACTTGAGGTCAGGAGTTTGAGAACAGCCTGGCCAACATGGCAAAACCCCATCTCTACTAAAAATACAAAAATCAGGCCAGGCGCGGTGGCTCACACCTGTAATCCCAGCACTTTGGGAGGCCGAGGCAGGTGGATCACAAGGTCAGGAGTTGGAGACCAGCCTGGCCAATATGGTGAAATCCCGTCTCTACTAAAAATACAAAAACGAGCTGGGTGTGGTGGTAGGCGCCTGTAGTCCCAGCCACTTGGGAGGCTGAGGCAGAAGAATCACTTGAACCAGGAGGTGGAGGTTGCAGTGAGCCAAGATCATGCCACTGCATTCCTGCCTGGGTGACAGAGGGAGACTCCGTCTCAAAAAAAAAAAAAAAAAAAAAATCAGACAGGCATGGTGGCATGCAGCTGTAATCCCAACTATTTGGGAGGCTGAGGTATGAGAATCCCTTGAACCTGGGAAGCAGAGGTTGCAGTGAGCCAAGATTGTGCCACTGCACTCTAGCCTGGGCAACAGAGCAAGACTTTGTCTCAAAAAAAAAAAAAAAAAAAAAATATTCTCTTGATAACTGTCTCTGTTTAGTAAACATGCTAAAGGAAGAAAAAGAAATCACAACTTGTCTATCAATAGCAGCTGGTTATATAAATGATGGCAAATCCATCAATGGACTAACATGCACCTAAGGTAAAAGATGGGACAGCTCCGTATGTGACTCATTCTATTTGAATTATGGCATATTTACATATTACATTTTTAAAACTTTCAATGTAAAAGAAAGCAAAGAAAGAAGAAAAAATGTTAGGAATAAACACTAATTCAGATGTAAATACTATGGTGCTAACTGAACGTGCGTCAGCTCAATTTTGAGTCTCTACAAATCAGTCTAAATATGCTGGGCAGACACCAAAAAGATCAGCAGTAAAATTATTTATTAGTCCTCCACCTCCAGAAATGGTTTTTGCCTTTGCATTAGCTGTGCTTTATTACTGCAACAAAGAGTCATATTTGATAGCTTAAAGAAGAGACATTACCACTTAAAAGGTGCTTCATATATTTCCTGGTCAGATTTAACCAAAGAGGACGCTATTGCCATGAGACAAAATAAATAAAGAAATTTGCTCTATTATAATGGGAAGCTGACTCTGAAGACTACAGGTATCTACACAAATGTTTCCACTTCAAATAGGTTTTGCTATTTCACACTTGCCGTCTAAATTAGACTATAGTTCTTTTCACCTCCATTGTTTTCCCCAGAAATACTCCATTTCCATTGAACACAAAAGATTCCATAAAGAAAGGACTACAGAAATTTCTAGATCAATGAAGTATCAAATAGGTAATAAGAGGTATCATCAAAATATCCCAGCGAAAAACAGGTGATGAATAGTATTTCTAATTTAGAGACGTTAGATTATGTCCAACTTAATAATCCTATTTCAATTATAACTTTCATAGCGCTTTAGCTCCCATAGTAAGTAATCTTACCTTTTGTTTAAGTAATCATATTAGGAGCTTTAAAATAAATTTTAAGCCTGAGCAAGAAGCTCAACTTTACAATTTTTTCAATGTTCAGATTAAATAAACATAAGGATATTTTAAATGTTTTAAGGAAAAGCGGTAGTTTAAATAAAAAGAATTTTCCATCTAAACTACTAATTCTAAAAGGAATATATGGCTAAGGTATCCAGTAGCCTCGCTTTTGGCAAAAATTAAATCAGGTGCCCTCACCTCATTTTTCCTTTCGAAGTGATATCCACTCGAACGGGATCAAATCTGTAAGCTGGAGATACAACTTCCACTACATAAGATCCAGAAGGTATATCATGAACCACAAAACTCCCATCTGTCCTGGAAAAATGAAAATCATGTTTAGAAAAACAGCTTAGTCTTTTCTTATTCGCTAATTCCCAAATCAACTCTCCTGAAAAATGACATTAAAAGCAACTGGCAAACAAACAAAACCTTGGCAAAAGTTGTCCTATGCTTCAGTTTCTTTTCTTTTTTCTTTTGAGACAGAATCTCTATGTGACACTCAGGGTAGAGTGCAATGGCATGATCTCAGCTCACTGCAACCTCCAACCTCCTGGGTTCAAGTGATTCTCCTGCCTCAGCCTCCCGAGTAGCTGGGATTACGGGCATGTCCCATCATGCCCGGCTAAGTTTTGTATTTTTAGTAGAGAGGGGGTTTCGCCATGTTGGCCAGGCTGGTCTCCAATTCCTGACCTCAGGTGATCCACCCGCCTCTGCCTCCCAAAGGGCTGGGATTACAGACGTGAGCCACCGTGCCCGGCCTTCAGTTTCTGTAATTACACTGAACAGGTTCTGAAAATACCCAAGACCACTCCAGGGTAGCAGAGAAGCCTGACATAGAAAGTAATTATTTTCCTTCTATGGGTAGAGATGACAGGTGACAGACACACAATTCCCATTCTAAAGCCATGTCTTCATTGAATATACATTATTATTACAATATTACGGTTCCAATTTTGCCAATCACCCCCAACAATTTCTTTCTTTCTTTCTTTTTTTTTTTTTGAGACGGAATCTCACTCTGTCACCCAGGCTGGAGTGCAGTGGCGTGATCTCAGCTCACTGCAAGCTCCGCCTCCCGGGTTCACGCCATTCTCCTGCCTCAGCCTCCAGAGCAGCTGGGACTGCAGGTGCCTGCCACCACGCCCAGCTACTTTTTTGTATTTTTAGTAGAGACGGGGTTTCACCGTGTTAGCCAGGATGGTCTCGATCTCCTCACCTCGTGATCCGCCCGCCTCGGCCTCCCAAAGTGCTGGGATTACAGGCATGAGCCACCGCGCCTGACAGACAATTTCCTACTATTAAAAATGGCAGGCCGGGCGCGGCGGCTCACACCTGTAATCCCAGCACTTTGGAAGGCGGAGGCGGACGGATCACCTAAGGTCAGGAGTTAGAGACCAGCCTGACCAACATAGAGAAACTCCGTCTCTACTAAAAATACAAAATTAGCCAGGTGTAGGTGGCGCATGCCTGTCATCCTAGCTACTTGGGAGGCTGAGGCAGGAGAATCACTTTAATCTGGGAGGCACAGGTTGCAGTGAGCCGTCCAGCCTGGGCAACCAGAGCAAAAAGTCTGTCTCCAAAAAAAAAAAAAAAGGCATTTGGTTCTAGTTTTAATCTGCAATTTTTGGTTTTCTGTTCTTTTTAACAAATAGTAAAAGGTATTTAAGTACCATTTGTTCTATTTGCTATAAATAATTCCCATTTACTTTGGTTACTAGAAGCTTAAAATGTTTATGTAGTTAAAAACATCCATCTTTTCCTTACTGATGTCTTCTAAACTTCCCAGACTTAGAAAACCATTCTGTCAAGAGCTGGTAATTTCATTTCACAGATCAAAATTAATTTGTTTGAAAAATGAGAAACTACTATTTTGAGAAAAAAGTTTCTGTTTCAGGAAAACAAATGGTTCTAAAATGATCAACTGTATCAGAGAATTCCAAATATTATAATAATATATTAAAATAATGCTTCTTAAATCTTCATAGGCTCTTTCATAGTTAAAGGAATAACTAATACTGATGATATCCACAATAGTTACTAAAAAGTAAGATGACGAGACCATCCTGCCTAATACGGTGAAACCTCATCTCTACTAAAAATACAAAAATTAGCCGGGTGTGGTGGCATGCGCCTGTAGTCCAGCTACTCCGCAGTCTGGGCAGCAGAATCACTTGAATCTGGGAGGCGAAGTTGCAGTGAGTCAAGATTGAGCCACTGCACTCCAGCCTGGGTGACAGATAGAGACTCCATCTCAAAAAAAAAAAAAGTAAGATGAAAAAGTGTTACTCCAAAGCACACACTAAACTAAGCCGGAATTGAAATGTAAACAAGTTAACTTTTGCCTGGGCTGGACATCTTCCATTTGCCCTTTAGATCCACTCTCTGCCTTTCTCCTCTTTGCAGACTGGAGGAAGGAAAGAAAATGAGCTTAGTATATTTTCCCCCCAGCTCTCTCACTGACAGGCCACCTCTGACTGGCTGTGTCAAGGGACTGGCTTGTGTCTTTCAATGCAGGCCTTCTTCCCTTCAAGGTTCTAGTAACCTCTACTCCCCTCTTCCTTCAGGATTAGAGATGGTGATAATAACCTTGAGGCTGTAAGCTCCAGGGTACTGCAGAGTCTGGTTGTTTCCCCACACCATTACTACACTGTTTGGTCCCTTCATTAAATTCTCCTTGAATTACTCTAATTTGAGTGCATCTTCTATTTCTTAATGGGACCCTGACTGAACTAATTTCTTTCTTCCTTTCTTTCCTTTCCTTTCCTTTTCCTTTCTACTTCCTTCCTTTCTCCTTCCCTCCCTCCCTTCTCCCTCTCTCTCTTTCTCTCTCTCTCTCGCTCTCTTTCTGAGACAGAGTCTTGCTCTGTCACCCAGGATGGAGTGCAGTGGAGTGATCTCTGCTCACTGCAACGTCCACCTCCCGGGTTTAAGTATTCTCCTGCCTCAGCCTCCCTAGTAGCTGGGATTACAGACTACGGCCACTATACCTGGCTGATTTTTTTTTTTTTTTTTTTTTTGTATTTTTAGTAGAGACAGGGTTTTACCATGTTGGCCAGGCTGATCTTGAACTCCTGACCTCTGGAGTTCCTGACCACACCCAGCCCTGACTCAACCAATTTTAAAACATTTTTTTAGATCCAGAAAAAAACAAACTGATGATGGTGGAACACAAATAATATCAGAAATAATTTTTTAAAAAGCAAATATATTTATCATCCTAAGGTAAACATTTTACTTAAGAAAAATAATATAAAGTTTGCAATACAAAATTTAACATTTGTGACCAAGCGCAGTGGCTCACGCCTGTAATCCCAGCACTTTGGGAGGCCGAGGTGGGCGGATCACAAGGTCAGAAGATCGAGACCATCCTGGCTAACACGTTGAAACTCCGTCTCTACTAAAAATACAAAAAATTAGCCAGGCATGATGGTGGGCACCTGTAGTCCCAGCTACTCGGGAGGCTGAAGCAGGAGAATGCCATGAACCTGGGAGGCAGAGCTTGCAGCGAGCCGAGATCGTGCCACTGCACTCCAGCCTGGGCGACAGAGCAAGACTCTGCCTCAAAAAAAAACAAAAATTTAAATTTGTCCTTAAAAATGTACTCTACAAAATGTAGGTAGGCCTTGTTGGATCCTGATTTGAAAGAACAATTATATAAAAAACATTTTTGAGATAACTAAGGAAACATAAAAATGGGACTATTAGATGATATTAAAGCATGATTATTTTTGTTGAATCAATAATGGTAATGTGGTTTTTGTTTAAGTCCTTATTTTTTGGAGATACGTAATAATGCTTTTACAAGTAAAATCATATTATGCTTAGAACCATTTAAAAATATTTCAGAAAAAAATTAATGAAGGTACACAAAAGACATGAAACAAAACAGTAGAATGCCATTCTATTTTATGCATGTCTGAAAATTTCTATAATAAAAAGTTCAAAAAAGTATAGAATATAATATTACTATGTTAAAAAAAAAAAAAAAAAAAAAACCCTGAAAACTACCTGTCCAAAAACAGAGGACTGGTTAAATAAATTATGGCTTATATATATTGTGATGATAGCAAGAAATGGCATGAGGAATCTTCAGGCCTAATTCCCTTTACCTCCATTAACCAAGTCCTAAGCCACCTCCAATAAGCATAAATGTAAGTCAAAGCTCTGTGCTAGTCATGCAAAACAGCTACAATACAAATTATCTACCCCTTTTCCAATAAGATTATCACCATAAACTCCTCATATTAATTCTCCATCAACCTCTCTTTTTTTCCTGAGAGACAGGGTTTTGCTTTGTAGCCCAGGCTGGAGTGCAATGGCATGATCACAGGTCACTACAGCCTCAACTGCCTCAGCTCAAGCAATCCCCCCACCTCAGCTTCCCGAGTAGCTTGGACTATAGGTGCACACCACCACTCCTGGCTAATTATTTATTTTTTGTAGAGATGGTGCCCCACTATGTTGCCCCAGCTGGTCTGAAACTCCTGGGCTCAAGCAATCCTCCCACCTCAGCCTCCCAAAGTGCTAAGATTACAGGTGTGAGCCACCATGCCTGGCAATTCTCCATCAACCTTTCTACATACAAATGAAAGAACATGAAATGGTATCAAAAGGTGTTCAAGAACATTAAGTGAAAAAGGCAGGTTACAAACTACTATATATTACATTTTACTAGTAAAAACATAAGTCATATGATTCCAAATGAAGCCGGAAAAATGGCAGGCACCATGGCTCACGCCTGTAATCCCAAAAATGTGACAGGCTGAGGCAGAAGTATCACTTGAGGCCAGGAGTTTGAGACCACACTGGGCAACACAGCAAGACCCTGTCTCTACAAAAAAAATTAAAAAATTAGCTGGACATGGTGGCGTCCGCCTGTAGTCCTAGCTACTCAGGAGGCTGAGACAGGAGGATCACTTGAGTACAGAAGTTTGAGGCTGCCATGAACTATCATATCACCACTGCACTCCAGGTTGAATGATGGAACAAGACCTTGTCTCCAAAAAAAAAAGATACAATGAAACATTAAGGGTTGTTTCCCTACTTTGTTTCTAATATACTATTTTCAAACAGCTGCAATACAAATTAACTACCCCTTTTCCAATAAGATTATCACCATAAACTCCTCACATTAATTCTCCATCAACTTTTCTTTTTTTCCTCAGAGACAGGGTTTTGCTCTGTAGCTTTCTAAAAGCTCTGCTTTTTAATAGAACTGTATACAGCAGAAGAGTGGCCAAATGGTTAATTAAGGCTCATTCCTAAAGTTTTATAAGAACTGTATCATTAAAACATCATTAATTAGGGTAAACTCTAAAGAATGTCCTAATGCCAGATTCTTAATGACAGATGGCAGTAAAATACTGGTTGTAAATTTGTCACTATGTATTAATCTGAGGTTGGAATTACCACTCAAGGGCACTTAGATGATCTGAACAAATATGTAAATCAGATTTGGATTTAAATGTCCACATTTAAGTTGTCTGACGTTCAGATACCATTTGCTGGTGTACAAACCCACCAAAGGAAACACTTCCTAATTATTTTCTTTCAGTTTACAGTTTCACCTACCAAGTAAGGGTGGAAAGATTTAAACAACGTAGGTGTGCCTAGACATTTCGAAAGCAGGCTGCTGCAAAACTAGTGCTAACAAATTCGTCCTGTCTTTTAATATAGGCAGAAATCCCACTTCCACTAATAGCACGAAAGGACAGAAGAAAGCAATGTAGAGAAACCCTAGTCTCACATAAATGACAAGTGTGATATATAGCAAATCCCTCGATGAATTCAAGTGTAAAAAAGAACAACAATCGCACCCCCAAGTCAAAAAAAAAAAAAAAAAGTGCTTTGATTAGGGATTTCAAGGCCTGTTAATTTTAGAAGCAGTAACGTTAGCCTCCCAGTCTATGTCGTCACTAGAAGCCCTTTGGGTTTTGAGAATTCCCACCTGTGTCGCATCTTTCTACATAATATCAAGCTACCAAAAGACTGAAGTGAATGCAAGAAACGACTAGGTTCTCGGGAAACCAGATGAGATATAAAAGAAAGAATCCAACAAGAGACTAATAAAGGTCCACTTGTCCCCAGGGCCCAGGAATGATCGTCCCCACATGGAGCCAAAACAAGGTTGAAAATAACTGACTCCATGCTCTGACCATGGCAGGGGGTGAGCGCCTGCTATGCTCATTCCAGAGGTACAGGACCGGGAAAGGGAAAGCATCCGACTGTCTCCCAAGGTCTCCCGGCATAGACCGTTAGCGGCACCCTCCCCTTCAGTCTGAGACAGCGACGTTGTCCTGTCCTGACACTTAACTCTCCTGATGGGGACCCTGTCCGGCCTCCATCCCAGCCTTTTTCCCGCTGCCCTCCGGATGCTCACTTAAGGAAACCGACGTGCTCTTCTCCGTCTACGAGCACTCGGGCCGCCGAGATCCAGTCCTGAGGTTTCACCCCTGGAACAACTGCACGCCCCTCAATCTTGAAGCGATCTCCTATGCCGACCCCACTCCCTCCCGATCCCTCGGCAGCAGCCCCGGGCACCTCCGAGCTCTGGACATCCCCTGATAGCAGCAGCAGCAGGACGGGAAAGAAGCCCCACAGAGCGGCCGCCATGACAGCAGCTCTACACTCAGGCGGGCAGCCCCGGAAGCCCTCCCAGTCTCCCGGCCGCCACCGCCGCCGCCGGCGGCTTGATGTTGTCATCACTGGGCGCCCGTTTCTGTCATAAGCTGTGGGATCCAACCAGAGGGAAGAAATCATGGCGGATCGACTGGCGAGGCGGAAGTAAGGCGGAAGTACTGCCCTAAACTCCCGGCACTCTGGATTGGAAGGCGGCGCACAGTGTGTGTGTCAAGTGCCCATGAGGTGAAAGTCAAGTGTGTGTTGCTGTGGCAGCCACGGAGGCCAAGGACCTCACGGGAGTAAAAGATGACGAGACTGGCTTCGGGAGAAACACCATCCAGAAAAGACCTTTCAAAAAACTTCTAGAGACTCCCCAAGACGTATGAGATGAAAGGCTTCTGTGTGCGTTTAACCCATTTCTCCTTAGCCCCTTGATTACGCGCTGCTGTGCCGGCGACTGCAGCGTTTACGGCGAGATAACTCGTGGATTACAGTCCCAACCTTACTCCCAAAGTTTGCCACGAAATATCTCGCTTCTGTTATTTTCGCATGGTTCTGGTATATTGACTTTTGAAACAAAAGACATCATTCTGCTTATAGCATTTTGTTTTTAGTAGTGGTATTTCCACTTACAAAATACAGTAATTCTCGATCGCCGAAATGTCAAATCCTAGAAAACGTAGCATTCCTATGCGTGATGGTAATACCGGTCTCGAACAGTTGCTGGCCGAAGATTCATTTGATGAATCTGATTTTTCGGAAATAGACGATTCCGATACTTTTTCGGATAGTGCTTTAGAAGACGATAAGATCAGGCCTCTGTCCCATTTAGAATCTGATGGAAAGAGCCCTACATCATCTGACTCAGGGCGCTCTATGAAATGGTCAGCCCGTGCTATGATTCCACGTCAAAGGTATGACTTTACCGGCACACCTGGCAGAAAAGTCGATGTCAGTGATATCACTGACCCATTGCAGTATTTTGAACTGTTCTTTACTGAGGAATTAGTTTCAAAAATTACTAGAGAAACAAATGCCCAAGCTGCCTTGTTGGCTTCAAAGCCACCGGGTCCGAAAGGATTTTCGCGAATGGATAAATGGAAAGACACTGACAATGACGAGCTCAAAGTCTTTTTTGCAGTAATGTTACTGCAAGGTATTGTGCAGAAACCTGAGCTGGAGATGTTTTGGTCAACAAGGCCTCTTTTGGATACACCTTATCTCAGGCAAATTATGACTGGTGAAAGATTTTTACTTTTGTTTCGGTGCCTGCATTTTGTCAACAATTCTTCTATATCTGCTGGTCAATCAAAGGCCCATATTTCATTGCAGAAGATCAAACCTGTGTTCGACTTTCTTGTAAATAAATTTTCAACTGTATATACTCCAAACAGAAACATTGCAGTTGATGAATCACTGATGCTGTTCAAGGGGCCGTTAGCTATGAAGCAGTACGTCCCGACAAAACGAGTACGATTTGGTCTGAAGCTATATGTACTTTGTGAAAGTCAATCTGGTTACGTGTGGAATGCGCTTGTTCACACAGGGCCTGGTATGAATTTGAAAGATTCAGCCGATGGCCTGAAATCATCGCGCATTGTTCTTACCTTGGTCAATGACCTTCTTGGCCAAGGGTATTGTGTCTTCCTCGATAACTTTAATATATCTCCCATGCTTTTCAGAGAATTACATCAAAATAGGACTGATGCAGTTGGGACAGCTCGTCTGAACAGAAAACAGATTCCAAATGATCTGAAAAAAAGGATTGCAAAGGGGACGACTGTAGCCAGATTCTGTGGTGAACTGATGGCACTGAAATGGTGTGACGGGAAGGAGGTGACAATGTTGTCAACATTCCACAACGATACTGTGATTGAAGTAAACAACAGAAATGGAAAGAAAACTAAAAAGCCACGTGTCATTGTGGATTATAACGAGAATATGGGAGCGGTGGACTCGGCTGATCAGATGCTTACTTCTTATCCATCTGAGCGCAAAAGACACAAGGTTTGGTATAAGAAATTCTTTCACCACCTTCTACACATTACAGTGCTGAACTCCTACATCCTCTTCAAGAAGGACAATCCTGAGCACGCTATGAGCCATATAAACTTCAGACTGGCATTGATTGAAAGAATGCTGGAAAAGCATCACAAGCCAGGGCAGCAACATCTTCGAGGTCGTCCGTGCTCTGATGATGTCACACCTCTTCGTCTGTCTGGAAGACACTTCCCCAAGAGCATACCACCAACGTCAGGGAAACAGAATCCAACTGGTCGCTGCAAAATTTGCTGCTCCCAATATGACAAGGATGGCAAAAAGATCCGGAAAGAAACGCGCTATTTTTGTGCTGAATGTGATGTTCCGCTCTGTGTTGTTCCGTGCTTTGAAATTTACCACACGAAAAAAAATTATTAAGTACCGATCATCATATACATCTGTTCCATTAGGATTAGAGACAAGTGCTGTTTAGAAATAACTCCAGGATTGGGAGGCCGACCTGGATGGATCACCTGAGATCAGGAGTTCAAGACCAGCCTGGCTAACATGGTGAAACCCTGTCTCTACTAAAAATACAAAAATTAGCTGGGTGTGGTGGCACATGCCTGTAATCCCAGCTACTTGGGAGGCTGAGGCAGGAGAATTGCTCGAATCCATGAGGCAGAGTTTGCAGTGAACTGAGATCACACCACTGCACTCCAGCCTGGGTGACACAACGAGACTCAATCTCAAAAAAGAAAAAAAGAAATCACTCCAAGAACAGTTTTGTTGTCATTGTTTGTTTCTTTCATTTTGTTTCATTTGAGACAGAGTTTCAGTCTTGTTGCCCAGGCTGGAGTGCGATGGCATGATCTCAGCTCACTGTAACCTCCACCTCCCAGGTTCAAGCGATTCTCCTGCCTCAGCCTCCCTAGTAGCTAGGATTACAGGCATGCGCCACCACATCCACCTAATTTTGCATTTTTAGTAGAGACTGGGTTTATCCATGTTGGTCAGGCTAGTCTTGATCTCCTGACCTCAGGTGATCTGCCCATCTGGGCCTCACAGAGTCCTGGGATTATAGGCATGAGCCACCACGCCTAGCCCCAAGAACAGTTTTTATATTTTATTTTCACATTGAAAATCAGTCAGATTTGCTTCAGCCTCAGAGAGGGTGTTTATGTAAAATTAAATGAGTGCAGGCAGCGAGCTACACTTTTTTTTTTCCTAAATAGGAAATGGGAAGGAGATACTGTCTCTGAACAAAAATAGCTGGAGAAACATGTAACTGTTAACTAAGGGTTGCCTCTAGTGAAAAGGGTTGGAAGACAATTTATGTGATGCTACACTATTCTTCCTGTTGTAATTGCTTTACTGTGAACATAACAAGGTTGTGCTGGGGAGGAGAGCAGGGGTTGATTGCTGCCAATGTTGACTGCCAAGATTTCAGACATCATTTGCTCCAGTCCTTTCGTTTTCTTTATGGTGGAAAGTAAAGTGACTTGCCCAAGATCTTTGTTGGCCATAAACATCGCTGTCTTTACTACAGATTCCTACTGAAGGCAATGCATGTTTTAGCCTTGTGCACTCTTAGAGTTAGCATCCTGAGAAACAGTAACAGCAATTGAAAAAAGAGATTCAAGAGCCAAGTACTCAGCCCAGGCAGGGGATGGGGATGTGATGCCCAGAGCCACCCCTATACTCCAGTCTCCCTGGCATCAGCTACTGCAGCCCTGGGGTACTTGCCCTCATCTTTTTGCTGAAGATAGTTACTTCTTCATATTTGATCGCTGGAAGGAGCAGTACTGCTCAGAAAACACACACACACACACACACACATTTGACTTTCTTGTCCGCCAAATAAATCTCTTATTTGCTAGGGAACTGGTAGTTCAGGCTCAAGAAGTATATGGAGAAGGTTTATTTTCAATCTTTTTACTTTAAAATATGCCTTAGTTTTTGAATAGATAAGACATTCAAATTTAAGAAAGTAAAAGTCAGTTCAGAAGCGAGAAAGGAAAGATCAGTGTTGATTTTAATCAGACTGTGATGTACCTACTAAATACAGACAGGGCCAGTGGCAAGGCCGTCAGAAAACTTTTTCCCAAGGCCACACCACACCTGCAGAATACCTAACAACCTTCTTCTTTTCAGTGATTACCACTTTCTTACCAATGACTTCGCTTTGTTCCTCGTGCCTCCGTACAGATTGCTGAGATACCAAATCCAGAACCAACCTTGGCTTCCCTAGACACTCCTCAATAATTCAACAGAGGCCCAAATCTTGTAAAAGTTCCTTTCTGGGCCAGGCACGGTGGCTCACGCCTGTAATCCCAGTACTTTGGGAGGCCGAGGCGGGTGAATCACGAGGTCAGGAGTTTGAGATCAGCCTGGCCAACATGGTGAAACCCTGTCTCTACTAACAACACACACAAAAAAAAAAAAAATTAGCTGGGCATAGTGGCAGGTGCCTGTAATCCCAGCTACTCAGGAGGCTGAGGCAGGAGAATCGCTTGCACCTGAGATGTGGAGGTTGCAGTGAGCCGAGATCGCACCACTGCACTCCAGCCCTGGCAACAGAGTGAGGCTCCTTCTCAAAAAATAAAAAAGTTTCTTTCTGTTCCCTCTTACTGTTACATCTTTGGTTTTTCTGGTGTGGAGTCTTCCTTACAGCAGCAAGCTCATAAACTTGACTGCAGGTGTGTTCCTTGGTGGTCTTTATCTGATAGACTTCGTCACATGGTACAATATTCAAAAGGTATGAGTATACAAAAAAAAACTCCCACCTACCTCTCTCCCTGGTCACCTAATTCTCAAGAGGCAATCAGGGTTGCCATTTTCCTGAGTATTCTTCCACAGATAGTCAACTGTCTACAGAAAAACATATACATTAAAAACAAGGCCAGGCACAGTGGCACGCCTGTATTCCCAGCTACTCAGGAGGTTGAGGCAGGAGGATCAGTTGAGGCCAGGAAAGCCAGGAATTTGAAGCTATAGTGTGCTATGATAGCAGGCCTGCGAATAGCCATTGCACTCCATCCTGGGCAACAGGACCTGTCTCTAAAAAAAAAAAAAAAAAAAAAAAGACAAAAAAAAACTTGTAGTTTTTTTTGTTAAAAAAGAAATCCATACATGCATATATATGTATACACATAGTATGCTACCAGTTGTGTGGAAAAAAGGGGCAAAATATATATTTATTTAACTTATATACAAATAACATTCTAGAAATAAAATTGTTTAATATAAAATACACTAATATATAATAATGTATTACCTAACGTATGATTATGTATAACTATAATGTGTACTGTGCTTTACATATATATTTCCACAGCATGCTATAAATGCAATTCTGCACTTTGCTCTTTTTATTTATCTTGGAAATCATCCTTTATTAGTACATAAATAGCTTCATAATTCCTTTTTACGGCTGTAAAATGTCCCAGCTTATGGATGGACTGATTCTCTATCAAGCAACATTAAGATTGTGGCCTAATTTACTATTCCTGATTTTGCTGAAGTGAATTTCTTTTGCCATGTGATTTCCACAGGTGTATATATGTAGCATAATTAGTACTAGTAGAAAGTAGAATTGCTAGATCAAAGAGTATGTGCCTTTGTAATTTTGATGATATTGTGAAATCTTCTTCCACAGAAGTTGTTGCAACTTTCACTCTCACCAGCAATGTGTAAGATAACTTGCTCCTCCATACCCTCACAAATAATGAGCTATCAAATGTTATTTTTGCCAAGCAAATAAATTAAAAGTGATATCTCAGTTTTTGTTTGTTTTTTGAGACAGAGTTTCACTCTTTGTTGCCCAGGCTGGAGTGCAGTGGCGTGATCTCGGCTCACTGTAACGTCTGCCTCCCTGGTTCAAGCGATTCTCCTGCCTCAGCCTCCCGAGTAGCCTGGATTACAGGCACCTGCCACCACACCCAGTTAATTTTTATATTTTTAGTAGAGATGGGGTTTCACTATGTTGGGCAGGCTGATCTCGAACTCCTGACCTCAGGTGAGCCACATGCTTCGGCCTCCCAAAGTGCTGGGATTACAGGCATGAGCCACCATGCCTTGCCCTTCTTGTTTGTTTTGAGACAGAGTCTTGCTCTGTCAGCCAGGCTGAAGTGCAGTGGCACCATCTTGGCTCACCGCGGCCTCTGTCTCCCAGGCTCAAGCAATTCTCCTGCCTCAGCTTCCCGGGTAGCTAGGATTACAGATGTGTGCCACCACACCCAGCTAATTTTTGTACTTTTAGTAGAGATGGGGTTTAACCATGTTGGCCAGGCTGGTCTCGAACTCCTGACCTCAGGTAATCTGCCTGCCTTGACCTCCCAAAGTGCTGGGATTACAGGTGTGAGCCACCAGGCCGGGCCTCTTCTTGGTTTTTTAATCCCTCTTCAGCCATATGGTGAATTAAATCTAAGTTGTATTGTAGGATTAATGGAGAGCAGCTAAAGAGGAATAAAGCCACGTGTTCAGCCAATGATAGTTATCATGAGGAATAAATGGCTCAAAATCCTAATTTTAAAATTCCAAATGCTGATTTTAACATCAGTACATGTTGAGCTGAGCCCTGAGACAGGCCTTTGTTTCAGTCCCAACCAGAGCGGAAGTAAGCATTTTTGGAACCATAGGAAAAAGATTATTTGAGAAATAATGGAATGGGACAAAAGATTATAATGTGCTACAGCTCTCTGATCATTACACTTTCTAAACTGTGAATATAATTTTACCTTTCATAAATGACTTCATAAATTGCAAAATTTAGAAATAATGCCGAAATAAAAACAGCTTCATCCCAAGTTTCCTGATGTTTTTCTGTACATGTTTGAGGACCCTTCTTTGATGGTGGTATCTTAGACACTTGTTCAGTTTCTTTTTTTTTTTTTTTTCTTTTGAGGCAGAGTCTCACTCTGTCGCCTAGGCTGGAGTGCAATGGCGTGATCTCGGCTCACTGCAGCCTCCACCTCATGGTTCAAACCATTCTCTTGCCTCAGCTTCTCAGGTAGCTGGGACTACAGATGCCCGCCACCACGCCCGGCTAATTTTTTGTAGTTTTAGTAGAGACAGGCTTTCATCATGTTGGCCAGGCTGATCTTGAACTCCTGACCTCCAGTGATCCACCCTCCTCAGCCTCCTAACGTGCTGGGATTACAGGCTCGTGAGCTACCACGCCCGGCCTTGACACTTGTTCAGTTTGACTAACAGGTAATCAGTGCTCATCATAATACCCCCCATAGGAGCCGGGAAGTGTACTTTTCAGTGGGACAAAAGGTGGAAGAGGACCAGCAGTGAATAGTAACTGAGGTCTCTGTATCCCCATTTCTGCCTTCCTTTCTTCCCTTCCCTTATTGTCACTCATACTAAATTATCCAATGCTTCAAACTCCTCACATGCCAGGCTTATACCTCTATAGGCATCCCATGGAGAAGAAAAGCCTGAGTAGTGTTTTCAGGTAGTGCAATATTCTGTTATCTCTACCATTTTCCAGGTAGCCAGAGGAATTGTATAAGATTCAACTCCAAATTATGTGTTTTCCCATAATGTAGCCCTTGGACGCATGCTTTATAAAATAAACTATAATCATAATAAAATATTTTAGAAAGATTTTGTGCTGGATTGGCTCAGTTTGTCCAGTCAGATCACTTTTTTTTTTTTTTTTTTTTTTTTTTTAATGGAGTCTCGCTCTGTTGCCAGGCTGGAGTGCAGTGGCGTGATCTCAGCTCACTGCAACCTCCGCCTCCCAGGTTCAAGCAATTCTCCTGCCTCAGCCTCCCTAGTTGGGACTACAGGTGTGCGCCACCACACCCAGCTAATTTTTGTGTTTTCAGTAGAGATGGGATTTCACCATGTTGGCCAGGATGGTCTCGATCTCTTGACCTTGTGATCCGCCTGCCTCAGCCTCCCAAAGTGCTGGGATTACAGGTGTGAGCCACGGCACCCGGCCCAGCCAGATCACTTTCTACTCTTACCCTGCTTTGTGACCTGGAAAGGGTGGACCTTTAAGGGCTGCAAAAATTCAGTTCCATTTCCTTCTGGCTTCCTGTTGGGTTCAGCCGATGGGAGCTATCAGTAACACATCCCTTGCAGTTTCTCTTAACGCTCCCAGTACTTCAACAATTTTAATGAAGGTATAGTTTACAATCGCCCCTTTTGAGTGTTTCCTTTCTTTTCTGCCAAGACCCTGACCCATATGTATTTCAAGTAGAACTACATATGTTTATTATTGCAAACAGTGTTAAAGTCAGAAGTGATCAGTTTACTATCCAAGCCGTTCACTTTTCTGCCTCTTCTTTTTTTACTGCCTAGCTCTTGACTTCACATCATGGCCACAAGGGGGTGAACAAAGATAGGGACAGAAACAAATCTCAGAACCCATGCTTTAGGAACTTTTATAAATGTTCGATTATACCAACAGAAGTTAACTGGGGTTTACAGGTAATATTTCTTTTTTATTCAGTGTTCTTTTTAAGTTTCTGTTTTTGGCAACATTTTTATAGTCAGGGAAGTATAAAGCTAGGGGAAGTAAACTTGCTAAAAATATATAATAGAATTTATTTTGAACTCTTAAAGTTGGAATCTGTGAAGAAACGGTTATCATCTTTATCTGGACTTTTCATGATCATTTAAAGCAACATCTTCGGGGACAGTTTCGGCCTTTCCCCCTCTCTTTCAATATTCTGCTTGTCGGCACTGATGTAATGGTGCTTTTTAAACTATTCTGCACACACTGGCTATCTATTTACATGTAAGAGTTAGTCAGTTATAAGGTATGACTACAAAGTAACGAGGATTATACCTTTAGCCACTTCTCTTTTATATTTAAATCAATGGGTTTGTGGTTTTTTTTTTTTTTTTTTAATAGAGTAACACTAGCAGAATGCTTGGGAAACTTCAGCTGTGCTAATCTCCAGATACCCCATTTACTTTAAGTGATTTTTGAGCTTTAAGTTTTCAAATCTCATTTACTTCAAGTAGACTAGCTAATCTTTTTCACTCCAGTAAACTGGAGCCAATTCCCATAATATTTTTAAATGCTTGTCATCCACTAGGACTGTGGATTTGGCTTTCTGAAGTTCCCTATGAAGTCCTCTGAAATCGGATGGGTCATCCATCATTCTCAGAGGGAATTCAAGATGAATCCTAACTTGCCTCAGTGTCCTGCAAAAATAAATTATAATGGAAGGATTTCACGTTCCTCATTTTACTCTAAATTCTCATCCCTTCCACCAAAATTCAGTGAAAAACATAAGTAAAATAAATTGTGAAAGCGTGAAGATATGCTATATAACTTATAAACATGAAGAGGAGGCAATCATCTTTGATATTAAGAAATGTTATAAAATTATAAACATCCCAAGATATTCTAAAGTGCTTTGTAAATGCTAAACTGTAAATATTGTTAGTTACTGTAATTGAACAAGAGTAACTAAGAAGTGAAAGCGTTAGGGGGAAGGAGTTATGTTGCACTGACTATGCTTTGTGCTTTTAGGTTCTGCTGGCCTGGTAAACCCTGCTTCTCAAATGGCCTGTGGTACAGGTATAGAGATGTTCAATGCACTATGAGGGACACAGGCTAAAGGACTGGCTCTAAGACCAGTCACAGAACTTAAGCACAGTAAACTCCAGCTCCACACACGACATCCTAAGCCCTCCTCGTATAGTCTCTGTGTTGCTGCCTCACATGCCAGCCCGTATAAAGCATTAGTGCTCTATTTGTATCTCTACATAATAAATGCAAAAGCTGGATCTCCTTCATGCCTCTATTAGGGTTTTACTTAAAAAAAAAAAAAAAAAAAAAAAAAAAAAAAAAAAAAAAGCTGTGGGCTGGGCACAGTGGCTCACACCTGTAATCCCAGCACTTTTGGAGGCCCAGGCAGGTGGATTGCCTGAGCTCAGGAGTTCGAGACTAGCCTGGCCAACATGGTGAAACCCTGTCTCCACTGAAAATACAAAAATTAGCCAGGCATTGTGGCACACCACTGTAATCCCAGCTACATGCAAGGCTGAGGCAGGAGAATCACTTGAACCCAGGAGGTAGAGGTTGTAGTGAGCTAAGGTGCGCCGTCGCCCTCCAGCTGGGCAACAGAGCGAGACCTTGTCTCAAAAAAATAAATAAAAATTTACTATCATTAATGTGCAAATGGGTGGATGATAAAATTTAATCATCTCAACTATTTTTTATTAATTGGGGGTTGGGGGATGATGTCTTACTCTGTTGCCCAGGCTGGAGTGCAATGGCGCCATCTCGGCTCACTGCAACCTCCACCTCTCAGGTTCAAGCGATTCTCCTGCCTCAGCCTCCCGAGTAGCTGGGACTACAGGCGCCCACCACCGCACCTGGCTAATTTTTTGTATTTTTAGTAGAAACGGGGTTTCACCATGTTAGCCAGGATGGTCTTGATCTCCTGACCTTGTGATCCACCTGCCTCAGCCTCCCAAAGTGCTGGGATTACAGGCGTGAGCCACCGCGCCCGGCGCATCTCAACTATTTTTAAGTGTACATTTTAAGTGTACATTTCAGTAGTGTTAAGTATGTCACTGTTGTAAGTATTAAGTTATCGTTGTTGTAAAACTAATCTCCAGCACTTTTTCATCTTGCAAAACTGAAACTTTACCCGTTAAGCTCCCCATTTCCCCATGTCCCCATGGACAGCCTCTGGCAGCCACCATTCTTTCTGCTTCTGTAAATTTGACTACCTTTTTTTTTTGTTTTGTTTTGAGACGGAGTCTTGCTCTGTCACCCAGGCTGGAGTGCAGTAGCATGATCTTGGCTCCCTGCAACCTCTGCCTCCCAGGTTCAAGCGATTCTTCTGCCTCAGCCTCCTGAGTAACTGGGACTACATGTACATGGCCACCACTCCTGGATAATTTTTATATTTTTAGTACAGATGGGGTTTCACCATATTGGCCGGGCTGGTCTGGAACTCCTGACCTCGTGATCCACCCGCCTTGGCCTCCCAAAGTGCGGGATTACAGGTGTGAGCCACCACACCCGGTGAATTGGACTACTTTAACTCATACAAGAGGAATCATACAGCAGGTGTCTTTTTGTGAATAGCTTATTTCACTCAGGATAATGACCTCAAGGTTTATTGATGTTCTGGCATGTGTCTGAATGTTTTTCTTTTTAAAGACTGAATAAACTACATTGAATGTATGTACTATTTTTGTTTATCCATTCATCTGTTGATGGACACTTGGGTTGCTCCCACCTTTTGGCCATTGTGAATGATGCTGCTAAGAACATAGGTATACAAACATTTGTTCAAGTGCTTTCCTTCACTTCTTTTGGGTATATACCTAGAAGTGGAATTGCTGGACAATATAGTAATTCTATTTTCAGTTTTTGTTAAAACTGTCATACTGTTTTCCATAGTGGCTGCCCCATTTTACACTCCCACCAACAGTACACAAGTTTCTCCACATCCTCGCTGACACTTATTATTTTCTGTTGTGTTTCTTTCTTTTTCTTTTTGAGACAGGGTTTTGCTCACTTTCCTGGGCTGGAGTGCAATGGCATAATCATGGCTCACTATAGCCTCAATCTCCTGGGCTCAAGCAATCCACCCGCCTCGTCCTCCCAAGTAGCTGGGGCTACATGCATGTGCCAACTCACCTGGCTAATTGTTTATTTACTGTGGAGATAGAAAGAAAAATGTTGCTCATGCTGGTCTCAAATCTGAGCTCAAGCAATCTTCCTGACTCAGCCTCCCAAACTGGTGGAATTACAGGTGTGAGCTACCATGCCTAGCCTTTAGCCTATTTTTAAATAGGATTTTGTTGTTGTTGAATTGTAGGAGTATTGTATATATTTTGAATATTAACTTCATATCAAATGTATGATTTGCAAATTTTTTTTCCATCTGCAGGTTGCTTTTTCACTCTGTTGATTGTGCTGTTTAATGCAC
Organism: Rhinopithecus roxellana; assembly: GCF_007565055.1. Classification (NCBI taxonomy): domain Eukaryota; kingdom Metazoa; phylum Chordata; class Mammalia; order Primates; family Cercopithecidae; genus Rhinopithecus; species Rhinopithecus roxellana. The sequence goes on along the minus strand of NC_044553.1, from coordinate 74,142,768 downwards.
AGAAGTTTCTAATTTTGATGTAGTTCATTTTGTTTTTATTTTATTTTGGTTATCTATGCTCTCCTTGGTGTGTCATGTCTAAGAAATAATTTTTTTTTTTGTCGTTGTTGTTGTTGTTGTTGTTGTTGTTGTTGTTGTTGAGATGGAGTCTCGCTCCGTCGCCCAGGCTGGAGTGCAGTGGGACAGTCTCAGCTCACTGCAACCTCCACCTCCCGGGTTCAAGTGATTCTCCTGCCTCAGCCTTTGAGGAGCTACGATTACAGTCACGGGCCACAACGTCTGGCTAATTTTTGTATTTTTAGTAGAGGTGGGGTTTCATCGTGTTGGCCAGGCTGGTCTTGAACTCCTGAGCTCAAGTGATCTGCCTGCCTCAGCCTCCCAAAGTGCTGCAATTACAGGTATGAGCCACCACACCTGGCATGAAATCATTTCTAAATTCATTGTCATGAAGCTTTCCTCATATGTTTTCTTCTAAGAATTTTGTAGTTTTCTTATTGTCTTTTTATGACTACCTTTTCTGCATTTGTTGGGAGATTTCTCTGCTTCTTGTGGGATCTAGACTACTCATGTCCTGTGGGTAGAGTTGTTGGTCAAGGATGTGTTTGTTTACTCAATCATGCTGATAGAGGCAGGAGGCAGATAAACTCTGGGCAGACAGGGGCGGGTCCCTGGCAAAACCCCACTTTTGAGCTCAAAAGCCTGAAACCCATGGCCCAAAGTGAGAACCTCCATCCCTGTGTGCCGCTCTCTCTCAGCTGGTTCTTTCTGAATAACATCTTTTTACTAATTCAATGCTGCCTTTTCCAAAACCACCTACTGCCCGTCCCACACGCTGTCCTGTGCCTGTAAAGATCCCAGACTCAGCCAGTAGAGAAGAGAAGCAGCTGATGTCAGGGAGAGGTAACCTGACTTCAAAGATGACAGCTGGACATTGGAAAGAGGAAACTTGACTTCAGAAGAGAGAGGTAGAGAGATCACTTGGTTTTAGGGGAGAGCAACCTGCCCTTCCCATCCCTTTCCAGCTCTCCTCTTTGCTGAGAGCTGCTTTTGTTGCTCAATAAAATTCTCTGCATTTGCCATCCTTCAGTTCGTCTGTGTGACCTCATTCCCCCGGGCACTGGACAAGAATTCAGGATACACCAAGTGCGGGTAGCTGAAAAGGCTGTCACACTGGCCCTTTGCCCTCGCTGGTGAAGGGCAGCCACCCCACTCAGTGAGGCAAATTGCCCACTGAGCTGATAACACACTGCTGTTTGTGAATGGCAGAGCTAAGCGAGCATTGTAACACGCCCTCTAAGGCCTTGGGGTCACAGGTACTCCCACCTGGATACTGCCGTGGGGCCTGCAAGGAGTTCACTTCTGCCAGCACTAAAGCAGTGGGCTGGTTCCTGCACTCACTCTCCTATGCACTCCCTCCAGCAAGGGGTGGAACATGGTTGCGGGCCCTAGCAAACAGAGTTTGCTCCTGCTGGTGCTGAAGTGACCGGCTGATTCCCACACTCCTTTGCTCATGTGCTCCATCCAGCAAGGGCCTGAGCAGAGTGGGCTGAGTAAATGGGGGACCCCTGTCATGAGTTCTACAAAGGGGTCAAGAAAATCTATTGTATCGATATTGCTTTTGGAGCAGTCCTCTCCTTAATTTAATGTAATTTTATTATTATTATTGTTTTTTGAGATGGAGTCTTGCTCTGTCACCCAGGCTGGAGTGCAGTGGTGCGATCTCAGCTCACTGCAACCTCCGCCTCCCGGGTTCAAGTGATTCTCCTGCCTCAGCCTCCCTAGTAGCTGGGATTACAGGCACACATCACCGTGCCCTGCTAATATTTGTATTTTCACTATGTTGGCCAGGCTGGTCTTGTACTCCTAACCTTAGGTGATCCACCTGCCTTGGCCTCCCAAAGTGCTGGGATTACAGACGTAAGTCACTGTGCCTGGCCAGTCCTCTCTTTTAGAATGGAGAATATTTTCCTAGGTATAGATTCTTCTAAAACTGACAGCACCTCTCGGTTTTCACATACATACATATCACCTGCGAATGTTGTAAAAAATGTACACTTTAATTAGGAAAGCCTGGATAGGGCCTGAAGTTCTTAATTTTTTTTTTTTTTTTGAGACAGAGTTTCACTCTTGTCGCCCGGGGCAGAGTGCAATGGTGTGATCTCAGCTCACTGCAGCTTCTGCCTCCTGGGTTCAAGCTATTCTCCTGCCTCAGTCTCCAGAGTAGCTGGGATTACAGGCATATGTCACCATGCCTGGCTAATTTTTGTATTTTTAGTAGAGACAGGGTTTCACCACGTTGGCCAGGTTAGTCTCAAACTCCTGACCTCAGGTGATCCGCCCGTCTTAGCCTCCCAAAGTGCTGGGATTATAGGCATGAGCCACCACACCTGACCCAAACAGGTCCTGCATTTCTTTTTTTTTTTTTTTTTTTTTTTTTTGAGGCGGAGTCTTGCTCTGTCGCCCAGGCTGGAGTGCAGTGGCCGGATCTCAGCTCACTGCAAGCTCCGCCTCCCGGGTTCCCGCCATTCTCCTGCCTCAGCCTCCCAAGTAGCTGGGACTACAGGCGCCCGCCTCGTCACCCGGCTAGTTTTTTGTATTTTTAGTAGAGACGGGGTTTCACTGTGTTCGCCAGGATGGTCTCGATCTCCTGACCTTGTGATCCGCCCGTCTCGGCCTCCCAAAGTGCTGGGATTCTAAGAAGCTCCTTCATGCTACTAGTGGATGGACCCACTTTAAGTAGGAAAGGAGGAGACCTGAGATTATGTACGGCCTTTTGTTCCTGGGTGGGCTATGAGGATCCTCCAGTCCAGATGCTAAAATATAAATTATTTTTCAGTTTTTATCATATGACAAGCAGCTCCATAAAGTTTCACATAGCACTACAGGATCTCATTCTTTTTATTCTCACAACAATGCTGTATCTTATGACTTACTAAGGATGTCAATTTGGTATTCATGAGCTAAATTAGCAGGGTATGAGAGTTTACCACAGGGCTAGTCACAATTTCGGGGGTTCCTAAGGACTTTTGCCTTTGTAGATCACTTTCCTTCATAAAAAAATTAAAAATTATATTTTCTTACTGCACTGAGATAAGGATACAGGCAGATTCATTATTGTATATTCACTAGTGTTTATTTATTTCTTATTTTAAAAGGAATTAAGACATTTTTGTGGAGCCCTGAAAGTATCATTGGCGCTAGGCCCTGTATCTCCTGTGCCTAATGTGAAAGCTGGCCTTGGTTTGTTGAAGACTCTAATTCAGAATTCTACGGGTAAGACTGGCAGCCATACAATACTTGGCAGATTGCTGAGCTCCCACAATTAATTGGCAGAGGCAGATAGTTGGAATTCCTATGATTTTCAGACAGGATGCTGTCTGAAACTGGATCAGCAGTGTTGTTGTGAGTTGGTCATAATTTTCCATCGCTGCTTTTGTTTCTTTGTTTGTTTGCTTGTTTTTTGAAACAGAGTTTTGCTCCCTTGCCCAGGCTGGAGTGCAGTGGCACGATCTAGGCTCACTGCAACCTCCACCCCCAGGTTCAAGCGATTCTCCTGCCTCAGCCTCCAGAGTAGCTGGGATTACAAGCACACGCCACCATGCCCAGCTAATTTTGTGTATTTTTAGTAGAGATGTGGTTTCACCATGTTGGCCAGGATGGTCTTGAACTCCTGACCTCAAGTGATCCGCCCGCCTTGGCCTCCAAGTGCTGGGATTACAGGCATGAGCCACCACATCCTGCCTCTTCTTGTTTTTTAATTATAAAAACGGTGTACTCTGTTAGTTTGTGTGGTCTTAACCCTAGAAAGTTTAATGATACAAATGGATACATTTTTGTCTATAATTTCCCAAAAGACTTTAACACAGGTACTATTGCAGTTCAAGTATCAATCATTCAGTCCCTTGTTGCTAAAGCAGATGTATACATATATAATTTCCCACAGGGGTACTTTGTTAGTTGTCAGCACATGTCTATAAGTTCATAGTCTTCTCTTATAAATACAAGTGACTCATATGTATGTTTCTTTTCTGTACTTTGCTTTAAACCTGAAGAATCAACTTGAATCTAGATGTCATCAGTGAGGGTAGGAGACTAGCTAGAACCAGATGCTAAAGAAGGGGTGGCAAAATATCTTGGATAGATGGGCTGACAGTGACAAAAACAGATCACTACAGTTTCAGAAAAGAAGATTCATGACAGGACCAAATCTGGAAGCCTCAAGGGAAACAGGAAAATCCTGGCCTCTCATTCTACCTCAGGACAAAGGATATTGGAGAAGTGACTGTCTCCTGGGTGCATATCTCATAACTTTCATCATAAGTTATAATCAAACTGCAAATTCTCTTTATGCTAGTATATCACGGCATTTCCATCTGTGATTAGCGTTTTCAGTGCTCAACCTGGCTGGTCTATCTAAATGGTCATAGTAGGGTCTGGCTTTTCCTCTAATATTCAGACTTATACCCAAATATACTTACAGCAAGGAAGGCCTACCAGGAAAATGCCCCTTCCCAATACTCCCCTGACTTGTTATCTTAGTTGCTGTCTGCATTTGATTCTAATTGAATGCAGAGCTTTGAAGGGTAAATGGCAATCATTTGGGCTGCTGGTTAGCAATGCATTTTCCCTTCTTTTCTTGGGCTCTAAGTCAAGTTCTGGTAAGGTGGTGAAAAAAAGTGTACATACCTCGAGGAACGAGTGTTAGGAGTTCTCGGGTAATGAGGACCCAAATGTTCTTTTTCTTTTCTTTCCTTATCTTTTTTTTTTTTTTGGAGATGGAGTCTCTCCCTGTCGCCCAGGCTGGAGTGTAGTGGTGTGATCTCGGCTCACAGCAACCTCCGCCTCCCGGGTTCAATCAATTCTCCTGCCTCAGCCTCCCGAGTAGCTGGGACTACAGGCGCACGCCGCCACGCTCGGCCAATTTTTTAGTAGAGATAGGGTTTCACGGTGTTTCCCAGGCTGGTCTCGAACTCCTGAGCTCAGGCAATCTGCCCACCTTGGCCTCCCAAGGCGAGAGCCACTGTGCCGGGCCCAAATGTTCTTTTTCTTTCTAGCTTCAAAGGAGCAAGTGAATCACAGGAACCAGATGTACAATATATTTTTCATTTAAGATACCTGTTAACAACCACAGGGTTTTTAGAAAGTTCTGAACAACTCATAAACAAAGCAAATGACTTCTTAAACTTTAAATCTGGTCACTACATGCTAATTATAATATAAATGGAACACTTAGAGTGCTTTGACAGAATATAAGATCACATTCCTTTTTCTGTCTTTTGAGCCTCTATATTTAAACACCCAAGAAAAAAATGTTTCTATAATTACTAAAATTTATAAAGAAACAATACGAATCATGAATTTAGTTTAAGTGCCATAATTTTTATTTTTTGAGATGGCGTCTGGCTCTGTCACCCAGGCTGGAGTGCAGTGGGTGATCTCATCTCACTGCAACCTCTGCCTTCGTGTTCAAGCGATTCTCCTGCTTCAGCCTGCCAAGTAGCTGTGACTACAGGCGTGTACCCCCACGCCTGGCTACTTTTTGTATTTTTAGTAGAGACAGGTTTCACCATGTTGGCCAGGCTGGTCTTGAACTCCTGACCTCAAGTGATCCGCCTGCCTCAGCCTCCCAAAGTGCTGGGATTATAGGCGTGAGCCACTGCACCCAGCCTAAGTCCTATAATTACATATGCAACTGTAGAGAAAATAGCCTGACAGATGACCTGGCCATGGAATAAACATAGCTTACATCAGATAGTGAGGGCATCCTGTGAACTTCCAGAAAACTGCAATCGAGTCAACTTCTTGAGTAAAGGTTTTGGCTGATTTGATAAGAAGTTCTGATAAGAAGGTTTAAAAAAGGACTAATGTATGGAAGCTCTAGAGAAATAGATTACATCTTATTATAAGGAAGAGCTAAGTCAGACAGAATAGGTCATTCCCAGGGGATGGCCAGGAATTTCAAGCAGGAATAAGCCACTCAGCCACTTGGTGGAGATGCTGTAAAACAGAATTCAAGTAACATATGGCTGTGCATGATCACTTTAATCTTGGGATTTTGTGGTTCTTTATTTGGAGTCTGAACAGTTGTTGTTTTAAACTGAGAGTTTATTAATAGTGGTTACAGAAAAACCACCATCATTTCTCACATGCCAAGTGAAAAAGATGAAACACATACAAAACAGAGTGCTAGCTGTTATCACTAATACACAATCTTTAAAAGAAAAAGTTTATTTTTAATTTTTGTGGGTACATAGTAGGTATATATATTTATGGGTTATATGACATATTTTGATCCAGGCATGCAATGCATAATAATCACATCATGAAAAATGGGGTATCCATTCCTTTAAGCATTATCTTTGTGTTACAAACATTCCAATTATACTCTTTGGTTTTTTGTTTGTTTGTTTGTTTGTTTGTTTGAGACTGAGTCTTGCTCTGTCACCCAGGCTGGAGTGCAGTGGTGATCTCAGCTCACTGCAACCTTTGCTTCCTGGATTCAAGCGATTCTCCTGCCTCAGCCTCCTGAGTAGCTGGGATTACAAGGTGCCCACCGCCACACCTGGCAACTTTTTTTGTATTTTTAGTAGAGATGGGGTTTCACCATGTTGCCCAGGCTGGTCTCGAACTCCTGACCTCAGGTGATCCACCCGCCTCAGCCTCCCAAAGTGTTGGGATTACAGGCGTGAGCCACTGCACTTGGCCACTCTTTTTTTTTTTTTTTTTTTTGAGACGGAGTCTTGCTCTGTCACCCAGGCTCGAGTGCAGTGGCGCGATCTCGGCTCACTGCAAGCTCCACCTCCCGGGTTCATGCCATTCTCCTGCCTCAGCCTCCCAAGTAGCTGGGACTACAGGTGCCCACCACCACACCCAGCTAATTTTTTGTATTTTTAGTAGAGACGGAGTTTCACCGTGTTAGCCAGGATGGTCTCGATCTCCTGACCTCGTGATCTGCCCACCTCGGCCTCCCAAAATCTTTATTTTTAAATGTTAAATTGAATTATTGATTATAGTCTCCGTTTCGTGCTATCAAATACTACGTCTTATTCATTATTTCTATTTTTTTGGTACCCATTAAACATTCCCACCACCCCCACAGTCCCTCACTGCCCTTCCCAGTCTCTAGTAACTATCCTTCTTTTCTCCATGTCCATGAGTTCAATCGTGTTGATTTTTAGATCCCACAAGTAAGTGAGAACATGTGATGTTTGTCTTTCTGTGCTTGGCTTATTTCACTTAACACAATGACCCCCAGTTACATCCATGTTGTTGCAAATGACAGGATTCTTTTTGTGGCTGAATAATACTCCATTGTGTGTAAGTACCACATTTTCTTTATCCATTCATCTGTTGCTGCACACTTAGGTTGCTTCCAAATCTTGGTTATGATGAATAGAGCTGCAATAAACATGGGAGTGCAGGTATCTCCTCGATATACTGATTTCCTTTCTTTGGGGTATATACCCAGCGGTGGGATTGCTGGATCATATGGTAGCTCTATTTTTAATTTTTTGAGGAACTTCCAAACTGTCCTCCATAGTGGTTGTACTAATTTACATTTCCACCAACAGTTAGAAGAGTTCCCTTTTCTCTACATACTCGCCAGCATTTGTTATTGCCTTTCGGATAAAAGCCATTTTAACTGGGGTGAGATCATTTCTCATTGTAGTTTTGATTTGCATTTCTGTCATCATCAGTGATGCTGAGCACTTTTTCATATGCCTGTTTGCCATTTGTGTGTCTTCTTTTGAGAAATGTCTATTAAAATCTTTTGCCCAATCAGATTATTAAATTCTTTTCCCCATAGAGTTGTTTGAGCTCCTTATATATTCTGGTTATTAATCCCTTTTCAGATGGGTAATTTGCAAATATTTTCTCCCAATCTCTGGATTGTCTGTTCACTTTACTGATTGTTTCCTTCGCTGTGCAGAAGCTTTTTAACTTGATGTGATCCCATTTGTCCATTCCATTTTTCCTTTGGTTGCCAGTGCTTGCAGGGTATTACTAGAGAAATTTTTGCCCAGACCAATATCCGAAAGAGTTTCCAGCAATGTTTTTTTTTTTTTAGGGTCTCACTCTGTCACCCAGGTTGGATTGCAGTGGTTTGATCTTGGCTCACTGCAACCTCCACCTCCTGGGCTCAAGCAATCCTCCCACCTCAGCTTCTTGAGTAGCTGGGACTACAGGCGCAAGCCACCACACCCAACTAATTTTTTGTATTTTTTGTAGAGACAGGGTTTCGTCATGTTGCCCAGGCTGGTCTTGAACTTCTGAGCTCAAGAGATCTGCCCACCTTGACCTCCCAAAGTGCTGAGTTTGCAGGCGTGAGCCACTGCACCTGGCCTCCCCAATGTTTTCTTGCAGTAGTTTAATAGTTTGAAGTCTTAGATTTAAGTATTTAATCCATTTTGATTTGATTTTTGTACATAGTGAGAGATACGGGTCTAGTTTCATTCTTCTGCATATGGATATCCAGTTTTCCCAGCACCATTTATTGAAGAGACTCTTTTCCCAGTGTATGTTATTGGCCCCTTTGCTGAAAATGAGTTCACTGTAGGTATGTGGATTTGTTTCTGTTTTTATGCCAGTACCATGCTCTTTTGATTACTACAGCTCTGTAGTATACTTTGAAGTCAGATAATGTGATTCCTCCAGTTTTGTTCTTTTTGCTTAGTAAAACTTTGGCTATTTTGGGTCTTCTGTGATTCCACATATATTTTAGGGTTTTTTTTTTTTTCATTTCTGTGGATACAGAATCTTTCAATGAGAAAAAGATAAAAATTCAGTGAGTACTATTACAATAGGTCATACTGCAGATGTTGCCAACTGACAATTATACTATAAAATTAGTCAAGATGATTATAATTTGTTAGTTATAATTTTGCTATTCCCAAACTTCCTGTGAGACCTTGACTAAACTGACAAACCGGAAAATTATAATTCCTAAAACAACAACAAAACCCTACTACTCACAGACCTCAGTGATTCTCAAACTTATGTGTGTGTGAGAACCACCTGGGGAGTGTAATAAACGTCAGATGCCTGGGCCCCAGCCCTGGAGATTCTGACTCAGTTGGTCTGGAATGGGGCCCTGGGCAGTTCCATGTTTACAAGCTTGTTATGTCATCCTGATGTGCTGCAAATTTGAGAGCTGCTGGCCTATCTCAGGGGAATAGTATTTGTATTAAATAAGTAGTCTAGAAAACAAAGCATAGTGCTTCCTTTGTGGCTATCAGTCATTAGCAGCTTTCCAGAAGCAGAAATTATATGTCCATTTATCACAATACTAACACATTTCTGTCTAGCTTTGACTCAACAATTAAAATAGTGCAGGGGTTAAGAACACGCACACAGGCTTTGGGGTGAAACCAGGGTTTGAATCCTGGCTGTGTCAGTTACTAGCAGTGAGACCTTGTCCAAGTGGCTTCATGTTGAGCCTTAGTTTCTGCATTTGGAAAAAGGAACTAGAGTACTTACTTATCTCCCAGGGTTGTATGAGGATTAAATGAGAGAATGTAAATAAGGCATCTACCACAGCCATAGGGAAGTGAAAAGCAATCAATAAATGGAACTATCGGCCAGGCGCGGTGGCTCACACCTGTAATCCCAGCACTTTGGGAGGCCAAGGTGGGTGGATTACCTGAGGTCAGGAGTTCCAGACCAGCCTGGCCAACATGGTGAAACCCCCGTCTCTACTAAAAATACAAAAATTAGCCAGGCATGGTGGCAGGTGCCTATAATCCCAGCTACTTGGGAGGCTTAGGCAGGAGAATCACTTGAATCCGGGAGGCGGAGGTTGCAGTGAGCTGAGATCGCACCATTACCCAGCCTGGGCAACAAGAGTGAAACCCTGTCTCAAAAAAAAAAAAAAAAAAAAAGGAACTATTATTATTATGCTGACTAATTACTAGATGATTTCAGTGTGATTTTGCTGTGATTAATGCAGGATTAGAAACAGGATCAACTTAATATGAACATATTAAGCTTTCTGTGGCAATATATTTGTTCTGGAAAGGGTGAAACATACAAGTGTGTATATTATACACACTACAAACAAATGTTTTATCTATTTTAAAGTAAGTAATTATATTTAGTCTCTTTCATTCTTAATGTGTTTATATCATTTACTTGGAAAAATGCTTCCATATCATATAGGGAGATCATTTTACAGAAGAAAATGAATGGCATGAGATGGCCACCTGTTTCATATTCTAGGAGACACAGCAGTCACAAGTTATGGAAATCAAAGATTTAGGAGACTGGTTTTATATCCTAGGCCAAAGTTATCCCTGAAAACCAGAATGCTTTAAAAAAAAAAAATTAGTCTTATGGTGATGAAGACATACATCTATAATACCAGACTGAAAAGTGGTAATAGTAATCAGCAAACAGCATTAACCATAGTTTTTTAGTTATAGTGCTCTGACCTATTACATTAAAACGAACAATTTTCAGATAAAGAATCTTCAACTACATTTCCAGTGGAGAAACTCAATTGCCCTATCCTAGACTTATGCAACTCTAGTTCTCAAAGGTCCTTAATTTTTATCTATAAGAACAACTTTTTATTTCCTACTTTATGATTCCAAATGGGTAAGGGTAGGGGTGAGGCTAGGACAGAAACATCCTAGACGTCAGCAGTAAAGTCCCTGAACAGAGGCAGACAGTGCTGATGATAAGAGTCGCTCAGCTTCCCACTTTTGCCCTTCTCTGGGAGCTGGTCAGAGGCATAACCAATATGGTGAGGACAATGGCTTTCATGCAAGATCTACTGGCAGAGATCCTGATGAGCTGCTGGACATCCCCGGGGTGTTATAATTATCAGCACACATCTATGGAACAATGCAACCGTGAAGTGTACTGTGCTGGGTACCAATACAGAGTAAGTACCTTACATTAATTCTGCAACAAAATATGCAGTCTTACAATTAATGATCCATGTGTGAAGGAGTGAATCCTAATGGCAGTAACAGAGGGTTTGCAGATACGCTCACTGACAGCATGGCAGGGTCCTGTTACAGGAATTCTGTTACAGAATGAATCTTCTCTTGATAGAAAAACAGGTGTTGGTTGGTGGCTACAGCCAAGAAGGATGAATGACTGATAGGAACAGGTACCTGGGTCTTGTCTGAATATTCTAGTTTAGTATAAACACCCAGCAGCTCTTTGTTCCTTTGTTTCTGCATTTATTCAACAAATTTTTATTGAACATTTCTTATTATATTTAGGTTGCACAGAGCAGGGAGCAGGAGTTACAATGGAGTGTTAGACAAACACTGATCCTACCTAAGAGGCTACTGACAGGTAAATAAGTAAAATTTAGTATAGCCAATTATACTAAAGTACAATGATGAGGGAAGAACAGGATACACTCAGAGCACAAAGGAGGAGCACCGAGCATGAAAATTTGAAGGGAAGAACAAGCTAAGACTTGAAGATTCAAGAAAGTTATTTTGAGAGAAGGTGGGAGGATGGATGAAGGAAAAAGGCAGAGACAGGAGTGAGTGTTCTCCGCAGAAAAAACAGTAAGTTTGAAGGCCTAGAATGAAATTGCAGGGTGTGTCCAACCAAAATGGCCCAAGAGTACCCTGGCACACAGTGGAGGATGTATGTGTGTGATGTTGAGATGAGAGGAGGGTAGAAAGCAAAGCCAAGAACAACAAGAGGCTAGTGGCCAGGCACAGTGGCTCACAAGGGTAATCTCAGCACTCTGGGAGGCCAAGGCGGGAAGATTGCTTGAGTCCAGGAGCTCGAGACCAGCCTAGGCAACACGAGACCCTGTCTCTACAAAACAAAACAAATACTAGCTGGGCAGTCCCCACTACTCAGGAGGCTGATGCTGGACTCCCTCGAGTCCAGGAGTTTGAGGCTGCAGTGAGCTATGAGCTATGATTACACCAGTGCACTCCAGCCTGGGTGACAGAGAGACCCTACTTCTTAAAAAAAAAAAAGTAACATACAGTAATTTCTGAAATTATTAAAACCATATAAGGTGCCAGGAAGTTCCAGTTAGGTCACTAGCAGCAGTAAGTTGATATCATTAAATCTGAGCAGACTGTAAAGTTGAAGAGTGATGGGCTCTTCGTTTTCTATGCTAGCTATTGATGCTTTCTCCCCGTATCTCGTTAAAGCCTATCTATTCCCAACTAACTGTAAAATATGAGGAACACAGCAGTTTCGTCAATGTAAGAAAACTATTCAATCAGCAGATAACAACAAAGGAATTCTGTTCACAGAAAGCTTATAAAGTGTTTGAACAAATGTGGTATTTGATATATATTGCCTGAACTACTAGCCTAAGTGCAAAGATCATGTTTTCCCAGGTTCCTTCAGACTGAAGTAATCAACACTTAACCAGCTGCAGCCAGCAAAAATAACAAAACAAAAGCAACACACACAAGCACACTCCTTCCACTCACATGCTTTATACTATTTTTTTACTTAAAACAAAAAATGTGTGGCTGGGCGCGGTGGCTCATGCCTGTAATCCCGGCACTTTGGGAGGCCGAGGTGGGCGGATCACAAGGTCAGGAGATCGAGACCAGCCTGGCTAACATGGTGAAACCCCATCTCTACTAAAAATACAAAAAAATTAGCCGGGCGTGGTGGCGGGTGCCTGTAGTCCCAGCTACTTGGGAGGCTGAGGCAGGAGAATGGCGTGAACCCGGGAGGCAGAGCTTGCAGTATGCTGAGATTGCACCACTGCACTCCAGTCTGGGTGACAGAGCGAGACTCTGTTTCAAAAAAAAAAAAAAAAAAAAGTGTATCTTCCAATGGAGCACACAAAGCCTCATGCAGCAGGAACATGTGATGGGGTCTGTTTTGTCTGTTTTCTATGAAGGCATGATTTTACATAACAGCATTTATGCGTGTAACAGTCTGTCAGCAACAATACACCTGAAAATTTGATTTGGAGTTTGTACTTTCCCAAACCTTTGTGTTGATACAGACAGAAAAAGTGAAGTAGTAGATTCTAAACAGCTCAACCCAAAGGATTTCATCCTCAATATGAACAAGAGAGAGTTGCCAGAGGGCCCCTAATTATGCTTATTTCAGGTGCCTCTCCCCTTCCAAAAACATGTCATTTAAAGTATTTCAAATTATAATTACTCTTCTTGAAGAGTAAATGACAGATCCCTGGGCTTTTCATGGTGCTGTGACACTCCTGACTACCATCCTTCACTCCTCTGCTGGAGTAGGTCACATGGTGATGGGATCCTGGGAATCCTCAGGAAACAGGCTGGCAGAGGGCTGCCTGACTGCAGCAGGAGAATGTTCTTGTCTCAATTTTCATTCTGCCGTCTCAGGGAAAGAAGCACCCTAACAGCTTAATCCTTACGTTAAAACCTCAGCAAAACAAAAAAACAAAACTAAGCACAAAATGATTGCAGCCCCTTTTTTAGAGAGAATTCTGATGCCATTCTATTTTTCTTTGTTCCTTGCTCTAATACTCAAACCAGGAAACACTAATTTGTAGCACTTTTCTGTCTCAGTGGTGCACAAACACCCACCAAAACCAATTATAACTCAAACTGCAGGCTCAAACTCCTGGGCTTAAGCGATCCTTCACCTCAGCCTCCCAAGTAGCTAGGGGTACAGTTGCTCACCACCATGCCCAGCTAATTTTAATTTTTTTTTTTTTTAAAGAGACAGGGTATTGCTATGCTGCCCAGGCTGGCATTTAACTCCTAGACTCAAGTTATCCCAAAGTGTTGGGATTACAGGCATGAACCACCATGCCCAATCTGCCATTAAGTTTTTCTTTCAAATACCTTTATTGAGACATAATTCACATGCCATAAAATTCACTTATCTAAAGTATACAATTCAATGGCTTTTAATATATTCAGTTGTGTATCCATCACAATTTTAGAACACATTCATTACCCCCCAATTCTATGCCCCCTTAGCTGTCACTCCCCAATTTTCCCATCCATATATCCTTAGGCAACCATTAATCTGTTTTTGTCTGTACAGGTTTGCCTATTTTGGACATTTCATATAAATGGAATCATACAGTGTGGTCCCTTGTGACTGGCTTCTTCCACTTAGCATAACGTTTTAAAGGTTCACCATGTTGTAGCATGTATAGTATTTCATTCCTTGTTATTGACAAATAATATTCCATTGAATATACATTTTATCTTTCCATTAATCACTTATGGGCATTTGGGTGTTTTTCATCTTTTGACTATCATAAATAATTCTGGTTTGGACATTCATATACAAGTTTTAGGGTGAACACGTTTTGATTTCTCTTGGTATTCTCTTGGGTGAGTATCTAGAAGTGAAATTGCTAAATCATATGGGAACCTTGTTTAACCATTTGAGTACCTATTAGACTATGTTCCAAAGTGACTACACTATTTTACATTCCCACCAGCAATGTATGAGGATTCCAATTTCCCCACATCCTTGCCAACACTTGTTATAATCAGTCTTTTTGTTGAGAGTCACCTATGTGAAGTGGTATCTCACTGCAGTTTTGGTTTGCACTTCCCTGATGGCAAATGATGTTGAGCACCTTTTCATGTGCTTATTGGTCACCTATATCTTCTTTGGAGAACTGCCTATTCAGAGTCTTTGTCTGTATTACAGTTGTGTTGTCTTTTTTATTATTGAGTAGTTCTTTATATACATGTAGTATAAATAGCTCTTTATACAAATGTAGTAGCTCTTTACATATATTCTAGATACAAGTCCTTTATCAAAAACTTTTAATTTTGAGAAAGTCCAATTTATCTTTTTCTTTTTTTTTGAGATGGAGTCTCTCTCTCTCACCCAGGTTGGAGTGCAGTCATGCGATCTTGGCCCACTGCAATTTCCAACTCCCTGGTTCAAGGGATTCTCTTGCCTCTACCTCCTGAGTAGCTGGGATTACAGGCGTCCACTATAATGTCTGGCTAATTTTTGTATTTTCAGTAGAGATGGGTTTCACCATGTTGGCCAGGCTGGTCTCGAACTCCTGACCTCAAGTGATCCACCCACCTTGGCCTCCCAAAGTGTTGGGATTACAGGCATGAGCCACCGCGCCTGGCCCCATTTATCTTTTTTGGGTTGCTTATACTTCTGCTGTCATATCTAAGAAACATTGACTAATTCAAGGTCACAAAGATTTAAACCTATGTTTTTTTCTAAGAGTTTTATAGTTTTTGCACTTACACTTAGATCTCTGATTCATTTTAATTTTTGTTTACATGTGAGGGGTCTAAATTCACTCTTTTACATGTAGATGTTTGATTGTTCCAGCGATTATCATCTCTGAAAAGACAATTATTTCCCCATTTGTTGTGGCACCATTGAGGAAAATCATCTGACCACAAACGTGAGGGCTTTTTTGACTCTCAATTCTGTTCTATTGACACATATGTCTGTTCTTACACCACTATCACTGTCTTGATTACTATAGTTTTGTAGTAAGTTTTGAAATCAGGAGTGTGAGTCCTTCAATTTGTTTTTCTCAATTGTTTTGGCTATCCTAGTTCCTTTGCATTTCCATGAGTTTTACGACCAGTTTGTTGATTTCTGCTAAGTCAGCTGTAATTCTGACAGGGATTGCATGGAATCTGCAGGTCAATTTTGGGAGTACTACCATGTTAATATGAAGTGTTCCAAGCCATTAACGTGGGATGTTTTTCCACTTTTCTAAGTCTTCTTTATTTTCTTTCAACAATGTTTTGTAGTTTCCAAAATATAAGTTTTGCACTGCTTTTGTTAAATTTATTCCTTTTTTGGTGTTATTATAAATGGAATCACTTCCTTAATTTCATTTTCAGTCTGCTCATTGCTTCCGTATAGAAATACAATAAATTTTTCTATGTTGTCCTTGTCTTCTGCAATCTTGCATATATGCCAATGTTTTAGGGTGCAGCTAGATAGATAACTGGAACACCAATCATTCACTTATTATACGATGCCCACCTTAACCTCTTTCCTATCTATTCCACTACCTCTGCTTTCGTTCAGGGCCTCACACCTACTGGCCTAGACTTTTCCTCATAGACTTCTAACAGAGCTTTCTGCTTCCGTTGAATCCCCTGCAATTCCTCTTTTACACTACTGCCAGAATGAGTTGTCTGAAAGACAAGACTTTCACAAAATTTACTTGTCTTGAATAATCAAATATTGATTCAAATATAGTAACTTGGAATAGTATAATCAAAGCTCACAAAAATATTTACTAACTGGCCCAATGTATACTCCTGTCACCTTCCAACATAACTTTTGCAAGCCTTCAGACACACTGGTTACTGTATTGGGGCTTCCTTTCCTCCAACTAGCTAGCTCATTCTCATCTTCTTTAACTTGGGATACCTCTGTGAATCTTTTCTTCCTGGTTTCTTTTTCCACAGTCGGTTTATGTTTCTTCCTCTGGGAGCTCAGAAAGTCCTCCATCCCCCTCCACTGTAGAGCCTAATACACTATTCCAACTAAAGTTGTAAACTGCTTAAGGGCAGAGGACAACTGACTTTTTTATACCTAACACCTAGCATACCAGAAAATAGCATCTAGATAAAAAAACGAGTCTTGAAATGTAACTTCAGAGCAGTCTCCAGGCTCACTTTTGGAGGATGAGCTGGAAAACTGAAACATGTTGTTAATTGATTCTTCATCCTGAAGCTTCCCATGATCAAAGGAGACGGACTTTCGTGAAATCCTAGACACCACTGATGAAACATGTATCCTTGGCAATATATTTCCCAGGAAATTCACCTCCTGTTCATTTTAATACTACTATTGGTGGTGGTGGTGGGGCGGGGAGAAAAGTGTAAGCCTTCAAATTTAAGAAATTAAGGTTAGGAAGGAAGCCAGTATCATTTCTTAACTTTACCTTCAGATTAGGAGTCTTATTTTCATGTTGTTATTCTTACTTTAGGGTGCCCTATTTACAAACATAATGAGGAAAGAGCTTTCCATATTACTGTGTTACAGATTTTCTGCTTTATGGTTACATTAGAATAATGAATACCTTCCACATATACAAAGAATGTACAATGAGACAAATTATCTAGTAAACTCTAGTAAAGAGAAACTACTTTAAATACAAAAGCAACATAATTGTTTCTTTTGTCTACCTTAAGACACAGGCTTATTTGGGTTATTTTAACATCAATTTTCTTAAATGGTTTTGCTTACCTTTATTAGGGTATCAAAATATTATTATAAGCCTCAGATTAGATTTTTGCCATTTTGATGCAAAGGAGTTTGGTATATACTAAAACCTCTGCAGTAAGAAAAAAATATAAGCAGGAAATACGTTTGATTTCTTGTTAAATTTAGCAAAATACGTTTTAAGTGAAACTTTTTCCTGCTCCACTTACAGTTCAAAAGGCACACCACAGGAATGAATTGGTATGGTGCTTTAGTAGCCAAGATACATGGTTAAAAGTATTAATAAAGCAGGAATGAACACGTTAAGATATATTTTAAATACTGTAAAAATATTCCTATCAAGAACATCTGAGACATGGTAGAAACAGATTAAAACATTCATATAAAGTTTAACATGTATAATGCAAAAGAAACAAATATTAGACACATATCCTGAGAGAATAAAACATTATTTGAAGAAATACAAAATTTACCTATGTTGAGGGTGACAGTAATGCCTACTTAGTGAAGTAACATATTCAAAGGTCAAACATTGGCCGGGAGCTGTGGCTCACACCTGTATCCCAGCACTTGGGCAGGCCAAGGCGGGTGGATCACGTGAGGTCGAGAGTTTGAGACCAGCCTGGCCAACATGGTGAAACCCCGTCTCTACTAAAAATACAAAAATTAGCTGGGCGTAGTGGCGGGCGCCTGTTATCCCAGCTACTCGGGAGACTGAGGCAGAAGAATCACTTGAACCCTGAAGCCGACATTGTGCCATTGCTCTCCAGCCTGGGTGACAGTGAGACTCCATTTCAAAAACAAACAAAAAAACAAAGGTCAAATATTGTTGCTGGGCACGGTGGCTCACACCTATAATTCCAGCACTTTGGGAGGCTGAGGCGTTGTGGATCACCTGAGGTTGGGAGTTCAAGACCAGTGTGACCAACATGGAGAAACCCCGTCTCTACTAAAAATACAAAATTAGCTGGGCGTGGTAGCGCATGTCTGTAATCCCAGCTACTTGGGAGGCCGAGGCAGGAGAATCGCTTGACCCCGGGAGGTGGAGGTGGTGGTGAGCTGAGATCGTGCCACTGTACTCCAGCCTGGGCAACAAGAGCGAAACTCCATCTTAAACAAACAAACAAACAAACAACAAATATTGCTAAGACTGCTCCACCTCCACCCTTCTTTAAGTTATCCTAGAACATAACTGAATGGTTAAGAGCATAAACTCTGGAGTCAGGCTGCCTGCTTTGACAGTTATTAACTGTATAGAGTTGGGCAAACCAGTTAGTCTCTGAACTTTCATTTCCTAAGGACAACCATAATACCTACCATATGATGGTGAGGACAAAAGGAGTTAATACAAGTACTCAGATCACTACCTGGCAGTATTCGGTGTTAGCTATTATTATAAATCTCCAGAAAACCTTTTTCTTCTCAATTACAGCAAGGCTTCTTTCTAGAAAGGGTGAAATGTCTGTGTTCTTTAGCATTATCTTTGATTGCAGAAATAACACATATATGTACAATATCAAGAAGTCAAGTAATCAGAAAAATGTTTATTGATGTAAAGCTGCAATCAAACGCTAACTCTTGAGAGAAAAATAAAGGGTGAGGACAAAAAAAAAATCACCGATTATTGTAAAGCTCTTAGGCAAGTTGTTTTGAGTAAACAGGTATAAAATGCTGAAAAAGCTCATGAGTAGGAATCAAGATTTGAATGTAGGAGTAAAAACTGTGCTTATGGGATACAACTACAGCTGTGCTGATGCTTCACACACATGTTTAAGTTCTGTGAAAGTGCTGAATGGATCACAAACTAGATCAAGTGATTCAGTAAATCCCTTTAGAAGGCAATGCATTCATTGAATGCTGTTCCAAATAAAGTGTTGCAATGTTTCTATAAATACAGAAATTCAAAACTTATAATTAACTAGCTGTTGTATGTTTACTGAGATCTTTAGTATCTTAAGTATACAAAAAGGGGCAGGTCAGGCTATAGTGAAGGAGCTTAAGTTTGTTAAGGATTAAGGATTTAGTTCAGCTTCTAGGCCAGCCTTCAGGAATATAAAAAGGGCTTCAGATGACATAAAATCTATATGTCTCCACATTTGGCATAATTTTAAGATAATTTTCCACTGTGGTGTCAAAGCAGAAGTTGTACAGTATATTGAGGACTTTATTCTCGTGGAATAGGGCCTATTACTATTTTGGGATGTTGAGCTGAAGTCAGACTCATTTCTCATAATCCAAGTACATAAAACGACTTCACCAGATAATCTCTGAGCCTCGATTTTAAGTGTTTAAAACTCAGGGTCCCCTAATCCTATACCAGTATCTTTTCCCCCGTGTTACAGTATTTATGACTCTGCATGTGCTAAGGAAGAGCTTCCTTCCGATTCCTTAAAAGGAAAAACTCAAATAAATATCCAGGACATATGCAACTTTGGAGTTAAAAGTTCAGTAATTTCGTTGGAGACAGTTCAGGGAATGTGTTTCTTCTAGGCTAACCACACACCCATAAAAAACGGAGTGCTTTTGACACACGTTTTCATCTTGTGCATTAGGAATACAGTACAGTCACTGCATAACCACTGTACAATGTCAATTTCACCAGGTAATAGTATTTAATAACACAGAGAAGAGGAGGTGAGAGATGGGTATATTTAAAGCCTATGATTTTACATAATTTACACATAAAGTTCTTTCTGTAAAAAATGATGGTGGTTGGGTGCAGTGGCTCATGCCTGTAGTCTCAACACTTTGGTGGGTTGAAGTGGGAGGATATTTTGAGGCCAGGAGTTCAAGACCAGCCTGGGAAATATAGCAAGACCCTGTCTTTATTAAAACAAAGCAAAACAAAACAAACACGAAACCCCCAAAAACAAGCCCAAAGGAGCTCTGTCCATAGTTTTGTTTTTGTGTATCATTTATAATTAAAATGTCACTTTTTCCTGAAGAGCCAAAAGTAGCAATTTAGAAAGAATGTTGCTGCAACAACTCCTGAAGAAACAATTAAAAACCAATACTTAGAATTTACCAAGTAGCTATTTACTCAGTGTAACTCAGGACACAGGCACTGAAGTGTGTATAGTCTAGTGGACTTAGAATCTAAATTAAATAGGAACAAGGATGCACACAGCATGTAGAAGAAAACAAAAAAGCAAATTATCATAAAAGAAGTAGAAATACTTATTAATTTTTATTTTTAGCAAATGTTTAAATTTGAATTAGTTTCTCCAATGGAACATCTCTGGCTTCAAAGGTATTAATGGTTAAACAAGATAGTCATCATTTCAGTGAAAATAATAATGGTGTGATGCCAAAGAACATTAAGATGTTTAACAAGTTTTGAAATTTATAGCCAAGAAAAAAGATGATTTGGAAATGATGCAATCAGACATTTTCCACGTCAAGTTCTTGCAGGGAAAACTTCCCAGCAGCTACCCATTCTACAAGACACAATGTGTAGGGAAGGAAGAAA
This sequence comes from Rhinopithecus roxellana, assembly GCF_007565055.1. Lineage (NCBI taxonomy): Eukaryota > Metazoa > Chordata > Mammalia > Primates > Cercopithecidae > Rhinopithecus > Rhinopithecus roxellana. The sequence continues at coordinate 74,122,187 of NC_044553.1, read as the reverse complement.
GAACCTAAGACAAAGTGCCCTTGAAAGTTGTACCTTAGTCCACTGGATGCTATTGTTTTCAAAAGACATCACAGTATGGACAATGAACTATATATAAGTATGAATATCATATATCTAACTTAGAAATAAACAGGGATGGCCATGGTATACAAAACTCTCTATTAAACCTAATTATTACTTGAGTTTTGATTATAAAGGTCTGAGGGTCCTATTGATAGTAGTGCAAATAGCTTCCTTCTGTAGCCAGTCATGGAGAAAAAAGTAACATAATATATAAGGAAAAAACTGGTTTTATGACATGCAATACTATATTTTACATTTGAGTTTGAAATTGCTTAGATCTGGATCTTCCTAAAACTGTAAGTTAGAACTAAAGCTTTCAAAGTCTTTTCCAAAATAGTATGCTTTTAGAAACATAATACATTTAGTATTTTAAAACAACTTTCTGAGGGTAGGGACTGCACCTTACCTTTGCACTTAACACTAACAAGCATATAGCAAGTAATCTGTTATGGAGAGCCTCACTACCTCAACTTGTTGACATTTTACTACACACCAAGTATCTAGCAGCTCAATGCCTGTGTTTATCATCTAGAAACAAGGACATGCAATAAATAGAGAAATTTAGACATACTCTCAATCACACCTATCAACATTAGTTGGGACATAAAACTATTAATTTTCCAATAAAAGTTTTGGGAAACCTGAAATATGACTTTAGAGAGCTGTATTATCAGAATGACTAACAAGAAAAGAGATTTATTAGTCTAACTTGAAGAAAAAAAAATTCCATAGATTGATCTTTAATTTTGAGGTTCTGTTTTTTTTCCCCCATGCTCCCTGAGGCTCTGTTCTTTATATACAATAAAGTTGTAGTTACTACTTACAACCTACTTGTTGAATGTTGAACCAAATATGTTTCTTTGTTATCTTTAACACTTGGCTTATAATGGTTGTGTTACAACTTACTCACATAACTGCTAATAAACATTACTGGAATGTACTGGAGGAAGCTTTTCCCGCTATATAGTCAACTGTTGCTTTTTTCTTAAAAGATGAAACAAATGACTAATTAAGAGACAAAAATAACAGGCCAGGTGGGCATGCTGGCTCACACCTGTAATCCTAGCACTTTGGAAGGCCGGTGTGTGGACTGCCTGAGGTCAGGAGTCTGAGGCCAGCCTGGCTAACATGGTGAAACCCATCACTACTAAAAATACAAAATTTAGCTGGGCATGGTGGTGTGTGCCTATAGTCCTAGCTGCTCGGGAGGCTGAGGCAGGAGAATCGCTTGAACCCGGAAAGTGGAGGTCGCAGTGAGCTGAGATCGTGCCACTGCACTCTCGCCTGGATGACAGAGCAAGATTCTGTCTCCAAAAAAAAAAAAAAAGTAGCAGATTTGAAATTCATGCCACGTGTGTTATGACAAATGTGAATGTACCAGCTGCTACAAGGAGCACATGGAAGCTGTGTACATCTTATAAATATATTTAAAGTATTTGATTTCAAAGATATAATGCAGCTTCTCAAATATCACACTACTCAACAGTTGCATTAACGTTTCTAAAGAAGCACTAAGTTTCATGTCATTTAAACACAAAACTTATGAGTCCTTCCACATCAACTTTTATTTTCAAAAACCTGTTAGGTCCCACTACCTAATACAGATACAGAAGAAAGTCATGCTGTATTCACTTATTTCCAATTATAAAAGTCTATCATGTGTCCAAGTAAATCTTAAGATACATGACGTAATACTATTCTAAAACATTAGCTACTCTCTTGAAGACGACACCAAGCACATCAATCATTATAATTACTGTAGCTTTTATTAATTCTAAACTTGTCAATATTTATTTATTTATTTATTTAGAGACGGAGTCTCGCTCTGTCGCCCAGGCTGGAGTGCAGTGGCCGGATCTCAACTCACTGCAAGCTCTGCCTCCCGGGTTTACGCCATTCTGCTGCCTCAGCCTCCCGAGTAGCTGGGACTACAGGCGCCCGCCACCTCGCCTGGCTAGTTTTTTGTATTTTTTTAAGTAGAGACGGGTTTTCACTGTGTTAGCCAGGAGGGTCTCGATCTCCTGACCTCGTGATCCGCCCGTCTCGGCCTCCCAAAGTGCTGGGATTACAGGCTTGAGCCACCACGCCCGGCCAACTTGTCAATATTTAAATAACTGATGAAATTTAAGGAGAACTGTAGTTTGAATAGTTTGTCAAAGTATAATTTCTACACAGAAGTCTTCAGAAACTTTCAAAGCTATCTTTTGCATTTCATATCTTGGAGATTTGTAGAATGCAGTCGTACTTATTAACTACAAAATGGAGCCTGACACAGCAGAAATGGCTGATTATCAGACCATGCCAATAACACGGTCCTAAATCAATACTATTGGATTTTCTTAAACGCCTGACATTTCAGGTTTCTTTTCATTGCTGTATTTATTTTTTATTTTTTATTTTTTTTGAGATAGGGCCTTACTCTGTTGCACATCCTGAAGCGTGGTGACGCAATCTTGGCTCACTGCAACTTCCACCTCCCTGGTTCAAGCGATTCTCCTGCCTCAGCCTCCGGAGTAGCTGGGACTACAGGGGCCTGCCACCACGCCCGGCTGATTTTTGTTTTTTTTGGTAGAGTTGGCGTTTCACCATGTTGGCCAGGCTGGTCTCGAACTCCTGACCTCAAGTGATCGGTCTGCCCTGGCCTCCCAAAGTGCTGGGATTACAGGTGTGAGCTGCCCCACCCATAACTAAACTTACGTGCAGTTATCTTTAAAAAACTAATTTTATCATCACTTTAAAAAGCTCCTAAATGACAAAACCAAAGACAATCACAAAATATTTTAATTCAAAAAATTAGAAGAGTATTAATTTTCTGTTGATCTGCTTTGCTGTTTATTAACTTAATAAGTTAAAAAAAATGGAAACTAGCCAGGCACGCTGGCTCATGCCTGTAATCCCAACACTTTGGGAGGCCAAGGCGGGCAGATCACGAGGTCAGGAGATCAAGACCATCCTGGCTAACATGGTGAAACCCCGTCTCTACTAAAAAAAATACAAAAAAAATTAGCTGGGCATGGAGATGGGTGCCTGTAGTTCCAGCTACTCGGGAGGCTGAGGCAGGAGAATGGCATGAACCCAGGAGGCTGAGCTTGCAGTGAGCCGAGATTGTGCTACCACACTTCAGCCTAGGTGACAGAGCCAGACGTCGTTAACAACAACAAAAAAAGAATAATGTAGATAATATATATATATATATATTTGGAAATGAAGCCTCACTCTGTAGTTGAGGCTGGAGTGCAGTGGTACTATCTCGGCTCACTGCAACGTCTGCCTCAGCCTCCCCAGTAGCTGGGACCACGGGTGCCCGCCACCACGCCCAGCTAATCTTCTGTATTTTTAGTAGAGATGGAGTTTCACTATGTTAGCCAGGATGGTCTCAAACTCCTGACCTCGTGATCTGCCCGCCTCAGCCTCCCAAAATGCTGGGATTACAGGCGTGAGCCACTGGGCCTCACTGCTAACTCTACCCTTGATTCCTGGAAAATGAGGTCCGATTCAAATCCAGGCTCATTTCAGGTTTTGTGGATAAATGCAATAGAATAATTCTGGAAGCAAGTCATTCTGGTGATTCAGTGTATTCCAGGACTCCCATGACAACTCTTTCTTACCCTAGAAAAAGTTAACGCTTTGCGTTAACTCTCTGTACCTTTGGTGTAAATCCAGTGTCACAACTGTCCTGGGCAGGTCCAGGTCCAGGACATCTTTTAGACAAATCCTGGTTTAAATCTAAATGAAAATACAGAATATACTGTAAAGCTTAATACTCACTATCTGGGGAAGGAATCCTTATCTGGACTCCTGGCATCTCCCATCTGAAAACTTCTTGGTTCAGAGAGTAATAATTCTCTATATAAAAGAAATTATAACAAGCTTTGCTATGAAAAATGTCAGCTATGAGGCTACCCTTTCATGAATTTTTTATATATTTATTTTTTGAGACAGAGTCTTGTCTTGTCGCTAGGCTGGAGTGCAGTGGTGTGATCTCAGCTCAATGCAACCTCCACCTCTTGCGTTCAAGCGATTCTCCTGCCTCAGCCTCTCAAGTAGCTGGGACTATAGGTGCGTGCCACCATGCCCAGCTAATTTTTGTATTTAGTAGAGATGGGGTTTCACCATGTTGGCCAGGGTGGTCTTGATCTCTTGACCTCATGATCTGCCTGCCTCGGCCTCCCAAAGTGCTGGGATTACAGGTGGGAGCCACTGCGCCTTGGCCCCTTTTATGAAATTACTAGTACAGAGCAGCTATGTCTTTTGGTTTTTTATGACCAATTACTGTCTATAAAATACTTTGGTATATATATTTTTTGTACTTGTACTGAGATTTTATTGAAGTTTGATTTTAGGAGATACTATTAAGTCAATGATTTGGCTCAGAGAAAATTGTAGTATCTACATGTTTTAAATATAGCATTGGAAAATGGGCTCAGTATACTGGATATATGATATGCAGTACTTACTTTCCTTGTTATAGTTGGTGCCATTACTGAATCAATCAAGTAGACGAAAAATTAGAAGCATACGGTGTTCAGGGAGGGAGAGTTTTTTTTTTTTTTTTGAGTAGGAATTTCGCTCTTGTTGCACAGGCTGGAGTGCAATGGCGCTATCTTGGCTCACTGCAACCTCTGCCTACTGGGTTTCAGGCGATTCTCCTGCCTCAGCCTCCCAAGTAGCTGGGATTACAGGCATGTGTCACTACGCCTGGCTAATTTTGCATTTTTAGTAGAGACAAGGTTTCTCCATGTTGGTCAGGCTGGTCTCAAACTCCCGACCTCAGGTGATCTGCCTGCCTCGGCCTCCCAAAGTGCTGGGATTACAGGTGTGAGCCATTGCGCCTGGCCTGAATTTTTATTCTGTAATCCTGTTACAGAATAAAAAAGGGGGAGGTATAGTGTGTTGCAAAGTTTTTGACAATTTTTGTAGCTAGAAGTATTCGAAATTAAAGGAAAAAGAAAAACATAGAAGTAAATACCTACCAACATATGCCCAGTAATACTATTTCCATCTATGGTAATCCAGAAAATAGAAATCTATATTGAAAGGTAAGAAGTAGTGTGTCCAAATACATTGCTCTAGTTGGGTCATTTTCTCCTAATTTAATTTTTTCTATTTAAATAAACAAAGGCAACTGCACTACCATCTTGTTCTTAAACAAGAAAATAACTGGAAATGACTGATGACATTATTAACTTAAACCTTATTTTTTCCAGAGTCCTTGACTAACTTAAGTAACTAAGCATTTAAATATGACTTCTATTATCAGCAGTTAGTAGCTAATAATCATTACTCCAATTAGTTATCCATTAATATTAATCATATGAACAACTTGGCAAAATATAGAAATGTTCTAAGTTTGAGAAAACTACTATTTCAAAGGTCAGAAACCTAGCTTTGAACCCACACAACCATGGTTAAGGTCAGGACATGACTTGTGCTGAATAAATTTAGAGGCATTAGGATTTAATTCCTCAGGAGCCCTTAAGAGCTCAATGCTGGTATTTGTGACTCCCCCAAATGGACAGAGATACTTACATCCCAATTCTCACATCTCAAGATTCATGTAAATAGTGCCAATTGCCTTTGGCAATCATTGCCAAATATTAATTTTAAAAGCCATCTAATGATACTTACTTCCTAACTTTTAACCATTATTCTCATCACAATCATCCATTACAAAACTTATCTACTTTGTCCCTAGTAGAAGCAAATTATCTGATAACCCTCTATCACCTCAATAAACTACCTGCCCCTATACTTGCAAAGTTAGCCAAGTCAAGCATAGAAAACCTAAGATAGAAGGACCAAGAAGTCATAGAGACCTTGGGTAGTCCCTCCGTTCTGTATACTGCTTAGCAGCACAGCAACAAATTAGCAACGACAGACAGTAATTGTCCTAATCTAGGTCAATACAACAGCCAAAACTTTGTAAACACTCTCTTTGGCTCTTCCTGGAGATTAACACTGTTCTAATGAAAATGCTGTAGCATGAAAGGGTTTAATAGCAACAGAAGTGTTCAAAAATACTTATTTATCTAATATCATTTATCCAAGAATCTTAAAAATCACTTAATACTAATCAATTCAATAACTGAGAGAGGCAGGTATTAAGGAAACTGCAAAGGCCAAGAACAGAAATTAGGAGTATATACTACTCAGTAATCTTTGTAAGCTAAAAACTCTGCTGACTTATATAGCTCTGAGTATGTAAGATAAAGTATTATCTACATGCCTTCAAAAAACCTAAATTTAGGTGTGTTACCAAAATAATACCTGTTCTTATATGTCATTTGTACTTACACTTAATTTTTCTGAAGTCTGATTTATTGAAGTTTGATTTTTGAAGATGCAGTTTAGTCAATGATCTGACCCCGAGAAAAATACAAAAAATATCTGATGTAATATTACTTAATACTTTGAAACTAAACATTACACAGTATTTTAAATATCTTATTTTGAATCTATTATTTTAAATGTTAGATTAAAAGTCTACAGTATCACATATACCCATTATTTGAGTAATGTTTCCATTTGAGATGAAAGGTTTATGCTAAGCTATACATAAGGTCTTCCTGAATTTGTGAGATGGATACCTGAGGGAAGGTGAAATCAATAGCTATAAAAATATTCTGTGTGTATGTAAAGTTAATGAACCTACAAAAGCATCAAACTCCTGTCCACAGCCTCTGTAGCACCATACTCCAACCAAGTTAACTGGTTCAAACTGTTATATAAGACAGTGATCACTACAGGAATAAGCACAAAGAAAGGTTATATTTTATCATGTTAAAGTTACACAGAGATAACAGGTTTACAATTCAAATTCCCATGTCCTGAAAACTGGCCTCTTAAATAACTCACCTTCTCAAATCACAGAAGTGCAATAATCTGAAATTATTCTAATCTAAAGACTTAAGGAAATAATTATTACAATTCATGTTCACTGTGAGGAATATCTAGCTATATAAACTATAGCTACACAAAACCAGAACTCAGTGAAACATAACTTTTTAAAGCAAGAAATTCGCTTGTGATTCATATCAGTAGTCATTAAACGGGTAAATGCTAAAGGTTTACATTCAAGTGCTTGAAGGACTACTGCAGAGAAATTCAATTACTAAAAACCTTTGCTCAGATGGATGTCAGGCATATTAAGGATGGGATGAAGTGTGAACCACCAGCAGTGGTATTAAACCCCAATCATCTTCAAGACAAGTAAGATTTAGAGCTGCTAAGACATTCTAGAATTTGGTTCACTGACACTAAAAATGGTATTTTAAAAAAAGACCTCATACAGTCTGCTGGCATATCATATTAACCATTAGAGGAGGTAGTGACACAAAGTGTTGGAATTTAAAATACAAGGTCAGCATTAACTGTAAACCACTCTAAATCACTGTATGTAACTCTTTAAAAAAACATATGTAGTGAAAAAGAATTAGAATTCATACAAAATCAGAATTTAAAAAAGCAAAAAATAGAAATATTTAGTCAATTTACTCAAATGAAGGAAGTTTAAATGACACAGGAATGAAAAATATTAGAAATCTATGTACAATAAAAAGTAAATATAAATTAGCCAAGTCCATGGACACTTCCAGTTAAACATTCATACAAAAACATATTCACCTTTTTCCTTAGATAGGGATAACACATACATACATGACATGATGATTCTGGCAAAAAATATCAGAGATACTAAAACTATTCTCAAGTTTTAAAAATGGTGCAGAGAGTGTTTCAAGAACATTCTACAAGAATGTAAGCCCCTGATTTAATTCCATGATTTTATCATGCCAGAAGCATGGTTGGTTTTAGTTTTTTAAAACAGATATTGGTATCATAACATATTGGCTTATTAATAATTAAGGCATTTTACATACACAGTATCTCAGTGTGAACAAAAAATGTTTAATATTGATTTTTTCATGTTTTAAACTTTCAGTCTTTGCAACATAAGAAAATAGCTGCACACATTTAAGTGTTTTGTTTTTTTTTAATAAAACACAATCTTAAAAAAGTTAATGATGATTGGTCTTGGTGGTTCCTAGTAATAAGTCCTGTCTTACTTTTTCACATAGTATAAATTATATTTTTATGCAGGATTGCATTAAAATCCAGTAGTTCTTAATGTTACCAAATAACCATATAACTCCCAAATGCAGCAAAGGTGAATAAATCTTCATAGTGCACTTTCACCTCAATGAAATTGAAGCTGTTCCTTTTGGATATTTTTCCACTTCAATGTGAAGTAGACTGTTGGGATTTCATTAGTGGTTTCATTATGTGGCTTTTTAAAAGAAAAAATAGTTTTGATTTCTTCCACAGTTCACAGTTCTCAGACGAGACTTTTTTTTTGTAATTACACAGTTCAGGGATGTTTTGAAAAACCAAATGCTCTTTAGTAGATGAAATCTCTCAATGTAACTGTAATAAATAAGCATCTACATCCTTAGAAGATAAAACAAAAACATTTCATTAGACAGTACAGCAAATACACACAAAAACCATTTTCTTTTCTTTTCTTGTTGCTTAATTTGCCTTAGTTTCCTTTCGTGGCCTTTTGAGGGTAAAAGATGTGTCTTGTTCAGTGCTTTTATCTGCAGTTGTTCAGCACAGGGCCTGGCACATAGTATGTGCTCAATAAATATTTGCTAAGTGCTAAATGAATGTGTTAGTTCCTATGCTCAAACAACTCTGCTTTCATAGCTAACATTCACAGAAATTCTATCAGTGCTGTTTACTATCAGTGCTATATTCACTTGAACTCAGCTTGACAACAGCCTCTTCTTCCAATTTCTTTTTTTTTTTGAGACAGAATCTTGCTCTGTCATCAGGCTGGAGTGCAGTGGTGTGATCTCAGCTCTCTGTAATCTCCACCTCCAGGGTTCAAGTGATTCTCCTGCCTCAGCCTCCCAAGTAGCTGGGACTACAGGCATGCACCACCACAACCGGCTAATTTTTTGTATTTTAGTAGAGATGGGGTTTCACCATGTTGGCCAGGATGGTCTCGATCTCCTGACCTCATGATCTGCCTGCCTTGGCCTCCCAAAGTGCTGGAATTACAGGCATGAGCCACCTCGCCCGGCCCTCTTCTTTCAACTTCTATACTCAAAAAATTACAAATTAATTTGATGGTTTAATTTTGTAATAAAGTCTCATCATAACTTAAGAAACTTCACATTGAACTTTTAATCACTCAATATTGTCCTCAATAATAAACGGTACCTTAAAGTCATATTCACAATAAAGCTTCTCCCTTTGTAAAAAACTGACTGTGGCCAAGTGTGGTGGTTCCCGCCTGTAATCCCATTACTTTGGGAGGTGGAGGTGGGTGGGTCACTTGAGGTCAGGAGTTCGAAATCAGCTTGGCCAACGTGGTGAAATCCTATCTCTACTAAAAATACAAAAATTAGGCAGGCATGTGTGTAATCCCAGCTACTCGAGAGGCTGAGGCAGGAGAATCACTTGAACCCAGGAGGCGGAGGTTGCAGTGAGCCGAGCTTTTGACAATGCACTCCAGCCTGGGTGACAGAGCAAGACTCTGTTTCAAAAAAAAAAAAAAAAAAAAAAAAAAAAGATTCTGATTGAAAGCAAATTTCAGTCATAAGGAACAATCATTTTTTAGTTCTATACAGAATGCAACACCCCTTTAGAGTAAAGTAATACTGGTCATGTATGCTCTAAAAACCTAAAACAACAACAAAAAACTCCTAGGAAATTGATTTGTTTATAAGATTTTCATCAATAAGAATTCTATAGGCCAGGCTCCGTGGCTCACGCCTGTAATTCCAGCGCTTTGGGAGGCTGAGGTGGGCAGATTATGAGGTCAAGAGATAGAGACCATCTTGGCTAACACGGTGAAACCCCGTCTCTACCAAAAATACAAAAAATTAGCCGGGCGTGGTGGTGGATGCCTGTAGTCCCAGCTACTCGGGAGGCTGAGGCAGGAGAATGGTGTGAATCCAGGAGGCGGAGCTTGCAGTGAGCCGAGATCATGCCACTGCACTCCAGCCTGGGCGGCAGAGCAAGACTCCATCTCAGAAAAAACAAAAACCAAAAAAACAGTTCTATAGAGTAAAATCCCACACGGTGGTAACAAACTTGGTTGATATATCATTTTGCTTCTATTTTTGAAGGTATCTGAGACCCTTTTTTTTTTTGGCAGGGGGGCCATGGTCTTCCATAGCAATGGCCAGAGTTCCTTTGTGGCTGTCACTTTGACGGAGATAAGCTTCTGGTTGGTCACTGTTGGTATCACTCCCATTTGCTTTTCTTCCCTCAGCTAGATTCATTCCCTGAAAGCATCTGTCTCTTGTAAGATGTGAACTCATGATCTTGGAGTAGAAACCAGATTATCCCTCAAGGATACCTGGGTTTGCCCAAGCCTCTGTTTCCCTTAGCATTGTATTTATTTTTCCCCTGAATTCTAAGTAGTTGTTTTGTCTACGAGAGAAATTTTGTAACTAGGTCCATGACATAAATCCTCTTATTTAGAAATATATATACATTTCTAAATATATAAATAAATATATATATATAGGAAATACATATATATTTAAAACCAAAGAATGCTTTTTATATTCCTGACTAATGCCCATTTATGATAGCAGTATGCCCAGTAATAGAGTAAAAGTATTTCTGAATTACAATTTTTTCTTCAATTATTTTTTAACTACCAATGTTTTTTCTTTTTTTTTCAGACGGAGTTTCACTCTGTTGCCCAAACTGGAGTACAATGGCTCGCAATCTCGGCTCACCACAACCTCCACCTCCCGGGTTCAAGCGATTCTCCTGCCTCAGCCTCCCGAGTAGCTGGGATTATAGCCATACGCCATCACACCCAGCTAATTTTTTATATTTTTAGTAGAAACAGGGTTTCACCAACCAGGCTGGTCTCAAACTCCTGACCACAGGTGATCTGCTTGCCTTGGCCTACCAAAGTGCTGGAATTTCAGGCATAAACCACTGTGCTCGGCCTAACTACCAATGTTTTCTGGAGTTTAAATATTAAAATTCAAACTAGCAATTTTTACTATTTCCTTTAAGAGATAAATCAATAAAGACCAAAGTCAAATTCACTGTGATTTAAATAGTTTACCTTCTCAAAAAGCGTAACATTAGGAAAAGTAAAAATTAATCTCCAAAACCATTTAATTGTGTTCCTTGTCCCTTGTTTCCTGAGTTCCTCATCTTGTTTTCTGATGCTTTCCTTACTGGATTCTCAAAATTTCTTCAAATATTTTTCTCTGATTAAAACCCTCTGTAAATATCCTCTAGCATGGCCGGGCACAGTGGCTCAAGCCTGTAATCCCAGCACTTAGGGAGGCTGAGACGAGCGGATCACGAGGTCAGGAGATCGAGACTATCCTGGCTAACATGGTGAAACCCCGTCTCTACTAAAAAATACAAAAAGAAACTAGCTGGGCGAGGTGGCGGGCGCCTGTAGTCCTGGCTACTCGGGAGGCTGAGGCAGGAGAATGGCGTAAACCCGGGAGACGAAGCTTGCAGTGAGCTGAGATCCGGCCACTGCACTCCAGCCTGGGCGACAGAGCAAGACTCCGTCTCAAAACAAAAAAAAATCCTCTAGCATAGCATTTCAGGGGCTGTACATGAAACATGTTCAATGGCCAATTCCTGTGCTTGCTGCCAAGGTCACAGTTACACCCAGAGGACCTGAAGCATTTGCAAATATGAAATTGACTTTAGACATCAGAACAGTACCAAATTATTCTGCCTAGAGACTTGAAAAATTCATTAATAAATGTAAAATATTATTTCTAATTTTTAATGTTTAATTTATAAGCTTAAATATAGATTACCTTAGCTATATTACCAGTATATCCTGGAACCAAAGTAAGATGGTTTTCCTGTTCCCATAATCCATTTAATTGTTGTTTTAAAATTTTTATATTTCTAAAACAAAAAAAGGAAGAAAAATGAGAAAGCAAATATATTAAGATATAAACTTTCATCATAAATATGCATAATAAAAACCATCCTAAAATTTTTCAGGTATTTATCAGGAGAAAATGATGCTATTTGAAATAAAACATTCGGGAACGTGGAGAGAAATTTAAAAAAAAGTCAAATAACTTTTAGAATAACACACATCAGTCATGAAAATTAAAGGTTTATTCACATAATACCCCCATACACTTCCAATTTAATTAATTCTTGGAAAAAAGAAAAGATGTTTTGTCAATTCCAAAATTAATAAAATTTCGTACTTGATTTTGATTAAAAAAAAGAAAGAAAATATTTAGTTGTCAAAGCAGGTAAGAAAATGACCAGGCATTTGGAACATTTGGACATTGCTTGGGTGTGAAGAAGAAAATTTTGAGAGCCTATAAAAGAAATTGTGGACTTTTTTTTTTTTTTTTTTTGAGACCAGAGCTGGCTCTATCGCCCAGGCTGGAGTGCAGTGGTGTCATCTCGGCTCACTACAACCTCCACCTCCTGGGCTCAAGCGATCCAACTGCCTCAGCCTGAGTAGCTGGGACTACAGGCGCACACCGCCCTACCTGGCTAATTCTTGTATTTTTTGTAGAGACGGGGTTTCATCATGTTGCCCAGCCTGTCTCAAACTTGTGAGCTCAAGTGATTTGCCTGCCTTGGCCTCCCAAAGTGCTGGGATTACAGACAGGCACCAGCCACCGTGCCTGGCCCAAAATTATGGACTTTAAGGAAACTGTTGGGAGATATTTTTCTGTGGTTTCATGATAATCTGGCTATACTCTAGTAGAATACCCACAATTTTCACATCAAGGCAGTAATAATGTAGTTTTTAGAACTATAAACATCGACATCAGACTTTCAGGTTAATGTCTACGCTAAAGGACCCTGCAGGGTGCCTCCATTCCTTATTCAACTATGGGCATCTCTTTTCCGTCCCTTACTCATATAACGAATAGGAGGATTAAACCGCTATTGTGTTTTTCTTCTAAAATGAAGGGTAGGGTTGTGCCAGAAGAAGAGATACAGGGGGTTAGTAGGCTCTGGAATTCAATTTCCAGGTGTGGTTTTCACAAATGAACAGTCTCTTAAGTTAGTATCTCTCTGAATATGAAGAGAATAAATACCACACACTGATGAAAATGGGATAAAGTTATTACCTGGTTTAATCAAGCTGCTTTCCTGAAGAAAATTTCAGCATGAGTTTATCTTTAAAGGTATACTCACCCATCACTTATAATTTCTGTTTTGGATGATAGTTCTGACCACCACCTTTTAATGACTGCTTGAAGCCAGTTTAAACCAACTATAACATATCTGAAATGACATTTTGTTACAAAATTCAAGTGTTTTCATCTAAGAATCCTTTTAATAAGAGATGATACTTTCCTTCCCAAAAAACACATACACACATTGGTCTCTTCCCTTTTAAAAAGTTGTTACCTTCATGATCTATTCCACAAAAGTATATTTTATGTAATTTGTTTAGAGATGCTTTTATAATTGTCCTTTAGTCATTTCATACTCTTTTCCTAATTGTACTATTAGCTTCTTGAAAACAGAAACCTTGTATGTCTCATGGAGCCCAATCTACTATGTACTCACAAAGCACAAAATCAAGGATGTTGAAAAAGAAAAATGAATCAAGATTCAGATTAGCACTTACTCTTCAAATTTGCTTTTAAGTAGTGACTTGACTAGAGGCAACAAGTCTACACAGCAGCCAAGTGAGATATATTGTTTTTCTTCCTGTAAACTAAAATAAATACCAAGTTATAAAAATATGGATGGGCCATAATTTGACCTCCTTTAATCTTACTTTTTTTCTGAAAAATATTGTTTTTACCAATTGGTGAGCACAGGAAGGCAATCTACCACAACGCCAAGATCTTCTATCCTGAGAGTATAAAAAGAATAGCATTGCCTTAGAGAGCTGATTTCCTTATTTACTTTCATATTATGATTATTCACACTGCTTTTGAGAAATTCATTCATTTAACAATGTCAGTATCTACAATGAGTCAGGTCTGTGGATACAGCAATGAAAAAAGACACAGGGGTTGTATTCCAGTGTGTGACCAAGTGTGGGGGTTGGGGGGTGGGGCAGAGACAGGTAATAAACAAATAACTAGACATAAGACATATAGAGCAAGTTGATATAAGTGCTATGGAGAAAAATAAAACAGGAAAGGGAAATAGGGAGTGCAGTAATAGGTATTTTAAAATAAGGTGGTCAAAGAAGGCTTCCCTAAGGTAACATTTGAGAGACTTGAATACAATGAGGAAAGTAATGCTTCAAATTCCCACTCAAAAGGGATGTTTACTTTTTATTTTTATTAAGAAATTTTTTTTCAAGAAACGGGGTCTCATTCTGTTGCCCAGGCTGGAATGTAGTTGCATAATCACAGCTCACTACAACTCCTGGGTTCAAGCGATCCTCCCAAGTACCTGCGACCACAAGCATGCATCACTGTGCCTGACTAATTATTTTTATTTTTTGTAGAGATGGAGTTTTGCTATGTTGCTCAGTCTCTCACTCCTGGGCTCAAGTGACTCTCTCACCTCAGCCTCCCCAAATGCTGGGATTACAGGCAAGAACTGCCACACCTGGCCTCAAAAGGGATTTTTAGAAGGTTAGTTTTCCCATATTGTTATCTCTTAGTTTTACAGGTAAGAATGGCAGTCAGAAAAGGTAACAGGTTTGTTCAATCTGATAAAACACTGTATTCTGTATTTTGGTTACTCTTAGATGGGTGATGAATGTAACGTAAGCCATACTGTCTCTACTGAAGCTACATACAGGCAGTTTAGAATAATGAAGAAGGTTCACCTGAGCTCAGGAGTTTGAGACCAGCCTGGGAAACATGATACCTCACGTCTTCCAAATTTTTTTTTTTTTAAATTAGCCAGGTGTGCTGATGTGTGCCTGTACTCAGCTACTCGGGAGGCTGAGGTGGGAGGGGTGCTTGAGCCCAGCAGGTTGAGGCTGCAGTGAGCCATGATTGTGCCACTGCACTCCAACCTGGATGACAACGCAAGACCTTGTCTCAGAAAAAAAGTGATTGAACAAAGAGGATAAAACGTCACACTTACCTCAACAAATAAGCTACAAGTTCACTTATACTTCTCTTTCTCCAGAAAGTTAAAGCTACATTCAATCTCATATTCCTGCTGAACAAAACTTGGGCCATTGTTTCATGGTCCTGAGAAACCTGAAAGGCAATAATCTGATTTGTTAAAAACCATACTGAAACAGGGTATGAAACCACTGTTTTATTAAATCTTTCTGGTAGACATAGTTAAATATTATGCAAAGGTAACTCCTTTTACTGGCCCACTAAAAGGAATACTGCAGTTGACCATAGTAAACAAATGATCTGAACAAATTTAAGACCCGTTTATACCTTTTACTAGCTACCGTTTTTCTTTTAAAACCCAATAATTTGCCGGGCGCGGTGGCACAAGCCTGTATTCCCACCACTTTGGGAGGCCGAGACGGGTGGATCACGAGGTCAGGAGATCGAGACCATCCCGGCTAACACGGTGAAACCCCGTCTTTACTAAAAAAATACAAAAAACTAGCCGGGTGAGGTGGCGGGCGTCTGTAGTCCCAGCTACTCGGGAGGCTGAAGCAGGAGAATGGCGTGAACCTGGGAGGCGGAGCTTGCAGTGAGCTGAGATCCGGCCACTGCACTCCAGCCTAGGCGACAGAGCGAGACTCCGTCTCAAAAAAAAAAAAAAAACCCAATAATTTGTAAAATTATTTTTAGCTGACCTTTACTAGGATTATATATTTACATGTTAATTTATAACATGGATAAAAGAAAAATGTAAACATATAGGCTAGTCATTACCAAATGAATGGCATGAGAATCACAAAAACTCAGTTTTTGACAAATGTTGTAGTATCATTTAAATTTATCTATTTATTGCTATGTAATGAAGTGTCATTTTCCTGTTCTAATGTGTTTAACACAGAACTATGTAAGATAAAAAGTAAATACTCTCTACTTGCCCACAAAAACATCCAATATCCCTCCGCAAAAATAATCAGTAGACAAAGACAAACTAAGTACACATATAACCACTCTGAAAAAGTCATTATCTATATTGTTCAAAACCTTTTTTACCTATAATATATGAACATTTTTCAATGTCAAAACATAGTTCAAGCTTGTTTTTGGAGACAGGGTCTTGCTCTGTTGCCCAGGCTGGAGTGCAGTGGTGCAATCTCAGCTCACTGCAACCTCCACCTCCCAGGCTCAAGTGATTCTCCTGCTTCAGCCTCCCCGAGTAGCTGGGATTATAGGCACCCACCACAACATTCAACTAATTTTTCTATTTTTAGTAGAGATGGGGTTTTGCCATGTTGGCCAAGCTGGTCTTGAACTCCCGACCTCAAGTGATCCACCTACCTTGGCCTCCCAAAGTGTGCCACCATGCCCAGCTAATTTTTGTATTTCTAGTAGAGATGGGGTTTTGCCACGTTGGCCAGGTCCAGTTGTAGAATATTTCTATCACTCTCAAAAACGCTTTTGAGTATGTTAAAACAACTAGTGTTGCTTGAGCCAGAAAAGCAGCAAACCACAGCAGGTTTGCCTGAACTATGCTTTAACTATGCAATTTTGAGAGCCCAGCAAAATGTGTCTGGATAACTGGCTTCAGTGGTCCACTTTTTTTTTTTTTTTTTGAGACGGAGTCATGCTCTCTTGCCTAGGTTGGAGTGCAATGGCATGATCATGGCTCACTGCAACCTCTGCCTCCCAGGTTCAAATGATTCTTTTGCCTCAGCCTCCCGAGCAGCTGGGATTACAGGCACCCACCATCCTGCCCGGATAATTTTTGTACTTTTGTAAAGACAGGGTTTCACCATGTTGGCCAGGCTGGTCTGGAACTCGTGACCTCAGGTGATCTGCCTGCAGATGTTGTCCTTCTTTTTATTTTTATTTTATTTTTTTTTGAGACGGAGTCGCTCTGTTGTCCAGGCTGGAGTGCAATGGTGCGATCTCAACTCACTGCAACCTCCAACTCCCAGGTTCAAGCGATTCTCCTGTCTCAGACTCCTTCTGAGTAGCTGGGATCACAGGCACCTGCCACCATGCCTGGCTAATTTTTGCATTTTTAGTAGAGATGGGGTTTCACCATGTTGGCCATGCTGATCTCGAACTCCTAACCTCGTGATCCACCCACCTCGGCCTCCCAAAGTGCTGGGATTACAGGTGTGAGCCATTGTGTCTGGCCTAGTGCTCCACTTTTTTAGGCAAGATTTCTCCTTTTCTCTTCCTTTAAATATCTACTGGCTAACTTGTCATACTGGATAGTTTTAGCACCCTGTTAAGCATTTCATCCCATCTTAGAGAAATGGAATAAATTATTAATTCAAATTTGGTTAATCTAGAAAATTGTCTCAGGGAGTTACTATGACTTAAATAAATCTACATTCAATAGGTGGCAAATTATTCTGCTAGTGGAATATGGCAAAGAAAAAAATCAAGATTATAACAGGAACAAAGTTAAACTAGACATGACTTAGAGAAAAGACTTACCTCAGAAAAAAACCCACTATATTTTGATGATGGGCTTTCTGTCTGTGAAGAACCAGAATCACTGGAGTTAACCAAATATGTTCGACTATCATGGTGTAATTTTTCAGGCAGGTGGCCTGCACAAGCCAGTTCGTTTTCTTTATTTGCCATGTCACAGCCCCCACTTCCAGGGGACTGTTTTTTTCTGTAACAAGGATTTGGAAAGGGATGATGAACTTTCTTTCTGCGATAGATCACTTTACGAAGTTTATCTGGGCTTTTCAAAGTTTGTCCAACTGTTCTGTAAAAAGAATTTATTTTCTTAAATGAAAAAGAACCATATGAAATCCTTTAAAAGTTTTAAACAGAGAATTAATAGGCTACATTTTGTGATTGTAATCCACTAAAATTCGAAGTAGAATTTTAATAATCTTAATTCTGAGTTGAAGAGGAAAGTAAAAAGGAAATTACAAATTATCTGGAAGACAATGTAAAGGATGACATTTTATACCAAATAAAAATGAAGACAGACATAATAACTAGAATGCTTTTAAAAATGAAATATTAAAGGCCATTCTGGGAGTAACAAAATCACAACCTTTTCTAGAAACCTAATCTTTTCCTAACAAAGTAGCAAATAAGATTGCAAGTTTGTGTATATATATATTTTTTGTTTGTTTGTTTGTTTGTTTGTTTGTTTTTTTGAGGCGGAGTCTCGCTCTGTCGCCCGGACTGGAGTGCAGTGGCCAGATCTCAGCTCACTGCAAGCTCCGCCTCCCGGGTTTACGCCATTCTCCTGCCTCAGCCTCCCGAGTAGCTGGGACTACAGGCGCCCGCCACCTTGCCCGGCTAGTTTTTGTATTTTTAGTAGAGACGGGTTTCACTGTGTTAGCCAGGATGGTCTCGATCTCCTGACCTCGTGATCCGCCCGTCTCGGCCTCCCAAAGTGCTGGGATTACAGGCTTGAACCACCGCACCCGGCCAAGTTTGTATATTTTAAAGTTCAAGCCGAAGTATATTAATTTATTTGAGTAAGACAGAACACAACAGAGCAAGCCTCATGGTTTAATATAGTGGTTCTCAAATGTTTTAGTGTCAGGATGCTTTGCCCCCTTAAAAATTATTAATGACTCAAAATAATCTTTTTTTTTTTTGAGACAGAGTCTTGCTCTGTCACCAGGCTGGTATGCAGTGATGTGATCTCTGTTCACTGCAACCTCTGCCTGCCAGGTTCAAGTGATTCTCTTGCCTCAGCCTCCTGAGTAGCTGGGACTACAGGCGCGTGCCACCACGTCCAACTAATTTTTGTATTTTTAGTAGAGACAGGGTTTCACCATGTTGGCAAGGATGATCTCAATCTCTTAACCTTGTGATCCACCCGCCTTGGCCTCCCAAAGTGCTGGGAATACAGGCGTGAGCCACCATGCCCGGCCAAAATAATTTTTTTATGTGAATAATATCTGTTGATATTTACTGTGTTAAAAACTAAAACAAAATTTAAAAACATTCGTTAATTCATTCAAACAACAAATTACATATTAATACTAACACTGACTATCTTACCAAAACCCCATATTTTCTAAAATAACTTGTTTAAAAATGAGAAGAATGGTACTGTTTTACATTTTTATGTATCTCTAATATCTGGTTTAACAAAAGACAGCTGGGTTCTCATTTCTGCTTCTCCATTCAGTCTACTGTGATATCAAATGGCATACGGCTTCTTCAAAAATTATATTGTGCCCTCAAAAAAGAGAATGAAAATGAAGACAGTCAATGTCTTAGTATTGCTATAGAAGTAATTCTGACTTCACAAATTCCATGAATGGTCTTTAGGGACCCCCAGGTCCTCAAATCACACTTTGAAAACCAGTGGTTTTGTAGAAAGTGCCTTTAGAAGTTAGGCAGATCTGAGAATGAATGTCATTCTTACCACTTTTCTAGCTATATGATTCTGAACAAATCACTTACTTCTCTGATCTTAAGTTTTCTCATCAGCTGTTAGGGGTAATGTTATCTACAGAGTAGGACTGTTGTAAGGAGCAGAGACAATATTGATGTGTTTATTAGTGCAGATACTGGCACAAAGGAGCTGTCTGACAATAAGTTAATTATTATGATGACAAAAGAGAATGCTTATTTTTTCCCTTAATGTCATCCTTACCCAGCTTCCATATTTGTTGTCTACCACAAACTTTAAGAAACTCTTACCTATTTATATAAGCAGCCAACTGTTTTGGAGATTTCTTAACCTGAAAAATGAAAGTAGATAGTTGATGTTAGAAACAAATGCTCGGTGCTGCAAAGAAGAATCAGCACTCCGGCAAAAAGCTTTCTCAGTAAGGCAATTTACTTTTGGAGAAGGGTGCCACTCGTGCCTGAAGTGGTCACAAGAGTACACTGGACAAGGGAGGAGAAGGGGTTCTTATCCCTAATGCAGTTAGTCCCTACTGCTGTGTCATTTCCCTATTGGCTAGGGTTGGACAGCACAGTCTAAACTAATTCCGATAAGCTATTTGGGTACGAGCCGGAGTGGCGGGGTGAGCAGTTTTGGCGGGAAGGATGGTTACAGAGCAGGTGACTAAGGATGACTAAGGACAGAGCAGGTGACTAAGGATGACCTAGGACTCTAAATATGTGAGTATAAAGGGTAGAAGGGGGTTGTTTACTAAAACTAAGGGCAAGGAGGTGTAAAGATCAAGGAAGTTAAAGTTTAAAATGGAGAACAAAATATAAGGAAGCTGAATATACTGGCATACTGGTTCCCAGAGGAACTCAGAACTCATTGTACTTAACAATTTCCCCCTTTTGAATTTTATAGGTCTCCTCTTCAAACTTCTTTAACATGTCTTGGCTTAGCTGTTCTGCTTGGTTTTCTAAAAGAAAGAGCTTGTCAGAATACGGTGGAGGGGAACTGACAGAAGTTTTAGTAAGGGCTGTTTCTATATATCTTTGGACTAGCCTGCGGATGCAAGGTATGATGCAGCATCCAACAAGGATAAGTACTACTGCTACAATCGCAAGGGAAGTAAGGATGGAGGCTATGATCCCTTTCCATTTATCAAACCATTTTTCTAGCCACCCTGTGATGGGGTCATTTACTCCTGAGTTTTTTGCTAACTCATTGGACAGAGCAGTTAGACCTTGTGATGCCTTTGTTATACTTTCATCAGGGGTGGTATTGTTTGGGATGAAGGTACAACATTGAGTTTTAATCATGATTCAAACTTCCTCTTTTTCTGCTAAACTTTTCAAGTTTAAGGTCATTCTATTTTCCCAAGCCATCTGGCTAGTAGGCCCTAATTGCTCAGCTATTCCTTTAACAGCATATCTAGTATAGTTAATAAACTGCTGTTGGTTGTAATAGGTGTAATATATCTAATCTACATTTTTATTAATTGTCACCCACCAAAATATTGACTCAAATCCAGTAGCTATTTGATCTCAGGTCTTAAATTTATTTGGTACTCCTCATGGGACTCTAATTGCATCTAAATAAATGTGGGAGTTGAAAGACCCATAACGGGCTTCCCTTGCTTTATGACGTTGTGTTTTTTTAGCTTCTCTGGTTGATAAAATGCCAGGGTGAAAGGGATAGTCAATTGGACTAGGGCGCAAGTGACACTCCAGTTACTTGGCAGAGTGTCCAGCAAAGGTCTACCACAATATCACCATACATCTGCTTGGGGCTGTATAAGGGCTGACTGGTTGGTGAGCTCTTGGAAAGTCTTAAGCTCACTTCATCCTTTTAGGTCTCTAAGGGATGCTAAGTTTCCTCTTTGTCGTGAGAGACACAAAGTGAACTCAGTGTTGGGAGACAGAAGCTGGATGGCCCTCGGCTGACCTGCAGGGTGCTGAACTTTGGGATATAACAGAGAAAGAGCTTGGCACGGCTTGTTACCCCAGGCTGTGGAATCTTGGAAAAGAGCTACCATAGAGCCCATGCCCGGTTGACTGGAGGACCATCATAGTGGAAAGGGGACAGTCTAGGCCTCTGGCCTGCTGTGTGCACAAGCATAACAACTGCTTTTGTTTAAAGTGTGGATGAAATATTTAATCTATTCCAACCAGGCATTTGCATTTTGATATCCTGTCTCAATTGCCAAAGTTTGTTTTAGGTCTTTGACTTCTACAATAGCTACCTTGGTCTTGTCATTAGATGGAAGAAGAACAATAGTTTTGTTGTGGGAGATTCTGGAAGAAGGCTTAGGGGAAGGTATAGGTGGTGGGGGAACAATGAAGAGTATTTCAAAGGATTTGGGTCTGCTCCTGAAACCTCAGCCTCCATACTATAAAACTGGCTTAAAGAAGGGAACTGGCTTAGAGAAGGGGAAGAACTTAGAGGGTTTGAGATAATAGCCTGTACTGGATTGCACTGGTTGAGTTGACAGTTAGAGGAAGCTGTTCCTTTAGTAAAATGAATGTATGGCTTTAGGAAATTACAACTACTGGTTGGGGCAGTCTACTCCTGCTCTTTAGTGTTCCACAGAATGTTGATCAACTATGGCATAAAAGTTTTGTATTGGGAGGGCAAGACTCTCAGTTTATACTGGAATCTCCGTCCAACTCTTCCCAAACTAACTTATCCCAGTTAACAGAATTCCAGTCTGAGAAGAGCTAGGAAGGACAAAGATACTTTTCCAAAGTGGAGAGTTGCCTCTGGTTTGACAAATCTCCACAGGGCATCACGAGGCAAACATCAAAGGTAATAGTTTGGGGGGAACTCGACCTAGTTACATTAATAACAAGAGGACTAGCAATAGATGGGAAAAAGAAAGAGATGCAACATAAGAGGATCAAACCTGTTTTAGCTTTAGCTTATTTGGAGTTAGCCCTAGAATAGCTGTCCATGATTCTAGAGGAGGTGGTGCTCTTTTGACCTGGGTGTGATGAGTCCATTCTATTTCTGCTGTTTTAACTGTGTTCTCAATGGTTAGAAGCACTAGGCAGGGTCCTTCCTAAGCTGGTTCGAGTTTTCCTCCCCTCCAACTTTTGACGAGGCTGTGGTCCCTAGGCTGATGTTGGTGTACTGGAAACTCTCGGAGTGGTGCCTGTGCTAAAAGACCTTTAGTTCTGAGGCAAGAGAAAGTGGAAGATAAATCAAGTACATAATTTCTGAGAAACTGATGTTTTGTTTCGAACTTGGGAATGTCAGCAGTGGAGTGCGAATAGAGCAACTTATACAACATTTCATAAGGGGATAAGCCGACATCTCTCTGAGGAGTAGTTCGGATTCTCAACAGGGCAATGGGAAGGCATCTAGTCCATGGCAACCGAGTCTCTAAGACTAAAATTTGCTTAAGTGACTTCTTAGAGTTTGGTTCATTTTTTTTTCCCCACTCTTCCTGATGAAGGTGGGTGCCAGGGAGTATGATTTCCCATGTTATATCCAGTACCTGGGCTAATTTCTTAATGACATGTGCAGTGAAATGCGTCCCATTATCTGAATCAATGTTTCCTATTAATCCAAACCTGGGTGTAATATTTTCAACTAATGTTTTGACTACATTATTAGCAGTTGCACTTGAAAGGAAATAGCTTCTATCCAATGAGTAAGGTGATCTACTATTACTAGTAAATACTTTAGACAACCAAATGGGGGCATCTTGGTGTAGTCAGCTTGGATACTTTGGAACAGTCTTTTTTTTTTTTTTTTTTTTTTTTTTGAGACGGAGTCTCGCTCTGTCGCCCAGGCTGGAGTGCAGTGGCCGGATCTCAGCTCACTGCAAGCTCCGCCTCCCGGGTTTACGCCATTCTCCTGCCTCAGCCTCCCGGGTAGCTGGGACTACAGGCGCCGCCACGTCGCCCGGCTAGTTTTTTTGTATTTTTTAGTAGAGACGGGGTTTCACCGTGTAGACCAGGATGGTCTCGATCTCCTGACCTCGTGATCCGCCCGTCTCGGCCTCCCAAAGTGCTGGGATTACAGGCTTGAGCCACCGCGCCCGGCCGGAACAGTCTTAATTCTGGATACCTTCCCCTAAGAGGTGGTTTTCTGAGGGTCTGCTTATTAGTCTTCCTACATACTAGGCAACTATCTGTAACCTGTCATGCCAAAGCATCAATTCCTACACACCCATAAACCCAAAGGACTGTATTACACATAGCTTGAGGCCCTCAGTGAGTCCCTTGATGCAGATGAGAGAGGTCTTCTCTCATGAGGGGATTGGATAACATTTTTCTTTGGTCTGGTAACACCCATTTCCCTTCTGAATTTTCTTTGGCCCCTAATTTTATGAATTTCTCTTTTTCAGTGGGAAAGAAGATGAGAACTGCAGTTGGGGGAAGAAGGCAAGGGGTTAAGTGAACAACAGGCATTTCAGAGGAAACGACAGCTTGTTTGGCTATTTGATGTGCAAGGTTGTTTCCCTGGCTTTCAAAAGAGATATCTCTTCGATGTCCTGGGACATGGACAACAGCTATTTCTTCTGGCAACTGGAGGTTATCTAATACTTGAGTGATTAATTCCTTGTGGACCAGGTCTTGGCCTTTGAAGACCTCATTCAGTCTAATTTTTTTTGTTTCAAAGGTGTAAGCTACCCAGAAGGCATGTTTGGAATCAGTATAAATAGTCCTTTCTTAGCTCTGCAGGTGCTTTAAGGCTTGATTTAATGCAAACAATTCACATGTTTAGGCAGACCAATTACTGGGTGGTATTCCTGACTCTACTTCTGCAAGGAGTTCCCCATCGACTACTGAGTACTCATTATGTCTTTTTCCTTCAATTACCCAGGAAGAGCCATCTATAAATAAGTGCTGCCCCATTTGAAAGGGGTCTCTCTTAAATCGTGTCTGACTTTAAAATTAAGTCAATAAAATCTAAACACTCATGCTCAGGTCTCTTTAAATTTGGATTCTCAGTCAGGAAACCCTGCTGGGTTAAGTGAATTACCAGTGGTTAGTGTTAAATTATCTCTAACAGGATATCTTCGTATTTTAAAATTCTTGAGTCAATAAGCCACCTTTCTGCCTTCTGAGTAAGGATATTTTTGACTTGGTGAGGTGTACTGACAATGAGGTTCCTTCTAAAAGTTAATTTTCTGGTTTTTTTTTTCTGTTAATAGGGCTGTTGCTGCTACAGACTGAATACATTTAGGCCACCCTCAGATTACAGGGTCAAGAATTTTTGACAAAAAGGCTATGGGCTGCTGGTGGCCCCATGTTTTTGAGTAAGTAGTCCTAAGGCTACTCTTTTGTTTACATTGACAGAGATGAAAAGGCAGTTCTAGGGGAAGGTAAAGCTAGGATGGGGACAGTTAACTAGTAACAACAGGGTGGGTGGTTTGGACTATCTAATTAATAGCTCTGAGGTCTTACACTAACTGGTATGACCTGTCTGGCTTCTTTACAGGCAGTATTGGAGTGTTATATAGGGAGACATAGAGGGTTCAAGAAGCTCATCACAGAGAAGACCTTCAATTATAGGTTTTCAATTTACTCTGGCTGTTAAAGGAATAGGGTGTTGCTTTCTCTTTACTATTACCCTAGGGTTTTTAAAATTTAACATGAATCAGAGGAATCTGTAACCTTCCTTGATTCCTGTCTTTTGACCATACCTTGGGATGAATGTGTTCTCTGTCTGAGGTGGAGAGCAAGTTTAGGAAGGGGAGGAATTTTCCGATTGATTTGGAGGCCTAAGCCTAATTTTAGCATTAAATCTCTTAATAGATTTGTCCCTGCATCCGAAATTAATAAATTTGATGCTAGCTGATCAGTTTTTATATTTCACTTCTGTCTCCTCTAAGAGTTTTGCTCTAAACCCTTCTCCTTTTACCCTTGAGATAAAAAGTTCTTCTTATGAACAAGTTACACTAGATGGAAGATAACAAACTGAGGAGCGAGCTGCTCCTGAGTTGATTAAAAAGGTAATAAGCTCAAGTTTAGGTCCCACTTCTAAATTTATCAAGGGCTCTTGGTAGGACTCAAAAAAAGATACAGTCCCTGACTTCCCTCGTCTTCCTCAGAAGCTCTAAGTGGATGACTTTTTCTTTCTTTTCTCATTTGGGACATTTTCTTTTAAAGTGACCTAACTTTCCACATTTGAAACATTCGTTCTGTCCTTTTTTCTTTTCTACCTTTGAGCCTCCTGGCTTTACTCTTTCGTACCCTTCATATTGCCTGGAGAGTGGGGGTCTAGGTTCCTTACAGGTTCTGCCCCCTGGGTACTTTGTTGTATGGTGGAAAGCAGAATTTTTGCCTTCTTTTTTCTTCATCTCTTCTTACATATACTTTTTGGGGTTCTCTTAGAAGCTCTTCTAAAGATCTACCTTCCCAGTTCTCTATCTTTTGTAATTTCTTGTTAATATCTGGCCAACTATTAGTTACAAAATGAAGCTTTGACATCCTTCATCGGGGGGGGGGGCAGTGTCTTCTAATTCTAGACCTACATATTTTCTCATTTGCTCTTTGAGTCTTTTTAGGAATTGTATAGGTCTTTCATCTTTTCCTTGTTATTGAAACCTTTTATAATGTTTTGGATGCGGGGTTTAGACTCTCGAATTCTTTTTATCATTTCTCTAAGGTCTTTTCATTACTCTTCTAATATTTCAACGTTAGGCCTATGGGACTATCAGGGGGAGTATTATTGTTGCTAGCTTTATCCTTTTTATCCCTTACCTTACTTGGGGTATTTCCCATCTTGATGGTTTTGGGGTAAGGCTCAATCTCCCCTACTGGAGATTTCTCAACTTTTGAGGTGAAGCTCAATTTCCCCTACTGGAAATTTCTTGCCTTCCCTACTACTGGAGGTTTGTGTGAGGCTCAATCCCCACTACTGGAGATTTCTCGCCTTCCTTTCCTAGAGGCTCAACACCCCTGCTAGAGGCTTCTCGCATTCTTCTACTTTTACTTCGTCCTTCTCTGGCTGCTTCCCTAATGGGAACGTTAGATCCCTCTTGGGATTGGTGGGTTGGTATAAACCCCCAACCCAGACTCCTTTACAAGAGGGCTGCCCTAAGCTGTATGAGGTGACTACAAAACCACAAATCCGGACTCAACACTCGCTTTGCACTCAATTGTGCGTCTCATTCACGCACTTTCAACCTCCAAGATACCCCAACTACCAAGGAAATGCTTTGTCGCTCTTGTGATGTTTCTTACCTTGGTCTATGCACAGGGTTACCTGGTATGTGATGATTTTTCTTTTTCCCCCAAGTTGTTGGTCTGTTTCTTCCTGCGTTGCTGAGAGTCTGGGTTTATTCATCACACTGGGTGTGCCTCGATTCCTTACCCGAGGCCGCCGCAAGAGGCTGAGCGGCATGCCTCCTCATGAGAGAGGACCAGAGACCCTTCCCCAGAGGAGAATGGGAATCCCGGACGGGCCCCCAAATTTGTTAGAAACAAATGCTCGATGCCGCAGAGAAGAATCAGCACTCTGGCAAAAAGCTTTCTCAGCAAAGCAATTTACTTCTGCAGAAGGGTGCACCTGAAGTGGTCGCAAAATCACACTGGACAAGGGAGGGGAAGGGGTACTTATCCCTAACGCAGCTAGTCCCTACTGCTGTGTCGTTCCCCTATTGGCTAGGGTTGGACAACACAGTCTAAACTAATTCCGATAGGCTATTTTAAAGAGAGCAGGGGTATGAGCTGGAGTGGCAGGGTGAGCAGTTTCAGCGGGAAGGATGGTTACAGAGCAGGTGACTAAAATGACTAAGGACAGAGCAGGTGACTAAGGATGACTAACGACTCTAAATATGTGAGTATAAAGGCTAGAAGGGGGTTGTTTACTGAAACTAGGGGCAAGGAGGCATAAAGAATGAGGAAGTTAAACTTTAAAATGGAGAACAAAATATAAGGAAGCTGAATATACTGACATACTGGTTCTTTGAAGAGGAACTCAGAATTCATTGTACTTAATAATTGAGGCATATTTAAGTTCATTAATACTTATGTAAATTTTGTGATTGATATCAACAAATCTAAAATTCAACAGGTAAGTTTTTCAGATTAATGTTTTCTCTGTTCTAATTCTGTAGTCTGAATCAACATACAACAACATCATATGCAGTTATTTTTGGCAAAGCAACATATCTGATATAGTTTTGTTGTGTCCCCACCCAAATCTCATCTTGAATTGTAGTTCCCATAATTCCCACGTGTTGTGGGAGGGACTCAGTGGGAGATAACTGAATCACGGGGGTGGTTTCCCCAATACTGTTCTTGTGGTAATGAATAAGTCTCACGAGATCTGATGGCTTTATAAGGGGAAACCCCTTTCACTTGGTTCTCATTCTCTCATCTGCTGCCATGTAAGTAAAATATGCCTTTCGCTTTCTGACGTGATTGTGAGGCCTCTCTAGCCACGTGGAACTGTGAGTCCATTAAATCTCTTTTTCTTTAGAGATTACCCAGTCTTGGGTATGTCTTTATCAGCAGCATGAAAATGGACTAATATAATATCCAGCTCCCTATTTTCCACACACTAGTCGCAAATTATACTGTAACTTATAGGATGCTTAACAAGTGAGTTACATTTTAATCTCTTTTCTTATTGCTGTTGCTGCTGTTGTTTTAGAGATAGGATCTGGCTCTGTCACCCAGGCTGAAGTGCAGTGGTATGAACACAGCTCACTGCAGCCTTAACACCCTGGGATCAAGTGATCCTCATACCTCAGCCTCCCCAGTAGCTAAGGACCACACGTGCATGCCACCACACCTGGCTAGTTAAAAAAAAAAATATTTTTTTGGTATAGATGGAGTCTCACTATGTTGTCCAGGCTGGGCTTGAACTCCTGGGTTCAAGTGATCCTCCTGTCTCAGTCTCCGAAAGTGCTGGGATTATAGGTATGAGCCACCAAGCCTGGCCTGAATGTGGTTTAAAAGAAACGATACCAGTGCTAATGAACCTTACAATAGTGAACACAAAGCACCTCTGAAATTCCTCTTTAACTAAAATATTTAAATTATATCATATTGAAACAGTATACTGACTAAAAACTTTTTTTTTTTTTTTTTTTTTTGATACGGAGTTTTGCTCTTGGTGCCCAGGCTAGAATGTAATGGCAATGGCACGATCTAGCTCACTGCTGCCTCCACCTCCCAGGTTCAAGTGATTCTCCTCTCTCAGCCTCCCAAGTGGCTGGGATTACAGGCACCCACCACCATGCTCAGCTAATTTTTGTCTTTTTAGTAGACACAGGGTTTCACCAAGTTGGCCAGGCTGGTCTCAAACTCCTGACCTCAGGTGATCCACCCACCTCGGCCTCCCAAAGTGCTGGGATTACAGGCATAAGCCACCATGCCCAGCCTGACTAAAAACTTTTTAGAGCATATAGAAATACAATGGTTAAGACCTAACAAACAAGCAAAAAAAAGAAAGACATTGGTTATACTTCACCAATTCAACTTAATTCTGGGAGATTAAGCAGAATTATTATCCTCCCACTGTTTAAACAATTCAACCAGAGGTATCTAGAGACCTGACAGTTTAAATTGTCTTATCTGTTTTCTAGAAACCATAGACTTACCTCCTTCATGTTCTTATTAGTGAAATTAGAGATCTTTTTTCTAGGAAGATCAACGAAATGATCCTCAATCTTATCACAAAAGTTCCGTTTTTTAACATTGTGGGTTTCCGATGCCATAATCTCTTAAGTACCTAGACAATAAAATAAAATAGAAAATTAAAAAAGCAAAAACAGTCTGGTCATTTTTAACACATACACAAACATACAACAGTAGCACAATGCTATATAAAAAAGGCAGAGGACATAATTTTAATTCACAATTTTTTTAAAACCTTAAACATAGAGGAAGCACAAGGCAAGGCATTCCAGGAAATTAAGGCTCTTTCTGTCCTCACTCTTTTTTTTTTTTTTTTTTTTTTTATTTTTTTGAGATGCAGTTTTGTTCTTGTTGTCCAGGCTGGAGTGCAATGGCTTGATCTTGGCTCACTGCAACCTCCGCCTCCTGGGTTCAAGCGATTCTCCTGCTTCAGCCTCCCAAGAAGCAGGGATTACAGGCTTGTGCCACCATGCCCGACTAATTTTATATATTTTTAGTAGAGATGGGGTTTTACCATGTTGGTCAGGCTGATCTCATACTCCTGACCTCAGGTGATCCATCCACCTCTGCCTCCCTAAGTGCTGGGATTACAGGTGTGGGCCACTGTGACCAGGCTGTCCTCATTCTTTAGTTGGAACCATTTACAGTAATATGTATGTATGTATTATTATTATTATTATTATTATTATTGTTATTTTTGCCAAAGCAACACATCAATCTCCCCATTTTCTATCTCACTAGCCATTTATTAAATGCACAGGTTATGAAATAAGGTATCTTATGAAATAAGGTAAGATAGTGGTATCTATGACATCCAAATGTACAGAAACCTAAAACTGTGCAACTAAATCACTGGGTCAAATACAACTCTAAGCAATGAGAGGAACCAAAATTGGACTACATACAACTGACTTGTCCTATGGCTAATCCTTAAATTCTCCTTTCATTTTTGCAGACAGCTCTCCAAAGTTCTCTTCTACCTTTGGGAAAAAAAAAAAAAAATCCATGCCCTTCTATTTTACTAATTACATCTAAAGAGGGTGTAAAGAGAGGGTGGTGATGGAAACAAATGCTATGACTTAATTATGTAACAGAGGAAATTTGTGATTTTCTCACTTGCACTTTGGTTTCACATTGGAAATTTATTTCAGGTCATGCCCTGAACTTAAGTTCCTCCCTTATTCTTTCTTTAAACATCTACTAAGCATTTAATATAAGCCAGGCCCTGGTGTTAATGTAGACGATGCTCAGAGATCCTGTTTTAAAGAATCATTTAGAAAATTTTTTGAATATAGATTTTTGTGGGTCCTAACTTAAGAGACTGTAACTCAGCGTGTCTCTCTCTGCAGTGGAGCCCAAAGCAATTATATTTTTCAAAAGCTCCACAAGTATTTCTGAGGCATATTCTCAATTCTCCAAAAATATGAACATACACATGAAATTTTACAAATAATTTCAGCATTTTCTAATATTTCTTACAGCTAATTCATGGATGACCCTTCCACCTCCATCCCAGGTTAAGAAACCTCTAGAGTGAGATTTTTTGAAAACTAAATAAATAACTGCAATAATACAATAAGTACTCTGACAGAAAGACACTCAGACAAATCAGCAAAGTTTAACCAAGAACGGTCTTAAACGACAAACAGCACACTGAGAAAATAGCATGTGCAGAACTGAAAGGCATGATGCAACACTGTTTGGCAGTCTCTTAAGCAGATACTTGTGGCTGGAGCTTATGCAGCTAAACGAGGCTAGAGATAAAAGTTAGATCATAAAGGGTCTTGTCCACAATGCTACAATGTAAGATTTTTTTCTTTTTCAAAAAAGGGGACTTTTAGTTAAAAAGATAATGGATTGAACACATGCAATTACCTCTACCCTTCCTTGAAACCTGATATAAATGACAATAAAAGGTTTGTAAAGACATAAAACCCATGAGGACAAAGACAGAAGTTCAGGTGATGGTAACAACATTTTGGAAACTGCAAAGCTAAAAGTGGTAACTGGATCAGGTGTGGTGGCTCATGCCTGTAATCCCAGTAAGTTCGGAGGCTGAGACGAGCAGATCACCTGAGGTCAGGAGTTCAAGACTAGCCTGGCAAACATGGTGAAACCCTGTTGCTACAAAAATACAAAAATTAGCAGGGCGTGGTGGCGGGCACCTGTAATCCCAGCTACCTGGGAGGTGAGGCAAGAGAAACACCTGAACCCGGGAGGCTGAGGTTGCAGTGAGCCAAGATCATGCCACTGCACTCCAGCCTGGGTGACAGAGCAAGACTCCACCTCAAAACATAAATAAATAAATAAATAAAAGTGGTAACTGACTCAGCAGATGTGAGACAGCCAGATCCTAAACTGGCAATGAGGAAAGTTAAATGAAGAATCCCCCAAAAGTTCAGGAACTGGCAATACCAAGGACATCAAGAAGTAGAGACGGTGATGAGTCTGTTCCAAGATGGCCTAATAGGAACAGCTCTGGTCTGTAGCTCCCAGGGTGATCAATGCAGAAGATGGGTGATTTCTGCATTTCCAACTGAGGTACCTAGTTCATCTCACTGGAACTGGTTGGACAGTGGGTGCAGCCCACAGAAGGTGAGCCAAAGCAGGGCGGAGCGTCACCACACCAGGGAAGCACAAGGGGTTGGGGGATTTCCCTTTCCTAGCTAAGGGAAGCCATGACACATGGTACCTGGAAAAATGGGACACTCCTGCCCAAATACTGCGCTTTTCCAACAGTCTTAGCAAACGGCAGAACAGGAGATTCTATCCTGCGCCTGGCTTGGCGGATCCCATGCCCACGAGCCTTGCTTACTGTCAGTGCAGCAGTCTGAGATAGACCTGTGAAGCAGCAGCCTGGCGGTGGGAGAGGCATCTGCCATTGCTGAGGCTTGAGTAGGTAAACAAAGTGGCCCGGGTAGCTCAAACTGGGCAGAGCCCACTGCAGCTCTGCAAGGCTTGCTAACCTCTACAGACTCCACCTCTGGGGGCAGGGCATAGCTGAACAAAAGGCAGCAGAAACTTCTGTAGACTTAAACTTCCCAGTCTGATAGCTCTGAAGAGAGCACTGGTTCTCCGAGCACGACGTTTGAGATCTGAGAACAGACAGACTGCCTCCTCAAGTGGGTCCCCGATCCCTGTGTAGCCTAACCGGGAGACACCTCCTCGTAGGGGCCGATAGACACCTCATACAGGCAGGTATCCCTCTGGGACGAAGCTTCCAGAGGAAGGATCAGGCAGCAATATTTGCTGTTCTGCAGCCGCCGCTGGTGATACCCAGGCAAACAGCGTGTGGAGTGGACCTCCAGCAAACTCCAACAGACCTGCAGCTGAGGGGCCTGTCAGAAGGAAAACTAACAAACAGAGAGGAATAGCATCATCATCAACAAAAAGGCCATCCACACCAAAACCCCACCTGTAAGTCACCAACATCAAAGACTAAAGGTAGATAAAACCACAAAGACGGGGAGAAACCAGAGCAGAAAGGCTGAAAATTCCAAAAACCAGAACACCTCTTCTCCACAAAAGGAACACAACTCCTCACCAGCAAGGGAACAAAACTCGATGGAGAATGAGTTTGACAGGTTGACAGAAGTAGGCTTCAGAAGGTCGGTAATAAACTTTCCCAAGTAAAGGAGCATGTTCTCAACCACCGCAAGGAAGCCAAAAACCTTGAAAAAAGGTTAGACAAATGGTTAACTAGAATAACCAGTGTAGAGAAGAGCTTAAATTACATGATGGAGCTGAAAATCACAGTAAGAGAACTTCGTGAAGCATACACAAGTTTCAACAGCTGATTCAATCAAGCAGAAGGAAGGATATCAGTGATTGAAGATCAAATTAATGAAATAAAGCAAGACAAGATTAGAGAAAAAAAGAGTGAAAAGAAACGAACAAAGCCTCCAAGAAATATGGGACTACGTGAAAAGACCAAATCTACGTTTGATTGGTATACCTGAAAGTGACAGGGAGAATGAAACCAAGTTAGAAAACACTCTTCAGGATATTATTCAGAAGAACTTCCCCAACCTAGCAAGGCAGGCCAACATTCAAATTCAGGAAATACAGAGAACACCACAAAGATAATCCTCAAGAAGAGCAACCCCAAGACACTTAATTGTCAGATTCACCAAGGTTGAAATGAAGGGAAAAATGTTAAGGGCAGCCACAAAGAAAGGTCAGGTTACCCACAAAGGAAAGCCCATCAGACTAACAGCACATCTCTTGGCAGAAACCCTATAAGCCAGAAGAGAGTGGGGGCCAACATTCAACATTCTGAAAGAAAAGAATTTTCAACCCAGAATTTCATATCCAGCCAAACTAAGCTTCGTAAGTGAAGGAGAAATAAAATCCTTTACAGACAAGCAAATAAATGCTCAGAGATTTTGTCACCACGAAGCCTGCCTTACAAGAGCTCCTGAAGGAAGCACTAAACATGGATAGGAACAACCAGTACCAGCCACTGCAAAGACATGCCAAAATGCAAAGACCATCGATGCTAGGAAGAAACTGCATCCATTATCAGGTGAAATAACCAGCTAGCATCATAATGACAGGATCAAATTCATACATAACAGTATTAACCTTAAATGTAAATGGGCTAAATGCCCCAATTAAAAGATACAGACTGGCAAATTGGATAAAGAGTCAAGACCTATTGTTGTGCTGTATTCAGGAGACCCATCTTATGTGCAAAGACACACATAGGCTCAAAATAAAGGGATGGAAGAAGATCTACCAAATAAATGGGGGGGAAAAAAAAGCAGGGTTTGCAATCCTGTTACTGATAAAACAGACTTTAAACCAACAAAGATCAAAAGAGACAAAGAAGGCCATTATATAATGGTAAAGGAATCAATTCAGCAAGAAGAGCTAACTATCCCAAATATATATGCACCCAATACAGGAGCACCCAGATTCACAAAGCAAGTCCTTGGAGACCTACAAAGAGACTTAGACTCCCACCCAATAACAATGGGAGAGTTTAACACCCACTGTCAATATTAGACAGATTAATGAGACAGAAGGTTAACAAGGATATGCAGGATTTGAACTCAGCTCTGCACCAAGCTGACGGAATAGACATCTACAGAACTCTCCTCCCCAATCCAACAGAATATACATTCTTCTCAGCATCATATCACACTTATTCTAAAACTGACCACATAAGTGGAAGTAAAGCATTCCTCAGCAAATGTAAAAAGAACAGAAATCACAACAAACTGCCTATCAGACCACAGTGCAACCAAATTAGAACTCAGGATTAAGAAGTTCACTCAAAACCATACAACTACATGGAAACTGAACAACCTGCTCCTGAATGACTACTGGGTAAGTAATGAAATGAAGGCAGAAATAAAGATGTTCTTTGAAACCAATGAGAACAAAGACACAACATACCAGAATCTCTGGGACACATTTAAAGCAGTGTGTAGAGGGAAATTTATAGCACGAACTGTCCATAAGAGAAAGCAGGAAAGATCTAAAATCAACACCCTAACACCACAATCAAAAGAACTAGAGAAGCAAGAGTAAACAAATTCAAAAGCTAGCAGAAGGCAAGAACTAAGATCAGAGCAGAACTGAAGGAGATAGAGACACAAAAAAATCCTTCAAAAAAACAAACAAACAAACAAAAAAACCACCCATGAATCCAGGAGCTGGTTTTTTGAAAAGATCAACAAAATTGATAGACCACTAGCAAGACTAATAAAGAAGAAAAGAGAGAAGAATCAACTAGATGCAAGAAAAAATGACAAAGGGGATATCACCACCGATCCCACAGAAATACAAACTGCCATCAGAGAATACTATAAACACCTCTATGTAAATAAACTAGAAAATCTAGAAGAAATGGATAAATTCCTGGACACATACACCCTCGCAAGACTAAACCAGGAAGAAGCTGAATTGCTGAATAGACCAATAACAGGCTCTGAAATTGAGGCAATAATTAATAACCTACCAACCAAAAAATGTCCAGGACCAGACAGATTCACAGTCAAATTCTACCAGAAGTACAAAGAGGAGCTGGTACCATTCCTTCTGAAACTATTCCAATCAAGAGAAAAAGAGGGAATCCTCCCTAACTCATTTTATGAGGCCAGCATCATCATCAAAGCCTGGCAGAGACACAACAAAAAAAGAGATTTTTAGACCAATATCCCTGATGAAGATCAATGCGAAAATCCTCAATAAAATACTAGCAAACCGAATCCAGCAGCACATCAAAAAGCTTATCCACCATGATTAAGTCGGCTTCATCCCTGGGATGCAAGATTGGTTCAACATAGGCAAATCAATAAACACAATCCATCACATAAACAGAAACAATGACAAAAACCACATGATTATCTCAATAGATGCAGAAAAGGCCGTCGACAAAATTCAACAGGCCTTCATGCTAAAAAGTTTCAATAAACTAGGTATTGATGGAACATATCTCAAAATAGTAAGACCTATTTATGACTATCTCACAGCCAATATCATACCGAATGGGCAAAAACTGGAAGCATTCCCTTTGAAAACTGACACAAGACAGAGATGCCCTCTCTCACCACTCCTATTCAACATAGTGTTGGAAGTTCTGGCCAGGGCAATCAGGCAAGAGAAAGAAATAAAGGGTATTCAATTAGGAAAAGAGGAAGTCAAGTTGTCCCTGTTTGCAAATGACATGATTGTATATTTAGAAAACCCCGTCGCCTCAGCCCAAAATCTCCTTAAGCTAATAAGCAACTTCAGCAAAGTCTCAGGGTACAAAATCAACATGCAAAAATCACAAGCATTCCTATATACCAACAACAGACAAAGCTGAATCATGAGTGAACTCCCATTCACAAGTGCTACAAAGAGAATAAAATACCTAGGAATCCAACTTACAAGGGATGTGAAGGACCTCTTCAAGGAGAACTACAAACCACTGCTCAACGAAATAAAAGAGGACACAAACAAATGGAAGAACATTCCATGCTCATGAATAGGAAGAATCAATATCGTGAAAATGGCCATACTGCCCAAGGTAATTTATAGATTCAATGTCATCCCCATCAAGCTACCAATGACTTTATTCACAGAATTGGAAAAAAACTATTTTAAAGTTCATATGGAACCAAAAAAGAGCCTGCATTGCCAAGACAATCCTAAGCAAAAAAACAAAGCTGGCATCAGACTACCTGGATGGCATCACACTACCTGACTTCAAACTACACTACAAGGCTACAGTAACCAAAACAGCATGGTACTGGTACCAAAACAGAGATACAGACCAATGGAACAGAACAGAGTCCTCAGAAATAATACCACACATCTACAGCCATCTGATCTTTGACAAACCTGAGAGAAACAAGAAATGGGGAAAGGATTCCCTATTTAATAAATGGTGCTGGGAAAACTGGCTAGCCATAAGTAGAAAGCTGAAACTGGATCCCTTCCTTACACCTTATACAAAAATTAATTCAAGATGGATTAAAGACTTAGATGTAAAAGCATAAAAACCCTAGAAGAAAACCTAGGCAATACCATTCAGGACATAGGCATGGGCAAGGACTTCATGACTAAAACACCAAAAGTAATGGCAACGAAAGCCAAAATAGACAAATGGGATCTAATCAAACTAAAGAGCTTGTGCACAGCAAAATAAACTACCATGAGAGTGAACAGGCAACCTACAGAATGGGAGAAAATTTTTGCTATCTACCCATCTAGCAAAGGGCGAATATCCAGAATCTACAAAGAACTTAAACAAATTGTCAAGAAAAAAACAAACAACCCAATCAAAACGTGGGCAAAGGAAATGAACAGACACTTTTCAAAAGAAGATATTTATGCAGCCAACAGAGCCATGAAAAAAAGCTCATTATCACTGGTCATCAGAGAAATGCAAATCAAAACCACTATGAGACCATCTCACACCAGTTAGAACGGTGATCATTAAAAAGTCAGGAAACAACAGATGCTGGAGAGGATGTGGAGAAAGAAGAATGCTTTTACGTTGCTGGTGGGAGTCTAAATTAGTTCAACCATTGTGGAAGACAGTGTGGCGATTCCTCAAGGATCTATAACTAGAAATACCATTTGACCCAGTGATCCCAATACTGGGTATATACCCAAAGGATTATAAATCATGCTACTGTAAAGACACATGCACATGTATGTTTATTACAGCACTATTCACAATAGCAAAAACTTGGAACCAACCCAAACATCCATCAATGATAGACTGGATTAAGAAAATGTGGCACATATACACCATGGAATACTATACAGCCATAAAAAAGGATGAGTTCATGTCCTTTGCAGGGACATGAATGAAGCTGAAAATGATCATTCTCAGCAAACTATCGCGAGGACAGAAAACCAAACACCGCATGGTGTCACCCACTGGTGGAAATTGAACAATGAGAACACTTGGACACAGGGCGGGGAACATCACACACCTCCGCCTGTTGTGGGGTGGGGGTTGGGGAGGGATAGCATTAGGAGAAATACCTAATGTAAATGACAAGTTGATGGGTGCAGCAAACCAACATGGCACATGTATACCTATGTAACAAACCTGCATGTTGTGTACATGTACCCTGGAACTTAAAGTATAATAATAAAAAATAAATAAATAAATAAAAGAAGTAGAGATAAAGGTAACCCTAGGAACAAGTAGATAGATTGAATAGCCATTTAAAACACAGTTGGCTCACTAGATCCTCTTCCTCATTCCAGTGAAAAAACAAGTTTTATTGTCTAGAAAACATAAAACAGAGTCCCTGGGAGGAACATTTTTTTTTTTTTCTTTTTTTGAGATGGAATCTTACTCTATTGCCCAGGCTGAAGTCCAGTGACACGATCTCAGCTCACTGCAACCTCTGCCTCCCAGGCTCAAGCGATTCTCCTGCCTCAGCCTCCTGAGTACCTGGGATTATGGGCTCCTGTCACCATGCCTGGCTAATTTCTGTATTTTTAGTGGAGATGGGGTTTCACCATATTGGCCAGGCTGGTCTCAAACTCCTGACCTCAAGTGATCCACCCACCTTGGCCTACCCAAGTGCTGGGATGACAGGTGTGAGCCACTGCAGCCAGCCTAGGAACATATTCTAAAAAGGGGGATCAAGTGAAAGTTTACATACTAAATGTTGAGATTGCTAACCTTCTTTCTACTCCTTGCCTCACAGAGGCTTTCAACCAGGCTTATATACTCCAGGGAAGAGTGCAGAGGATACTTTCTTAGGAACTGTGACCAGTCTTACAGGAAAACACACACACACACACACACACACACACACACACACACACACACACACCCCTCTAAAATACTAACATCAATGGTGGTCTGTTTCCAAAGAACTATATGTCAACTAAGGTGGTGGTTACCTAATTATGAAAACTAATAGAGCTATACACTAAAAAGGGTGAATTTTTATTGTATGTAAATTGTACTCTGATAAATCTAACTTTTAAAAAATCTTTGAAAGAATAAACTGCATCTATAAAACAAAAATGAGACCAAAAAACCCTAACAAAAATACTCTTAAAAATTAAAAATAGGCTGGGCGTGGTGGCTCACGCCTGTAATCCCAGCACTTTGGGAGGCCGAGGCGGGCAGATCACAAGGTCAGGAAATTGAGACCATCCTGGCTAACACAGTGAAACCCTGTCTCTACCAAAAATACAAAAAACTAGCCAGGCACGGTGGCGGGCGCCTGTAGTCCCAGCTACTTGGGAGGCTGAGGCAGGAGAATGGCATGAACCCAGGAGGCAGAGCTTGCAGTGAGCCAAGATCACACCACTGCACTCCAGCCTGGGCGACAGAGCAAGACTCCGTCTCAAAAAAAAAAAAAAAAATTAAAAATGGAACATAATAAAGATAGCAACAAACTCAAGAGAAGTTGGAAGAGAAACCTGAAGGTATCTCCCAGAACATAGGAAGAAAAACAAAAAAAATCAGAAGACTGGCTTATAGGGACCAACATCCAAATAAAGAGAATTTTAGAAAGAGTACAAGAGAGTAAAGGAGAAATCAAGCAAAGAGGTAATTTAAGAAAACTATACAAGGTTGAAGGACATCAATTTCTAGATGGAAAGGGTATCACAGTGGATGAAAATAGACCTACGAGGTAGATTACTGCTAAATTTCAGAGTAGTAGGGAAGCTAGATAAGGTGAAAATATACAAACAAATAAAAATAAATCCTAAAATCCAAATTTGGTCATGTAAAAATGACAGAGAGTAAAGATTTCAAAATTCTTAGGCAACCTTAAATTTTATATCTAGCCAAAGTATCAAGTGTGAGGGTAGGAGAAAGGTATCTTCAGATATGCAGAGTTCCCCAAAATTTCTTCACAGTAAGCAGTAAGAGAAGGATAAACCAAAAAATAGAAAGATAAGAAATGGAAATCCAATAGGATATATGGAAGGGATTTCCCAGGATGATTATGAAAGAACGTCCCAAGATGAAGGCTGTGCACCAGAAGCAGAGGAAAACCAGTACACATCAGAGCACATTAGAAGGGTAAGGAAAGAAGTAGCCACAAAAATGAAATAAATTTATAATACCTGGTGTTCATTAGAGAGGAGATGGAGACAATTGGGGAAGAGTTAGAAGGAATGGCACATTTTTCAACTAATATAAGAAAAGAAGTATCAACCCAGAATCCTATTTGAAGAAAAAATATCCTTCAGGAATGAAGAGAAAATTATGACAATCTCAGATGAAAGAAAATTAAGAGAATTTTTTACCAGCAGATCTACCCTAAAAGAATGACTACAGGAAGTTCTCTCTAGCCAAACAAAACAAACGAACAAACAAACAAACAAAATGATGAAAGAAGGAATCTAGGAACACCAGGGAGACAGAAAATGGTGAGCAAAAATACAGGAAATGCAATAGACTTTCATTCTTGAGTTTTCCAAATTATGTTTAATTGTTGAAGTAAAAACTATAACACTATCTGATGTTGTTCAAAATATAGGTAACTAATTAAGAAACTAATTGAGACTTTTATAGGATAAGTGGTGGAGGTTAAAGGGACATAAAAAGAGGTAAGATTTCTACATTTCACTCAAACTGGTAAAATGACCACATCAGTAGACTGTGATATGTATGTATAATGTAATAACTAGAGCTATCACTGAAAAAGCTGTATCAAGAATTATACTCAAAAACACTACAGGGAAATCAAAACGGAATGAGAAACGTGTTTATATAACCTGGAGAAAGGGAAATAAAACAACAAACCAATAAATAAAACCAGGGGAACCAAAGAACAGAGAGAACAGAAAACAAAAAATAAAATGACAGCCTTAAGCTCTGACATACCAATAACTGCATTATATGTAAATGGTCTAAAAGTCATTTAGTTAATTAAAAGCCAGTGATTATCAGAGTAAATTCAGAAACATGATCTAACTGTATGTTGTCCACAAGAAACTCACTTCAAAAATAATGATATAGGCATGTAGAAAGTAAAAAGAAGGGGAAAAAAAAGTATCATGCAAATATTAACTTCTTTTTTTCTTAATTCGCTTTGTCGCCCAGGCTGGAGCGCAGTGGTGCGATCTCGGCTTACTGCAACCTCTGCCTCCCGCATTCAAGCGATTCTCCTGTCTCAATGGGACTATAGGTGCCCGCCATCACACCCAGCTAATTTTCCTATTTTTAGTCAAGATGGGGTTTCACCATGTTAGCTAGGCTGGTCTTGAACTCCTGACCCCAAGTGATCCACCCACCTCGGCCTCCCAAAGTGCTGGGATTACAGGTGTGAGCCACTTCGCCTGGCCACAAATATTAACTTTTAAAAAGCAGGCCAGGTGTGGTGACTTATGTCTCTAATCCCAGCATTTTGGTAGGCTGACAAGGCAGGA
The DNA here is from genome assembly GCF_007565055.1 of Rhinopithecus roxellana. Taxonomy (NCBI): domain Eukaryota; kingdom Metazoa; phylum Chordata; class Mammalia; order Primates; family Cercopithecidae; genus Rhinopithecus; species Rhinopithecus roxellana. The sequence goes on along the minus strand of NC_044553.1, from coordinate 74,081,298 downwards.
GGATTGCTTGAGTGCAGGAGTTCAAGACCAGCCAGGGCAACATACTAAGATTCTATTATAATAAAAATAATACAAATATAAAATAAGCAACACACACACACACACACACATCACACACACACATGCATATATAATATATATGTACATACAGGTTGAGTATCCCTTACCTGAAATCCTGAAATGCTTGGAACCAGAAGTGTTTTGGATTTTTGATTTTTTCAGATTTTGACACATGTCCATTATATACTTAGTGGTTATATACCTCAAATCCCAAATCCCAAATGCTTCACTAAGTATTGCCTTTGAGTGCTCAAAAAAATTTCAGTGCTCAAAAAGCCTCAGAGTTGGTACCATTTCAGATTTGGATTTTTAGATTTGGAATACTCAACCTGTATGTGTTTTTAAAGAATCTATAAAATTATTTTTTCCTCTAGATGATAATGTACAATCACGGATAGTCTACCCTCTTTCATATGGGAGACATTTTTACTTCTTCATAGGCTAAAATAGTTTTCTAAAACTTTTTAAGAATGAAGGACTTGACACCATTGGTCAATACAAAATGCAAGTCAAAACTACTTGCAAACCTGTTGCACAGACAATGAGATAATACTTCATAACCATTAATGGCTATATTAAAAAAGACAGACAATAATAATGTTGAGACAAGATGTGGAAGAACTGGATCCCTCAGGCATTACTACAGGAATGTAAGAATACATTCAAACTTTGGAAAATAACATGGCAGTTTCTTAAAATATTAAATACAGATTTATCATATGACCCAGCAACTCCTACATAAAAATGCAAAAGAAACAAAAACATATGTCCCAACAAAGATATGTATGCAAATGTTGTAACATTATTCACAATAGCCAAAAAGCAAAAAAACAACCAGAATGTCCATCAACTGCTGAATGAATAAAAGAAATGTGGTATATTTGTATGGAATATTATTCAGCAACAAAAAGGAATGAAGGGCCAGGCGCAGTGGCTCATGCCTGTAATCCCAGCACTTTGGGAGGCCCAGGCGGGTGGATCACAAGGTCAGGAGTTAGAGACCATCCTGATGAACACGGTGAAACCCTGTCTCTACTAAAAATACAAAAAAAATTAGCCAGGTGTGGTGCCGGGCACCTGTAGTCCCAGCTACTCGGGAGGCTGAGGCAGGAGAATGGTATGAACCCAGGAGGCGGAGCTTGCAGTGAGCCGAGATAGGGCCACTGCACTCCAGCCTGGGTGACAGAGCAAGACTCCATCTCAAAAAAAAAAAGGAATGAAGTGGCCAGGCATGGTGGCTCATGCCTCACTTTGGGAGGCAGAGGTGGGCAGGTCAGTTGAGGTCAGGAGTTCGAAACCAGTCTGGCCAACGTGGTGAAACCCCGTCTCAACTAAAAATAGAAAAAACATAAGCTGGGCATGGTGGCAGGCACCTGTAATCCCAGCTACTTGGGAGGCTGAGGCAGGATAATCACTTGAACCTGGGAGGCTGCAGCAGTGAGCCCAGATCGTGCCACTGCACTCCAGCCTGGGTGAGAAGAGTGAAACTTTGTCTCAAAAAAAAAAAAAAAAAAAAAAAAGAAGTACCATTACATATACCATATGTTTGAATACTGTGTTAAGTGAAAGAAGCCAAACATAAAAGACCACATATTACATGATTCAATTTAAATGAAAATGTCTATAAAAATAAAATTTATAGAGATAGAAAGTAGATTTGTGGTTGTCTTAGACTAGGATGGGAGTGGGAATAATTGTATATATAGGCACAAGGTTTCTTTTTGGGATGGAAATGTTCTAAAATTATACTGGGGTTGCCAACGGCACATTTCTGTGTACACTTACAATATACGTACAATCAGTAAATCGTACATTTTGGTATGTACATTTAAAACAGGTGAATTTTATGGTATATAAATTATATTTCAATGAAGCTTGAAAAAGAGTGAAGGAAATCATAACTGTAATGGTGGTCTTATTGCAAAGGATTTATACACTACAAATTCCATTTTGTTTCATGTCTCATGTGTTTGATAGCACCTTTGTTGGGGCAACAATATAGGATTACCCCTTTTCCACCAAGAGCATTTGACAATGCAACTGAAACTAGTTTAAAGCAACGGTTCAGGCCTCTATGTGCTTTTAAAGTGCTATTTGATAATACACAAAAAAGTGAAGAATCTCAAATGGTATTAGGAGTTGAAGACATTGATTATAGAAACTGGAAATGATAGCCTTTTAATGAAAAAAAAGGAAAAGAAATAAGGTATTAAGAGAATAAAAGATTGAGAAGGGGCCAATACACTAACTATATATAACTACCCTGAACACTGGATATAGTCCATATTTTCTTAAAGACAATACAGTGTTTGCTAATACCCCTTAGGGTATTGTCTTGAGAACGTAGAAAAACTGAAGCATGTAGTAGGAATTGGAGGGATAAATTGTAGTAGCTATCACCTACCAGAAAAATGAAAAGGGATCTTTTTATATAATCTACTACAATGGCTGCCAAAAGATTAAACAGCTCTAGGCCGGGAGCGGTGGCTCATGCCTGTAATCCTAGCACTTTGGGCGGCCGAGGCGGGTGGATCATTTGAGGTCAAGAGTTTGAGACCAGCCTGACCAACATGGTGAAATCCCCTCTCTACTGAAAATATAAAATTAGCTGAGCATGGTGGCACACTCCTGTAATCCCAGCTACTTGGGAGGCTGAGGCAGGAGAATCACTTGAATCCGGGAGGCAGAGGTTGCAGTGAGCCACTGTACTCCAGGCCGGGTGACAACAGCGAAACTGTCTCAAAAAAAAAAAAAAGATTTAAACAGCTCGAAGTGTTCACATACTCCATATCTACTTAAAATAATGAGAAAAACTCATCATACAGGAATGGAACGCATCTAGACTTTTGTTTGTAACACCTTAAGTTACAGCTCAAGATCAAGTTAAGCTTTCTTTTTCCATGAATATACTACAATATATTTATCATTTACATTGTATTTAACTCTGTAATTTCACGAGGCAATTTCATTCCTCCTCTTGAAAAATCGAAGCATGGTTGTATACAAAGACACTTTCTCCTCCAGTTACTACTACACAGTCATTCCCACTATGGCAAAGGGTATGTGTAGTTATCTCTCAAGAATCTTGAAGTTGAAAACAGTTTATAACCACTATAATACAACATAAATAAGAAATAAAAGGGTTTTGGAACATAAAAGCTTTATCCTATTTTTTTTTTAACCCAGAGATGTCAAGTAACTAACCCAAAGACAGTTAATAGCAGATCACAGGACGAAGAATCCATGCCATTCAACCACATTTCTATTTTCATTAATTGAATTCAATTTGTTCTCAACTAGACTCAACATTTTCAATCCTGAATAACCAAACTTTAAACAGCAGATTCAAGCCAAATAAGATGACAGTACTAATTTTTCTGAGGAGATAACAACAGGTGGACAGGTGAACATAAGCTATAAGCTATCCACCACCCTTCCTTCATCTAACACGGGTAACCTTTTCCTCTCTTTTCTAAGGCCCACCAAGAGATTCATGGGGCCTTATCACAAGTTTTCCCATGAGGCAGCTACCATGTAAACAATGGAAGACAAGAGTGAACATGAACTTTTTTCTTCAAGAATTTCAGTGGGCCGGGCATGGTAGCTCACGTCTGTAATCCCAGCATTTTGGGAGGCCAGGGCGGGCGGATCATGAGGACAGGAGATCGAGACCATCCTGGCTAACACAGTGAAACCCGTCTCTACTAAAAATACAAAAATTAGCTGGGCGTGGTGGTGGGTGCCTGTAGTCCCAGCTACTCGGGAGGCTGAGGCAGGAGAATGGCCTGAACCCGGGAGGCGGAGCTTGCAGTGAGCCGAGATCGCGCCACTGTACTCCAGCCTGGACGACAGAGCGAGACTTTGTCTCAAAAAAAAAAAAAAAAAAAAAAAAGGATTTCAGTGAAGGAGAGAGGAAGAGAAGGTAAACATTAGATTTTTCTGGGATAATCTTTAGGGCCTATATGTACTGATTCCTTCCTCCTAAATTCAGTGGCCAGACTCTCAATATGTGCAGCATTTCACTAACCGTATTATCTGTAGTTCCTACGTTTCATAACGCAATACAGATCAGGTTAAAAAAAGAAGGTGATAAGAACGGATCTAAGAAAGCCAAGGCTGATCTCAGTGGGACTGGTGCTTACAATGGAATATTAAAAACACTGTTTTCAAAGGCTGTTTTGTGAAGTGGAGGAAAGTCTGAAAATAACGGTTGTCTTAACTCATTTTGTGCTACTACAACAGAATAGCTGAGACTGGGTAATTTGTAAAGAACAGAGGTTTATTTTGTATAGTCTGGAGGCTAGGAAGTCCAAGACTGAGGGCCCACATCTAGCAAGGGCCTTTTTGCTTTACCATCCCATGGTGGAAGGTAGAAGGACAAGTGGGCAAAACAGAAAGCAAAAGGGCCAAAGTTACTTTTATAACAAACCCATTTTCACAATAATTAACCTGCTCCATTCATGACAGAGCCCTCATGACCCAGTCACCTCTTAAAGGTCCCACCTCTCAACACTGTCGCATGGGGATTGAGTTTCCAACACATGAACTCTGGAGTGCACACTGAAACCACAGCAGTGGTATTTTTTTGGTTTGTTTTTTAAGAGAGAAAGTCTCATATGTTGCCCAGGCTGACCTCGAACTCCCGGGTTCGAGAGATTCTCCCACTTCAGCCTCCAGAATAGCCACGACTATAGGCACACAACATCTCACCTGGCTAGCAACAGTATTTTAAAAAGCAGAATAGAAAACTCAATGCATAGTATGATCCAGGTTTTTCAAAAGACATATACGTAAGATCTATCCATTCAAAAAAGGTCTATCAAAACATTAACAGAAATTATTTATTGCTGGTGGGATTATGGGTGTTCCCCCCCACCATCACTTAACATGTTTTTCTACTTTCTACAACAAACATGGATTATTTTTATAATCTGAAGAAATAAATATTTTAACTTAATGAGATCATTGTCTTATAAAACATGGCTTAATCGTATAACTTCCTTATAGTAAACAAGCAAAAAAGATGGAAATGCCAATACATGGAGGTAATGTTTCATAAGAAGAATCTATTTTAACTTTTCCAAGATTAGGACAACTTCATCTAACTTTCTCAGGTCTTGCTTTCTCACCTCAATTTGGACTTTGCTCCCACAAACCCTTTTTAAAAATCTTTGATTTCTCCCTTTGAACTTATTCCCCTATTCTGCTTTCAAACATGATCAGATTTCCCTGATCAACTCCTATACTCTTTCTCTGCTTCCCTTTCCTGCCAAATTACTACAATGAGTGCTTTTTAGCTTCCATTTGCTCTTTAACTCTTTGTAATCTTGCTTTTATTTTGCTCTCTCATCTAAAAAAAAAAAACGCATCTTGAATTAAACCTATATAGGAGACTTTATAGCACTGATGATGTGCATCAAAGTCAGCCAAGCCAACTCTAAAGATATTGCTCATTCTTCATCACCATTTAGCTCTTTCGTCACTTTATGGTCCTTCCCTGACTCTTTCTGTTCATACAACACAGTTGTCCTAAGTCTCCTTGTTTCCTTACCATTTTTTTGGTTCCTTTTCCTCCAGCAGCTCCTCTCTACTAAAACTGATGAAATATGCTTTCATGGCTTCAGTTATTTCTCTTGACCTAGGTCTTCCTTAATTTCTTTGTATTTGGCTCCTAGGTCAGCCACTGTTAGGTCCAAGTAAACACATCTAAAACAAACTTCTTCAATGTCAAACCAACTTGCTGCCCTGCCTAGCTATCACAATTGAAATGACTGGCAAACTTCTCTCCGATTGGAAACACGGGAGTTATTTTGACTTCTTTCTCCTTCTTTCTAACAAATCACTAAGTCTTCTCAAATTTTCCTTTAGGCAGGGCACAGTGGCTCACACCTGTAATCCCAGCACTTTGGGAGGCCGAGGCGGGAGGGTCACTTGAGCCCAGGAGTTTGATACCAGCCTAGGCAACATAGTGAGACCTATCTCCAAAAAAAAAAAACCAAAGCAAAGCAAAGCAAACAAAAAGCCTTCCTTCAAAATATTTCACAGATCCATTCAGATCTTCCTTTTTCCACTGTCAGAACTACAGCCCCATAACTTCAAGCCTAAATCACCATAACAATTATTTGATTTTCCTGCCACCAGTCTTCTCCTGGTCCTTGCAAATCAACCTATACAATCAATACCTATAGTGTTCATGGTAAAACACCACTACAGAATTTCCCAAGTAGTGCTATAGATTTTAACGGATGCTTTATTGTGTTCAAGGACATTTGGATATGCTACATGTTAAACTATTCCCTGGAATTTAAATACATTAAAAAGGCCCTAAGAAGTTGGCACAATTTTACTCCATGATTTCCAAACTTAGCCATCATCCTATCTTATTTTTATTTTAGCAGATACATATAAAATTTGAAAAATGTAGATTTCCAAGACACGTAGTTTTTGGAATTTTTTTTGCTACATCAAGACTAAACTATTTATCTAAATATCAAAAACATACTCTCATTTCTCTTCAGATCGTATTACTCTTTCACCTCTTAAATACTGAAGGTCTTCATAATTAGAGACATTACTATTAAAGATTAACAATTTTTTAAATTAGAAGGGAGAAACACAAAACATTCCAGCATATATATATATATATGGGGATGGGGAGGAGAAAGGGTTTTGCCGGGGAAAGATTCCACTATGATGGTGTTAACAGTATCATTAAAAATAACAGCTAGACTTTATCAAAAATTTACCATATGCCAGGTGTAGGCACTGTAGACATATTATCCTCTATAGGTAAGAAAATAAAGGCATAAAAAGATTAAATAATTTGCCTGAGATTAAACGATGAAAAAAAGTTAGAGTCTGCACTGGAACCCAGTCTCCATTGCCTATATTCTTAACCAATACACAGTAATGCCTCCCAATTAGTATGAGAGATTAAGGGCTGAATATATAAACAGAGGATGCAGTTTTTATCACTTTCTAGCTCATGATTTTTGGCAGGTCATTTATTCTATTCTAAATCTGTTTTCTCAAATGCAAAATGAGAATATTGCTGTGAAAATCAAAATGAGATTACATGTAAGTCATTACTGCTATTATCACCAATAATATTTATAATATAAATATATACAATTATGGTGTTCTGGAAGGCAAATTTCACAGCATTGTAAAGCAAGTGAAATATAATCACATCTTGGTATGCCCTCGTTTAGAGAGACCATAGAATTTATCATCCAAACTAGGACCCTTTTGAGAGTAAACGGAGTTACTATTAAAAATTATGCTGGGACAATAGGCATAAATCAGATCAGTCCCAGGAATATTGGGATGTATGTTCACCCCACCTGAGGTAAATGTTTTACTGTCCTAGACTGATTTATTCACGATTTTTTTCTATAGAAATGACTACTCAGCAATAAAAAAGAATGAACTACTAATAAACATGACAACCTGGGTAAGTCTCGAATGCATTATACTAAGTGAAAGAAACCAGATTCAAAAGGCTACATATTACACAACTTCATTTTCATGACATTCTAAAAAATAAATATGGGTAAGAAAAATATCAGTGATTGCCAGAGACAGGAAGGAAGTTGACTACAAAAGGATAAGAGGAAACTTTTTGAGAAGAGGGACATGTTCTGAATTTTGATTGTGGTGGTGATTACACAACTGCCAAAACTCATGGAAAGGATACCTCAATAATCTGACTTAAAAGAAATTGGGGCAGAGAGCACAAGCTATCCATGGCTTTTCACTAGACTCCTTGGACACTTGGCATTTGCTTGACAGAGCTGAGAAATATGGCGCCTCTTGGCCCACATCCATTCTTTTGTCTCCAGGAAACTGGTTATTCTTCAATCCTGGAGTTGCCAGAAACATTCCTCAAAGTATCTGGAATTTTTGTTTTGACTGGTGACTACCAAGGCCAGCTCTACCGGTTTTGTTTGCTCCTCTCAGCTGTGCGGGCTGGGTCTGACCCTGCGGACTGGGGATGCCCTTTGTATGCAATGATGAGGGGTAAGTGCTGTCAGGCCAAAGGGAGTTAAAACTTAATTTGCAAAGGCCTCCAGGCTCCTTCTGCCCCTCCCAGCTCTCTGGAAAGCTTCTACTTACTATGCAGGTAGGTATCACAACTTACAGTCTGGGTAAAAAATTAAAGACTCATCCAAATTTTTAAAGGCTGGTGCAGCTAAAAAGATTAGGTCAAACAGATCCATGTTCAAATTTCCAGCTTTCCCACTTAACTAGTTCTTTCATTTTTATTAAAACAAAATGTTTCTTCTCTCTGAAACTTCTCCTTTCTTCCTTTCTACTCCATCATAGCCTCTCTTGATGACTGAGTTCAAATCTTCCTCTTTGAAACACTTCTTTGAGACAGGGTCTCGCTCTGTGCCTAGGCTAGAGTGCCATGGTATGACCACAGTTCACTGCAGCCTTGACTTCCCAAGCTCAAGTGATCCTGCCACCTCACCCTCCCAAGTAGCTGGGACTACAGGTGCCTGCCATCATGCCCAGCTAATTTTTGTATTTTTTGTAGAGACGAGGTTTCATCATGTTGCCTAGGCTGGTCTCAAACTTCTGGGCTCAAGAGATCTGCCTGCCTTGGCCTCCCAAAGTGCTGGGATTATAGGCAAGAGCGACTGCGCCGGCCTCTGAAGGACTTCTTGATCCCTGTCTTCGTTGATTTCTTCCTTCACTATCTCTTTTTGTACTTAGTGAATACTGCACAGTTTAAGACTTTTAACAATCTACAAATAATTGAAGGCCTAAAGGTAAGATATGACTGGGCACTAACTAATCCAGGTGTGTCTCCGCTTGCCAAATAGACTGCAAAACTTCTCTTTGGCAGCAACTGCATTTTATGTACTTATGTTTGCAACGTAAATTTTAAATCAATGATTATTAGTTACTATAAATGTATACCTATAGATATAACCTCCAGTGAATGAATGAATCATCACACTCAAAGTACTGTTACCAGAACACCAGGGGTTTTGTCTAGGTCCTGATGCTTGGCACACAGCCAGCCAATCAGAGACAATGCAGGGAAGAAGGCTTTAATCAGGTGCTGCAGCTGAGGAAATGGAAGATCAGCCTCAAATCCATCTCCCTGACCAACTAAAATCAGGAGTTTATATAGCAGGGAAGAAATGTAACTGCATGCAGGAAAACAGGAATTAGGGAGGGGTAAGAAAGAAGAGTTGGTCAACAGGAAGCAGGTGGCCACTTGGGCAATCATGATAGATAAGTGGCCTGGTGTCTCATTGTCCAGATGCTATGATCTGGTAAGTTTTAGTTCCATGATACTGTCTGAGAGGTCTGATGGTTGGTTTCCTGAGAAAGGAATTCATATAAGACAAGAGTTACTTTCTCAAAGTTGTAAGACTGGGAGGGTCAATTTCTATGTTTATTGAAAGAAACCATAAACATCAGTTCTATGGGACAATTGGGCGGTTTCAGCACCCTCCTTTCTATTTATCAGTCCCTCAATCACGGGAAGTCTGGTCATTGATCTTTCCGGCTGCTTCATGCTGAGGAGCGGCACTGTGGGCAACTATAAACCATGAGTGACCACATTGATGACAGTGGCTGCTGACATCATACCAGTTGCATCAGGGAAGAGAGGTTGGGGCTGCACACTCCATGGAGCCAGTGGGAGCCCCGCCCCTTCTGAGTTGGGACAGGAGGTCCCCATGCCGCTGCAGTTGCAGACCCAGGTCTCCTGCTTTACTGAGCAAGCAGGAGCCCCGCCCAGGTGGGCTACAGCCGCCCACACTGCAGCTGTGGATCCCAGCCTCCCTGTGCTCTTTGGGGAGCCAGGAACAGGCAGGATCTGCCTTCCACGGTGCAGCTGCAGCCACCGCACCCATGGGTGCAGACCTGGGCTTCCTTCCGTAGGAAGCAGGCATTAGCTGGAGACTGGCGGGAGCCCTGCCTCTTCCAAACTGGTGGGGTAGGAGCTCCCCTGTGCGGCTGCGGCTGTCCTCCCAGGCATAGGACCAGGGCGCCTCCGCAGTCTACACCCTTGGGCGTCCCAGGAAGGATCCCCCTCACCATCCCTGCAGGCTCAGGGGTGTCTGCTCCCACTGCCTGGCCTCTCTCCACTCCCAGCACCTGCTCTAATCTGAAAGCAAGGTTGGGGCCAAGCCCCAGGGCCATGAATGGCAGCGGGAGACAGACAAGAGTCCTGGGTGGAAGGGGGTGGGGTCCCCAGTAAGGCCCCACCCTCAGGCCAGGGAGGACCTGAAGGAAGGGGGCCGGGGTGCCAGTCCCGAGGACTAGAATGGGAACACGTGGTGCCTCTTCCGGGCCCACCCATGGCAGCCCACGGACCAACTGGCATATAGTTCCTCCCCTCTGAGGTCCACAAAAGCCCTGGGCTCAGTCACAGCAGGGCGGAGAACGCCAGAGGACAAAGATGGCAGAGAGATGACAGGAGAGGATGACCGGCTGCAGAGTGGAGTATCCTCTCTGCTGATAGCTGGAGAAGATGGGACCACCAGCTGCAGAGAGGAGTACCCGCTCCGCTGAATGCTGCAGAGACGACCAAGCGGAAGAGAGAAGCTGCCCTATCTGCTGAATGCTTCAGAGACCTGCAGAGACATCAGAATTACTCAACTGCAGACAGGAGCCACTCTCTCCAGGGCCTCCTCTCTGCTAACAGCTGAACACTCAACTGGACGACCTGCCTACAGAGAGGAGCTACCCACTCCTCTGAGCTGTTCTAACACTAAATAAAATTATTCTTCACCCTTCACTGGCCTGTGTACCTCATTCTTCCTGGACAATAGGACAAGAACTTTGGCAAAGGCACTGCAGCCACAGAGGTTCTGGCCAGAATAATCGACACCCCAGAGATCCCATAACAACATGGCTGCCCAGGAATCAAAGGTTAATCTAATACTATAGTTTTCCTCTGAAATACAGTATTTCTCTCTCCAGTCCCCCACTTCCACCAAAGATAAATCACAGCAGAACCAAGCTACCTGTAAAATAAGCTTCAGTCCAACTATACTTGGCCTGATTACCCATACAAAGTACAGCAAAAATCATTGTCCACATAGGCTCTCCTAAAAGGGTTTGTTGGAACCTATCACAAGGCCATTTCAGTCAAAGTCCTGGAAAAATAACCAATTCCTCCATCGGTGTCCCATTATAAAAGAAAACAGATTCTTACTGAACTTATGCAAACAACCACATTGCCACAAATTAAAGAATATTCACAAACAGGCCAGGCATGGTGGCTCACGCCTGTAATCCCAGCACTTTGGGAGGCCAAGGTAGGTGGATCACTTGAAGTCAGGAGTTTGAGACCAGCCTGGCCAACATGATGAAACCCCATATCTACTAAAAATACAAAAATTAGCCAGGTGGGGTGGCAGGCGCCTATAATCCCAGCTGCTCAGTAGGTTGGGGCAGGAGAATTGTTTGAACCTGGGAAGTGCAGGATGCAGTGGCCCAAAATCCCGCCACTGCCTTTCAGCCTGGGTGACAGAGTGAGACGCCATGTAAAAAAAAAAAAAAAAAAAAAAAAAAAAAAAAAAAAAAAGTTTTCACAAATAATTTATGAATTCTGGAGAAATTCCCCTCAAATTCTGTATACTCAGCTGTGAAAGGCTATAAATAGCTCAAATGAGCTGGGTGTGGTGGCTCACACCTGTAATCCCAGCACTTTGGGAGGCTGAGGCGGACAGATCAGTTGAGTCCAGGAGTTCGAGATCAGCCTGGCCAACATGGTGAAAACCCATCTGTACTAAAAACACAAAAATTAGCCAGGCATAATGGCACATGCCTGTAATCCCAGCTACTTGGGAGGCTGAGGCATGAGAACTGTTTGAACCTGGGAGGTGGAGGTTGCAGTGAGTCAAGATTATGCCACTGTACTCCAGGTTGGGCAACAGAGTGAGACTCTGTCTCAAAAAGGGGGAAGAAAAAAAGTTTTCCAGACTCTGAAAAACAAAACAAAAAGTATCAGCAGTGTTTCAAACAAAAAGTTGTACAAAATTATTTCAGTTCTCCATTAGTTCTGACCATGCAATCAGCTCCTGCTCTGCTTCATACTGGGTTAGTAATTTTTATGAACACATCAGCCTTTTGGTTAGTCCTGGAAGTTTTCTCTCTAGTCTCATGGCACAATTTCCAAAGTTATCAGAGGTCTGCATTCAAGAGTCCTTTTCATGAACTCCCCAAAGAAGTAAGCCCTGGATTATAGCTGACTGCCAGCTGCTTTTCGGAAAGAATCAAAGCAAAACAATTGTGGACAACAAAAATCTCAGGACAGGCACAATTGACAAGGACATTTTGTTACTTTTGTGGCATACAAAAATGTAACATAGAAGTCATAACTGAGGCCGGGCGCGGTGGCTCAAGCCTGTAATCCCAGCACTTTGGGAGGCCGAGACGGGCGGATCACGAGGTCAGGAGATCGAGACCATCCTGGCTAACACGGTGAAACCCCGTCTCTACTAAAAAATACAAAAAACTAGCCAGGCGACTTGGCGGCGCCTGTAGTCCCAGCTACTCCGGGAGGCTGAGACAGGAGAATGGCGTGAACCCGGGAGGCGGAGCTTGCAGTGAGCTGAGATCCGGCCACAGCACTCCAGCCTGGGTGACAGAGCGAGACTCCGTCTCAAAAAAAAAAAAAAAAAAAAAAAAAAAAAGTCATAACTGACATATTAATAATAATTAAGACATCAGAATTTTAGGAATTTCATACAACTTGGAACACATCCTTTTTTTTTTTTTTTTTTTTTTTTTTTGAGACAGAGTCTTGCTCTGTTGCCAGGCTGGAGTGCAGTGGTGTGATCTCGGCTCACCACAACCTCTGCCTCCTGGATTCAAGCGATTCTCCTGCCTCAGCCTCTGGTGGGATTACAGGCATGTGCCACCATGGCCAGCTAATTTTGTATTTTTAGTAGAGATGGGGTTTTGCCGTGCTGGCCAGGCTGGTCTCAAAGTCCCAACCTCAGGTGATGCGCCTGCCTCAGCCTCCCAAAGTGCTGGGATTACAGGCGTGAGCCACTGCGCCCGGCCCTGGAATACATATTAATACCACATCTATGTAAGTATAATCCAAAGAAAGTTAACCACCACCTCACATTTGATAATGCCTCCTTTTATAAATCTAACACCAAATAAGCCTAATAAGTCTCTCTTGGACTTCAGGGAACCCAATATCCAAAGAAGTTTGAGGCAAAAAGACTGATCTTAGAACTTGTAATTTTGCTTTTGGAAAGTCTGTCAAGTATCAAAGGTTTAAAAAACTTGGTATCACAAAATATGATCAGAGGTCACTATAAAATAGTCATTCATTTAAAATGAATGAAGCGCCGGGCGCGGTGGCTCAAGCCTGTAATCCCAGCACTTTGGGAGGCCGAGACGGGCGGATCACGAGGTCAGGAGATCGAGACCATCCTGGCTAATACGGTGAAACCCCGTCTCTACTTAAAAATACAAAAAAACTAGCCGGGCGACGAGGCGGGCGCCTGTAGTCCCAGCTACTCGGGAGGCTGAGACAGGAGAATGGCGTGAACCCGGGAGGCGGAGCTTGCAGTGAGCTGAGAGCCGGCCACAGCACTCCAGCCTGGGCCGCAGAGCAAAACTCCGTCTCAAAAAAAAAAATAAATAAATAAAATAAAATAAAATAAAATGAATGAAGCAAAAAAATGAAAAACAACAACAACAACAAAAAAGTTTACTCTTTGATAGAGAGGAGCCAGTTTCCTAAACAATAAGACTTAATAAAGATGGCACAAAGCTAACTAAATCTGTCTCTTCCCTCTCCTTTGTTCCCTGAAATTTACTCAAAAAGTAAACAAAAATATTTTATCTCTTATTAATATCATACACAGATTTTGTTCAAAAGAGAAAATCTAATGTTACCTTTGTATGTTTTAGTACTGGTATTTTAGGATTCATTTCTCAAATAATTAAAAGGAAGTATATGAATTCAATCCAGCATGTACTGATTCAGCACTACTATGTGTCAAGAGATGAATAAGAAGTACATTCTTATTTCTAAGAAGCTTACAATCTAGTGGGGACGAATGACAAGGAAGCCAATGAATATGAATAATGAATGCTATAAAAGAGGAATAGATACAGGTTACTAAAAACGCAGAAGCAGTTCATCTAATTTAAGAAGCAATGAAGCATCCCAGAATACATCTTCGGTCACAGTAGACACAGTGGTCCCGAAGACAAACAGGAAATTGTAAACATGAAATAAAGGAAAGCTGTCTAGTTAAGCAACCACAGTAAAACTCGTGTATACTCAAAATTCAGAATCCAGAGCTTTCCACATTTCCGAAGTTCCAGTTCTTCTCCAGAAATGGTTCCTCAATTTGAGCATTAATAGAAAGCAAAAACAGTTAAAGAAGGTAATGGGGGAACTTTACAATGGATAAGTCAGGTTGACAACACCCAAGACACTAATCAATTTTAGCATCAAAAAAAGAGACAAGCAGACATTATATGAATCCTGATATGATACAACAGGAAATATTAACAACACTACTAATAAATATTCTTGCCCAAAAAAATCTAACCTGAACATCATCAAGCTTCAACTGCTGTTACCAACTACCAGTTTAATGGAAATACAGAAGACACAGGAACCTGTTAATGCGACCATGAGGATGCAATTAGAAAAATCCAGAAAACTTTCTTTGGGATAGATGTCTCAGTGTTCTCAACAAATGCTTTGCAAGAAAATAAAATAAGAGGATGAGCCTACATATTAAAAGACACTTAAGGACTATATCAACTAAATACAATGTTTGGATGTTGCTTAGATTCTAGTTTAAAAAAAAAAAAACAGAACTTAAGATGTGTATCCCTCCCCAACCACTTGAATGTATTTCTGTCACTATAGTTTGCATTTTCAAGAATTTCATATAAATCAGACTATAAGTACATATATATATTTGGCAGGGCTTCTTTCACTTAGCATAACTAGTTTAAGAATCATCCATGCTGCTGCATGCATGTGTCAGCAGTCTATTCCTATGTTAAGATAACAGTCTATTATGTGGCTATACCACAATTTGTTTCTTCACCTACTGATGGACATTTGGGTTGTTCCCATTTTTCACTATTATTAGTAAAATTACTGTAAGTCATGTACACTTGTATGAACATATGCTTTCATTTCTCATGGGTAAATACCCAGAAGTGAAATGACTGGGTTTTATGGTAGGTGTATGTTAAACTTTTAAAGAAATTTGCCCAACTGTTTTTATAGTAGTTATACTATTTTACATTCCGATCAGCAGTATATGAAAGGAATTATTATTACATTGTTAATTATTTTTAGTTGAATGGTAGTGTGGTGATGTGGTTTCTTGTTTGTTGTTGTTGTTGTTGACAGTCTTTTAGAAACCCATCCTTGCTGGGCATGGTGGCTCCCGCCTGTAATCCCAGCACTTTGGGAGGCTGAGGTGGGCGATCACGAGGTCAGGAAATTGAGACCATCCTGGCTAACACGGTGAAACCCCATCTCTACTAAAAATACAAAACATTGTATTTTTTTTTTTATTTTTTAAATCCAAAATTTTTTGTATTTTTAAATCCATCCTGGCCGAGCGTGGTGGCAGGAGCCTGTAGTCCCAGCTACTCAGGAGGCTGAGGCAGGAGAATGGCGTGAACCAGGGAGGCAGAGCTTGTGGTGAGCCGAGATTGCACCACTGCACTCCAGCCTGGGCCACAGAGTGAGACTGTCTCAAAAAAAAAAAAAGAAAAGAAAAGAAAAGAAATCCATCCTACAGATAAAATGAGATTACATTTATGATTTGCACAGAATGGGGAGTATCAATGAAGTAAGGTATGTTGATAATTGCTGAAGCTGCGTAACTGTAAAGTTCATTCTACTATCCTTTCTGCTTTTTTACATGATTAAAAATCCAGTCAGGCACAGTGGCTCAAGCCTGTGATCCCAGCACTTTTGGAGGCTGAGGCGGGTGGATCAGGAGATTGAGACCATCCTGGCTAACACGGTGAAACCCTGTCTCTACTAAAAGTACAAAAAATTAGCCAGGTGTGGTGGCACGCACCTGTAACCCCCTCTACTCGGGAGGCTGAGGCAGGAGAATTGTTTGAACCTTGGAAGCAGAGGTTGCAGTGAGCAGAGATGGCTCCACTGCACTCAAGCCTGGGCGACAGAGCAAAATCATCTCAAAAAAAAAAAAAAAAATTCCTGTAAGTTACAAGAAATAGGATACTAGACTATTTCACTGAACAAAGTCAATTCATGGGAGACATACATTTATGGCAATGTTCTGCAATGATACAGAGAAAATGGCATGTCTCTTGCTTTTAGGCCTAGAGGGTGGTGTTCTCTTTAATGACTGTAGATGAAATCAACTTTGTCTCAGTAAGAGTAATGTGAAAGTCTGGGGAGGGGGAAGAGACAGAAACAAAAACAGATGTGTGTAGAAAGACTATGTGCTGTCCCTCCTTCCCACTCCACACTCCTGGATTTGGGTACAGGGAGAATGATGCAAAGAAGAAAAAATCAGGAATAAATATGGAAAAAATAATCTCTCGGCCGGGCGCGGTGGCTCAAGCCTGTAATCCCAGCACTTTGGGAGGCCGAGACGGGCGGATCACGAGGTCAGGAGATCGAGACCATCCTGGCTAACACGGTGAAACCCCGTCTCTACTAAAAATACAAAAACTAGCCGGGCGAGGTGGCGGGCGCCTGTAGTCCCAGCTACTCGGGAGGCTGAGGCAGGAGAATGGCGTAAACCCGGGAGGCGGAGCTTGCAGTGAGCTGAGATCTGGCCACTGCACTCCAGTCCGGGCGACAGAGCGAGACTCCGCCTCAAAAAAAAAAAAAAAAAAAAAAAAAAAAAAAAAAAAAAATAATCTCTCTCCTTTTAGAATATCCCCCAACAATCACTGAATTCTTCCATAACGGTGAACCTGGAAGCTGGGGAACAACAGTATTAAACATTTTTGCTTTGTGCCCTCTTTATATCAAACTTTACATCTCATAAGTATTACTTACTTTTAAAATAACATAAGGCCAGGTGCAGTGGCTCATGCCTGTAATCCTAGAACTTTGGGAGGCTGAGGCAGGCAGATCACTTGAGGCCAGGAGTTTGAAACCAGCCTGGCCAATATGGCAAAATCCCGTCTCTACTAAAAACACAAAAATTGGGCAGGCGTGGTGGCGTACATCTGTAATCTCAGCTATTCAGGAGGCTGAGGCACAAGAATTGCCTGAACCTGGGATGTGGAGGTTGCAGTGAACGGAGATGGTGCCACTGCACTCCAGCCTGGCCAGCAGAGCAAGACTCTGTCTCAATAAATTAATTAATTAATTAAAATATCACCAGTAGGCTGGGCATAAGTCATTCCTGTAATCCTAGCAATTTGGGAGACAAATGCAGTTCCGTCGCTTGAGCCAGGAGTTTGAGACCTGCCTGGGCACCATGGTGAAACCCTGTCTCTATAAAACATACAAAAATTAGCCGGGTATAGTGGTGTACACCTGTAGTCCCAGCTACTCAGGATGCTGAGGCAGGAGGGTTGCTCGAACCCAGGAGGTCGAGGCTGCAGTGAGCCAAAAATTGCACTACTGTACTCGAGCGTGGGTAATAGAAAGGCCCTGTCTCAAAAACAAGAAAAAACACCAGTAATTCAACCACTTTTCCTCCCATGCAGTTTAGTTTTTTTTGTTGTTGTTGTTGTTGTTTTTTGCTGTTTTTTATTTTTCTGAGACAGAGTCTTGCTGTGTTGCCCAGGCTGCAGTGAAGTGGTGCGATCTCAGCTCACCGCAAAATCCACCTCCCAGCTTCAAGTGATTCTTCTGCCTTGGCCTCCCGAGCTAATTTTTGCATTTTTAGTAGAGATGGGGGTTTCACCATATTGGCCAGGCTGGTCTCGAACTCCTGACCTCATGATTCGCCTGCCTTGGCCTCACAAAATGCTAAGATTATAGGCGTGAACCACTGCACCCAGCCTGCAGTTTAGTTTTATATACTGTATTTTGTCATTAATATTATATTTTCCTACATATTAAAATTTTTTTTAAAATATGATTTAGGGCTGGGTGCACTGGGTCATACCTATAATTCTAGTACTTTTTAAGGCCAAGGTGCGAGTAGCACTTGAGCCCAAGAGTTTGAGACCAGCCTGAGCAACATACTGAGACTGTGTCTATTAAAAAAAACTTTAAAAATTACGTGGGCGTGGTGGCGTGCGCCTGTAGTCCCAGCTACTTGGGAGGCTGAGGTAGGAGGACAGCTTGAGCCTGGGAGGCAGAGGCTGCAGTTAAGCTGAGATTGTGCCACTGCATTCCAGCCTAGACAACAGAAAAAGACTCTGTGTGTGTGTGTGTGTGTGTGTGTGTGTGTGTGTGTGTGCGCGTGCTGCAGGGGGGTTGGGAAGGGAAAGGCTCTGCATAACCAAAGAATCAACAAACTGAACAGACAGTATCCACAAACTATACATCTGACAGTGGACCAATATCCAGAATTTATAAGGATTTCAGACAATCAGACAACTGAACAAAAAAACCCAGATAATCCCATTAAAAAACAGGGTGAGGACATGAATAGACATTCTTCAAAAGAAGACAAATGGCCAAGAAGCATGTGAACAAATGTTCAATATCACTAATCACAGAAATGCAAATTAAAACTACAATGAGATATCATCTTACACCAATTAGAATGGCTACTATTAAAGACCAAAAGTAACAGATGAGAAGGATATGAAGAAAACAAACTGATACACTATTGGTGGGAATGTAAATTAGTACAACCTCTATGGAAAACAACATGGAGATTTCTCAAAGAACTAAAAATAGAACCACTATGTGATTCTGCAATCCCACTACTGGGTATCTACCCAAAGGAAAATAAATCATTATATCCAAAAGACACCTGCACTCATATGTTTATTGCAGCACAGTTCATAATAGGAAAGATATAGAATCAACCCATGTCTATCAACGGAGGACTGGATAAAGAAAATGTGGTATATATACAATATGGAATACTATTCAGCCTTAAAAAAAGAATGAAATAATGTCTTTCGTAGCAACATAGATGGAACTGGAGGCCATTATCTCAAGTAAAACAACTCAGACACAAAGACAAATATCGCATGTCCTCACTTAAAATAATGTGTACATATGAAAGCAGCGTGGAGTAACAGAGAATGGAGAGTCAGAGAGGTAGGGGTGGGAGGAAGGTGGATGATAAAAGCTTGCTTGATGGGTAATATGTGTGTTGCTCTAATGATTGATGTACTGAACCTCCTGACTTCACCATATGCAATATATCAATGTAGCAAAATTGCACCTGTATCCTATAATCCCAGCTACTCAGGAGGCTGAGGCAGAACTGCTTGAACCTGGGAGGCAGAGGTTGCAGTGAGCCAAGATCCCATGACTGCACTCCAGGCTGGGCAACAGAGCGAGATGCCATCTCAAACCCACCCCCACCTCCCCAAAAAAACAAAAGAAAACCGACGAATAATTTTTTTTTTTTTTAATTTTAACTATCAAACGACTATGTATTGGGAATTCTCCAAACCACACTGCATTCCTCAAAAGCAATTCTATTTTGTGGAATATACAAAATAGTTATGGTAACATGGAAACTGATAATAAATGGAAATAAATTTAGGGTCCTAAAAGTAACTTTGTGATTTATGAACATTTGATTTATAAATCTTTACCTTACTTGCTATATGAGAAATCAATGTGTATCTGATTTTTTTAAACTATGTGTGCATGCTTATCTAAAATGTGTCTCAAAATAATAAAAACTGGAAAGGGGTAAGCACATTCTGGCTTCAAAGAAAAAATAAAATAAAAAGATTCATTAAAAAAAGATGTTACACATGTATCTTAAACATTTAAATTTAAAATCTAAAAATCAGCCAGGTGTGGTGGCTCACACCTGTAATCCCAGCACTTCCGGAGATCAAGTGGGATGGCTCACTTGAGGTCAGGAGTTCAAGACCAGCCCGGCCAACACGGCGAAACCCCGTCTCTACTAAAAATACAAAAATTAGCCGGGCATGGTGGCACCCACCTGTAATCCCAGCAGCTGGGGAGGCTGAAGCAGGAGAATCGCGTGAACCCAGGAGGTGGAGGCTGCAGTGAGTAGAGACTGCATGACTCTCTCCAGCCTGAGCGACAGAGCGAGACTCTGTCTCAAAAATAAAATAAAATAATTTTAAAATGGCTGGGCACGGTGGCTCACGCCTGTTAATCCCAGCACTTTAGGAGGCTGAGGTGGGCGGATCACTTGAGGTCAGGAGTTCAAGACCAACCTGGCCAACACGGCAAAACCCAGTCTCTATTAAAAATACAAAAACCTGCCAGGCATGGTGGCAGGTACCTGTAGTCCCAGCTACTCGGGAGGCTGATGCAGGAGAATCACTTGAACCCTGGAGGAAGAGGCTGCAGTGAGCCAAGATTACACCACTGCACTCCACACTGGGTGACAGAACGAGACTCCGTCTCAAAAAGAAAGAAAGAAAGGAATCTAAACATGATGTGTAATGCATCATCTATAATTTCTAGTTTGGGCTTATTTAAAGTGGCTCAAGAACTTGATACTTTATCAGTACAAAATCCTACACTGTTATAGTTTTATTTCATTTATGTTTAGCTGTCTAACCTACACCTTATTTGATATACAGTTTTTCAGGCATTTGCCTTTGTCTACACTACCCAAAGCTATACAATTAATTTCATGGAAACAATATATTTTAAATTCCTATTTCCAACTGCTGTCTTCACTACATTGGGAATTAAGAAGCTTGGCAAATATGGCAGAGAGAAACTGCTGCTCTCTACAAAGGTTTTTCCCACTTAGACTCCTGGTACTGGAGGTGGAGAACCACCATTTGCATCCATGATAACACAAGATTCTGTCTTGTCAACGTTTTTTACCTTTGAAAATTTGACAAACGATGAACAATGTCATGTTTTGGTTTGCTTTTGAAAAATTTAATGTGAGGTTGTATTTTTCTTACATGTTTAAACTGAAAAGACTAGGCAGTATAGTGTGACAGAGAAATATAAGTCCTAGAGTCAGACTACCTGGGTTTTAGTCCTGTTTTAACCATTTATTAGTTATGTACCATCTTAGGCAAGTTACCTAACCTCCTATTTTCAGAATAATGCTGTGAGGATTAAATAATCCACTTACCACAATGTCTGTAAATCACTCTGTAAATGTTAGCTATTATCAAGTTATACACAAACATCACCTATGAGGCAAGTTGCCTTTGGTGTAAGAAACATGATTCGTGGTATCAGCAAACTTTAATATCAGTTCCTAAATTTGTTGTATGTTTCTGTGTGTGCATATGTAGCACAGAGAAAAGCACGAAAGGATAAGGGTTATTTCTAAATAGTGGTATTACATTCCTTTTTTCTGCTTATTTTTCTATAAGGTTAAGATTGAATTGTTGTCTTTGGCTTTTTTTATCAATTTTTAACAGTAAAAAATATTACATTTTAAATAAAAGAATGAGGTTTATTTTTTGTTTTTTGTTGAGATGGAGTCTCGCTCTGTTGCCCAGGCTGGAGTGCAGTGGCATGATCTCGGCTCACTGCAACCTCTACCTCCCAGGTTCAAGAGATTTTCCTGCCTCAGCTTCTCTAGTAGCTGGGAGTACAGGCACATGCCACCACACCCACCTAAATATTTTATTTTTAGTAGAGACAGGGTTTCACCATGTTAGCCAGGATGGTCTCAAACTCCTGACCTCAAGTAATCCACTCGCCACCTCAGCCTCCCAAAGTGCTGGGATTATAGGTGTGAGCTACCGCACCCAGCCAAGTTTCCTTTCTTGATACAAAAAGAGGAAATTATGCTAATAGGAACTGATAAATTAAAACTTCTTAAGCCTTGCAACATACTAATTCTTAACTTATGTAAAGGAATATGAAATAATTGTAAAATTATAAAATTCAGTGACCTAAACCATTCTAAGATAGAATTCTTGGTGGTATATACAGCTACATCATGGCATGTAGTACTTTCCTACCTAACTCCTGTTCAGACCCTTAAACTTCCCAACCTTTCCTGCTGTGAAATTCTCACCATCATCCCACAGTTTTAGTGGAAGAAAGAGACAAACAAGCAATTATAATACAATATGTCAAGCACTGAGATATCCCTGAGGATTTATCTAAGAGTTTAGGGAAAACAAACAAACAACAAAATAAAACTGTTCTTGGAGTTAAACTATGAAACAGTAGATAGTGGTTTGAAGCAAAGATATTTAGAGTCATTTTACAGAAAGTAACAGACTCTAGTCCAGCAGGACTTGCTGAGTAATCTCAATGAGTGTTTCTCTACATTTTAATCAATGTGTAAAATTTATTTCCATAACTACTCTAAAAGTGTTCCCAAAAACTACTTCGCGCTAAGCAGATCATGTGACCCAGTGTACGGCAGGTGGAACTTATCATAAACAACAACAATAACAACAACAACAAAAACCCCACAGTTTAATGTTAAACCAGATTCAAAGAAAGGTTACACAGTTCCATAAATGTGATATTCCTTTTTTAGGTATATTTAGTAAGAATTGGGAAGGGGGACTGGCAAGGGCAGCAAAGACTTGTAGTCAAAAAGTAACAAGGTAAATGGAATGTTAAACTGTACTTTTTATAAAGTATGAGAAACTATTATATGGGTACAGCAATGATACATTCTGTTGACCTTGCTAGTTTTGTTTTGCACTCATTTAATCCCATTTAATCTGATTGAAGGTTACCATTTTGAAAGAATGTGTCAATTAAATGGGGCATGGATTCTGGGGAGGAGGTGAACACTAGAAGAAGAGTAAAGAGCAACAGAGACAAATACAGGCAGTGCTACTCATGTACTGTTCAGCAAAAGGATACCCCATCAGGTTACCTGTATTGTCTACTACACTTGTTAGGTTTATTCCTACTAAGAAAACAGATTTACCGGCCAGGCGCAGTGGCTCATGCCTGTATTCCCAGCACTTTAGGAGGCCAAGGTGGGCAGATTACGAGGTCAGGGGTTTGAGACCAGTGTGGTCAACATGGTAAAATCCCGTTTCTACTAAAAATACAAAAATTAGCCTGGTGTGGTGGCGTGAGCCTGGAGTCACAGCTACTCTGGAGGCTAAAGCAGGAGAATCCCTTGAACCCGGGAGGTGGAGGTTGCAGTGAGCCTAGACTGCACCACTGCACTCCAGCCTAGGTGACAGGGCAAGACTCCTGTTTCAAAAAAAGACAGAATATAGATTTACCAAATTAACAGAGCCTGACACTATTAAATATTCAAATCATAAAACGAAGTCCCCTCATCCTGATTCCACGTGTCCAGAGTTGGCTCCTTCCCATGGGTTCTTGGTCTCGCTGACATCAAGAATGAAGCTGTGGACCTTCACGGTGTTACAGCTCTTAAAAATGGTTTGTCCAGGCCGGGCGCGGTGGCTCAAGCCTGTAATCCCAGCACTTTGGGAGGCCCGGACGGGCGGATCACGAGGTCAGGAGATCGAGACCATCCTGGCTAACACGGTGAAACCCCGTCTCTACTAAAAAACACAAAAAACTAGCCGGGCGAGGTGGCGGGCGCCTGTAGTCCCAGCTACTCGGGAGGCTGAGGCAGGAGAATGGCGGGAACCCGGAGGCGGAGCTTGCAGTGAGCTGAGATCCGGCCACTGCACTCCAGCCTGGGCGACAGAGCGAGACTCCGTCTCAAAAAAAAGAAAAAAAAAAGGTTTGTCCAGAGTTTCTTCCCTCAGGTTGGTTCATGGTCCAGAGTTTGTTCTTTCGGATGTGTCCAGAGTTTCTTCCTTCCGGTAGGTTCGTGGTCAGGCTGACTTCAACAATGAAGTTCAAGGACCTTCATGACAAGTGTTATAGCTCTTAACGGTGGTGCGGACCCAAACAGTGAGCAGTAGCAAGATTTACTGTGAAGAGGGAAAGAACAAAGCTTCCACAGCGTGGAAGAGGACTGGAGTGGGTTGCAACTGGGGCTCAGTGGCCAGCTTTTATTCCCTTATTTGACCCTGCCCGTGTCCTGCTGATTGGTCCATTTTACAGAGTGCTGATTGGTTCACTTTACAGAGTGCTGATTGATTCATTTTTACAGAATCTTGATTGGTGCATTTACAATCCTCTAGCTAGACACAGAGCGCTGATTGGTGCATTTACAATCCTCTAGCTAGACAGAAAAGTTCTCCAAGTCCCCACACTACCCAGAAGCCCAGCTGGCTTCACCTCTTACGTACTAAGAACAACTCAAAGTTGTTATCTCAACGGTTTACTATTTCCTGAATGATGATTCATCACACCACTTTCTCTCTTTTTATTTTTTTGAGACGGAGTCTTCCTCTTTCTCCCAGGCTGGAGTGCAGTGGCACCATCTTGACTCACTCCAATCTCTGCCTCCCGGGTTCAAGCTATTTCTTAAATGGCTATATAAACATCTGAATCTTTGGGAAGACTTAGGGCTTCTTACACCTAGAAGTAGATGATTATGATTATTCTAGCATGTTTTGGTGAATTCGCCAAATTCCAATTTACTTTCCCTGTTAGAATAACTCAATATTTTCTGGAAATATTCAACAGGGAGTAACAAATACTAGATTCTGTTTTACCTGTCTTCTTGGACTCAAAAATGGAAAAATATATACAATTGGCCTTCTGTATCTGTGGATTCAGCATCTGTGGATTCAACCAATTCCCAATCAAAACTGTTTAGATAAAAAATACATCTCTACTGAATACGTAGACTTATTTTTCTTGTCACTATTCCCCCAATAATACAACAACTATTTACATAGCATTTACATTGTACTAGATACTACAAATTTAGGAATTATTTAAGGTATATGGCAGGATGTGCAAAGGTTATGTGGAAATACTACACCACTTTATATCAGGGATTTGAGCATCCTAGGATTACGGTATCATTGGGAGGTCCTGGAACCGATCGCCCATAGATAATGAGGGATGAATGTATACATACATAAAACACTGTCACTTTAAGGATCAGTTTTGACCCTTGTTTGCCTACTAAAGGTGTTTCTGATACTTTCAAAACCAAAAGACTCTCTGCATATGAGAGGATACACCAGTAAAATAGTATTCAACTCTCGAAACGACGAGCTAACATAAATTAATTCAAAAACTCTATCTTCATTATTTGGACTAATGTCATCACCCTACGACACTTGTGCCTAATTTCTACAGTACAAGAAGTCAGCAGGGTTAAGTATATCCTAAGCCTTGGAAAAAAGGGTAGATCATCCTTTAAGAATTAAACAAATCAACAAAAATGATGCTAGACACATTCAAAATCCTTTTATAACAACGGTTCTTAAACCTTTCTTGTTGCAAAACTTGTGAGGATTATATCACATCCCTATCAGTTACAGTGGTTGGGCACCACCATATCTCCTGGGCTGAAATCAGAACGTATATTAAGGTTTGAAAATGCCTCTTCTCCTAGGCAACACCTTCTTCTCCAACAGAAGAATCATACGCAGGCTCAAGAAAATACGACTCCTAAGTCCAAAACTTAACTATAACAAAAATTAACATACTAACTTTCATTGAAAAATAAAATATCGGCCAGGTGTGGTGGCTCAGGCGTGTAATCTCAGCACTTTGGGAGGCCTAGGTGAGTGGATCGCCTGAGGTCAGGAGTTCAAGACCAGCCTGGCCAACATGGTGAAACCCCATCTCTACTAAAAATACAAAAAGTAGCTGGGCGTGGTGGCGGGTGCCTGTAATCCCAGCCACTGGGGAGGCTGAGGCAGGAGAATCGCTTGAGCCCGGGAGTCGGAGGTTGCAGTGAGCCAAGATTGTACCATTACACTCCAGCCTGGGCAAAAGAGCAAGACTCTGTCTCAAAAAAAAAAGTAAATAAATAAAATAAAATCTCTCATATTCTTTCACGTAAACTCTGGATTCAAATTTCCAACTGCCTACTACTCAGCTCCACATGGATATCCAACAGTCATCTATTCTTGAACTTAACATACTAAAAATAGAACCCTTAATGTCCCCCCGCAATCTGCTCCTTCCAACAGTCTCTAACTCAGTAAACAGAACTATCCTCCTCCCAATTTCTCAAGCTTGAAATAAAGGATTCATCCTTGATTTCCTTTTTCCTTAATTACCTACATCCAATTTGTTGACTTTGCCTTTATAATATATTCCTAAGCTGTCCATTTCTTTCCATTTCCATTACCACCATTCTAGACCAAACCACCAACTGCTTTAGACTATAATAGTTTCCTAAATGCTCCAGCCACACTGGCCTTCTGTCCTTCAACATTTCAAACTTATTTTCATTTTGTGGCTGAGCCATCCTTTCTGCTTAAAATATTCCCCCCAAGCACTCACCACCCAATCAAGAATAACCCCACCCTCACTTACAATCATTCTCTATAGCAGTACCCTGTATTTTTCCCCCACCACATTTATCACCATCTGGAAATCAGTTTATGCACTTACTGCCTACGACCTCTCACTAGACTGCGAGCTCCATGAGAGCACAAACTATGTTCATTGTACCTAGAATAGATACACCTATTCTGGTATCTACTTTTTCTTTTTTTGAGATAGAGTCTTGCTCTGTCTCCAGGGTGGAGTGCAGTGGCACGATCTCAGCTCACTGCAACTAACTCAAGGACAGAAAACCAAATACTGCATGTTCTCACCCATAAGTAGGAGTTGAACATTGAGAACACGTGGATACAGGGAGGGGAACATCACACACCAGGCCCTGCTGGCGGGTGGGGGGTTAGCGGAGGGACAGCATTAGGAGAAACACCTAATGTAGATGACGGGTTAATGTGTACAGCAAACCACCATGGCACGTGTATACCTATGTAACAAACATGCACATTCTGCACATGTACCCCAAAATTAAAAAAAAAAAAAGAGCCAGTGTGTGTGATTCACTCCCATTACCTTACCTCTAACTATCAACAGGTAACCAACAACAGGCCAGAAAGTTAAGACTCCCCTGTCCACATTGTTAAGCAAGGAAAACTAGGAGCACAGGCCCAGACAGTTCACATGTAACATGAACTGAGGAAAAATAAACCTCTGAAATAAGCCACTGAGATTTGGGTGCTGTTTGTTACTGCAAAATCACCTAGTCCATCCAGACTGATGAAGTGTTCAAGCAATGCGGTGGTCACAGAATGCTTCAGTCAGTCCCACTAAATGGTTACTTGCAACGTAAACTGATGTCACTAGATACACATATTTAATTCCCTTCTGATTACAGTTATCCCTCAGTAGCTGAGTACGACTGGTTCCAGGACCACCTCAGATACCAAAATTCGTGGATAATCATGTCCCCTAGTCAGCCTTCCATATTCATGGCTTCCACACAGATAACCCATGGATGCTGAGGGTAGACTGTGTTACTGAGTTTCCAACAGGTCTGTTGACAAGGATCGAAAAAACTGTTTACATGGAGCTTTAAGGAATTCTTGTCTCTAATGCTATTTTTCACTAAATGAATAGTTCACTCAAGCAATGAATGCCACCGGTACAGGCTTCTTGAAAAACCATCTGCCAGACTTTCTTCAACTGGAAACACACTTTGTAGGCAAGAATAACTGCTTTTTGTTTCCTTATTTTCTATACCAACTATTCAATAATTAAGTAATTATTGAGTCCAGGCCACTCTAAGGGAAAAGAATAGAAAGGTAGGTTGGCTAAAATGCAGAAGTTGCTGAATGCTAGGTCAGGAATTTGGACTTTATCTTATAGACAAAATAGACTTACTGAGAAATTCTGTATGTGAATTACATGTGAAAAAACTATTCTTGACGATTATTTATATGGCAGTTGTGGAACAGGAAGGTGAAGAGGGACAGTTTTGTTTTTTTTTAAGACGGAGTCTCGCTCTGTTGCCAGGCTGGAGTGCAGTGGCGCAATCTCGGCTCACTGCAAGCTCCGCCTCCCGGGTTCAAGTGATTCCCCTGCCTCAGCCTCCTGAGTAGCTGGGACTACAGGCGCCGCCACCACGCCCAACTAATTTTTTGTATTTTAGTAGAGACAGGGTTTCACCATGTTGGCCAGGATGGTCTCGTTCTCTCCACCTTGTGATCCGCCCACCTCAGCCTCCTAAAGTGCTGGGATTACAGGCATGAGCCACTGCGCCTGAAGACTGCCAGTTTTTAACTGCTGTGCCATGAATCCTCCATGGATGAAAGGCCAAATTTTAATCAATATATATAATTCATTTTTGCTACAACAGTAAATGTACTGTTATTGATTATATTAAGTGGCACAGGGAATGGTAAGGACATAGGTTTTTGAAAGTAAGAGTAAAATGCATACTGAAATGTCAAGCTGGCACTTAAGTATGTGGTGATGGTCAAAATCTTACTCTGTGAGGAAGAGGGGCAGCCAGGGCAGTAATCGCTTAATAGTTCTGAAAGGCAATTAAGTGAACAACAGACGCTTTGCTACTGCTGGGAGGTATTTTCATATTGTAGGAATTATGGGTTGTACTCTGGTTGGTTTGTATTTTTAATTCCTTCAAGATACTTGGAGCATCTGCGCAGTACTTCAACAAACTTCGTCTTTCCCCAGCAACCCATTCCTTCATTTCTTTACCCGTTCCACAAATATTAAGTACATGTTACAGACTAATTACTGTTCTACGCACTAGGGAAACATCAGTGGACAAAACAAAAATCCCTGCTGTACTGAAGCTTATATTCTATCGGCCTTTAAATTCCATCCTAAGATTTCTTCCTCAACCCTATCATATAAGTAGCTTTTAAAAATGCCTTTAGAAGAAATAATCTATGATTAATCACAGTAAGATATAAAAGACTATCCAAAGGCCTCTTCCCCACAGGTCTCCCTCCTCCCCAAAGAACTCCCTCCAAAAGTAACTATTTTACAGATTCTCAGAGTTGTAAAGGACTTTGGAGATAATTTCAGATGATATTAAATGACTTGCCCAAGAACACTTAGTTACTAATAGGCTTAGTGTTGTGACTTACAGTAATAGTGCCTTTCCCACAGTAACACCAAGCTGTGCATCTTAAGAGTGTGCTAGTGAGCAGAGGAGATGCTAGAATGAGCACCTCATGACTCATGCATAGGTGGTAGGCTTCTGGGTGACTTGCTCAAGGCAAAAAGAATTTCAGACAGTATATAAAACTGAAGGAAAGAGACGTGGTTACAGGAAGCCAAAAAGGGAGTCCTTTCAGAATACCTTTTCTCTCATTTCTACCCTCATGATGCCGCAAGAACAAGAATGGTAAATACAATGCAGAAGTCTCCAAAGTTAAGGGGTATTAAGCTGGTAGTGAAAAAAATACTTAGATGAGCAAGAAAGAGTAAACACAACATCTGAACCTGGCAAAGAAAAGTCAAATTACACCCTTCCAATTTAAAAAGTGTATGCTCCCAGTAAAAGGACCATTTGTATTAGGTTTAAGGTGCTTAATTAAAAAACATTATACTCCTAAATACATTTTCCAGAAAGCACCAAATTAACTAACATAGATCAACAAGTATAATGGTTGATAAAACATCAATATAACATTGGCAGGTGTAATGTTATGATGCATCTTGTTACAATACTTTTTTTTTTTTCCTGAGACAAGGTCTTGCTTTGTCACCCAGGCTGGAGTGCAGTGACATGATCATGGCTCACTGCAGCCTCCAACTTCTGGACTCAAGGAATCCTCCCACCTCAGCCTCCCAAAGAGCTGGGACTACAGGCACATGCCACTACAACGGCCTAATTTTATTTTATTCTTCAGACATATTTCGCTCTGTCGCCCAGGCTGGAGGGCAGCGGTGCGATTTCTGCTCACTGCAACCTCCACCTCCCGGGTTCAAGCGACTCTCCTGCCTCAGCCTCCCCAGTAGCTGGGACTACAGGCACGTGCCACCACGTCCAGCTAATTTTTTTTATTTTAAGTACAGACGGGGTTTCATCATGTTAGCCATGATGGTCTCAATCTCCTGACCCGTGATCTGCCCGCCTTGGCCTCCCAAAGTGCTAGGATTATAGACATGAACCACCGGCCCTAATTTTAAAATTTTTGTAGAGATGGGGTCTTGCTATATTGCCCAGGCTGGTCAAACTTCTGGGCTCAAGCTTTCCTCTTACCGTTGGCCTCCCAAAGTGCTGGGATTACAGGTGTGAGCCACTGTGCCTGACCTGGACAAGAATTTTTAAAGATAATTCCTACTCCCTTGATAAAGGAGTTCTACTCACCTCTTGCTTGTAAAACTGTAGCAATCTGGAGTGGTGGCTCATGCCTGTAATCCCAGCACTTTGGAAGGCCAAGGTGGGCAGATTACCTGAGGTCAGGAGTTCAAGACCAACCTGACCAACATGGTGAAACCCGTCTCTACTGAAAATACAAAATTAGCTGGGTGTGACGGCACATGCCTGTAAACCCCGCTACTCGGGAGGTTGAGGCAGGAGAATCGCTTGAATGCGGGAGGCGGAGGTTGCAGTGGACCAAGATCACGCCATTGCACTCTAGCCTGTGTAACAAGAGCAAAACTCCATCTCAAAAAAACCAAACAACAAAAAAAACCGGTAGCAATCTATACATTTAAACAAATCAAAACTAGTCTAATCTCTCAAAGTGAAGACTCATGACCAAATTTAAGCCTTATTTAGTATTCTAATAGAAAAAAATATTTTGAAAAATATTTCCAAAAAAAGGGAAAGGGGAAGGCTTGCTAAGAAAGAATTGAGGCCAGGTGTGATGACTCACGCCTGTAATCCCAGGACTTTGGGAGGCCGAGGTGGAAGGATCACCTGAGGTCAGGAGTTCAAGACCAGCCTGGCTAACATGGTGAAACCCTGTCTCTACTAAAAATATAAAAATTAGCCAGGCATGGTGGTGCGCTCCTGTAATCCCAGCTACTTGGGAGGCTGAGGCAGGAGAACTGCTTGAACCTGGGAAGCAGAGGCTTGCAGTGAGCCAAGATCACGCCACTACACTCCAGCCTGGGCAACAGCGCAAGACCCCGCCTCAAAAAAAAAAAAATTAAAATAAGAAAGAATAAAATCAAGGAAAATTAATTTTAGGAGTTTTAGGAAGAATGTGACATCAAGAATCGTCATTGAAATCTTCATTAAAATCTCCTTATGTGTCTCTGTGAATGGCAGTTAACAAAGAAAATAATGAGAATCCCAACTTAATTCAGTGGTTCCACCATTCTTTAGCCTCCCAGATAAAAAACCTTGGAGATGCCATAGACTTTCACCTCCATTTTTTTCTATAATCAACTATGTTCCAATATTTCTCCCTTCAAAATGTCTCTTTGGGATACAAAGCAAAATTCCCAGTTTCAAAAGAACACACACAAAAAATACTATGATCATTAAAAAGAGCATTTTTCTCAGTATCTGTGGAAAGAAAGCAAATTAAAAAAAAAAAAAAATTTTTTTGGCCGGCACGGTGCCTCACGCCTGTAATCCCAGCACTTTGGGAGGCCAAGGCAGGCAGATCACAAGGTCAAGAGATTGAGACCATCCTGCCCAACATGGTGAAACCCCGTCTGTACTAAAAACACAAAAATTAGCTGGGCATGGTGGCACACGCCTGTAGTCCCAGCTACTCCGGAGGCTGAGGCAGGAGAATGGCGGGAACCCGGGAGGCGGAGCTTGCAGTGAGCTGAGATCCGGCCACTGCACTCCAGCCTGGCGAAAGAGCAAGACTCCGTTTCAAAGAAAAAAAAAAAGAATGGAGCACATGCATGATGTGCTGCGTGAAAAACAAATCTCACAGAGAGAAAAAGGCAAAATCCCAGTTTTATAAAAAGAAAAATAGTTATCAGCATAAAAAAAGACTTGAAAGAAATCATCACATTAAAATATTAACAGGCTGGGCACGGTAGCTCACGTCTGTCATCCCAGCACTTTGGGAGGCTGAGATGGGCAGATCACCTGAGGTCAGGAGTTCGAGACCAGCCTGGCCAACATGGCCAAACCCCGCCTCTACTAAAAATACAAAAATTAGCTGGGCGTGGTGGTGCACACCTGTAGTCCCAGCTACTCGGGAGGCTGAGGCAGCAGAATCGCCTGAACCTGGGAGGCAGAGGTTGCAGTGAGCTGAGAGCACTCCACTGCACTCCAGCCTGGGCAACAGAGCGAGACTCTGCGTCAAAACAAAACAAAACAAAAAACAGAAAAATCATTTTCATTGGCAAGTCTTTGAATATAGTGTTTCCTCACTAAAATTCCCCATCCACCCCCCCCTTTTTTTTTTTTGAGACGGAGTCTCGCTCTGTCACCCAGGCTGGAGTGCAGTGGCACGATCTTGGCTCACTGCAACCTCTACCTCCCAGTTTCAAGCGATTCTCATGCCTCAGCCACCTGAGTAACGGGATTACAAGTACGTGCCACCACGCCCAGCTAATTTTTTATTTTTAGTAGAGATGAGGTTTTGCCATGGTGGCCAGGCTGGTCTTTAACTCCTGACCTCAAGTGATCTGTGCAGGCTGGTCTTGAACGCCTGACCTCAAGTGATCTGCCC
Source organism: Rhinopithecus roxellana (assembly GCF_007565055.1). Lineage (NCBI taxonomy): Eukaryota > Metazoa > Chordata > Mammalia > Primates > Cercopithecidae > Rhinopithecus > Rhinopithecus roxellana. The sequence goes on along the minus strand of NC_044553.1, from coordinate 74,048,736 downwards.
GCCTCGGCCTCCCAAAGTGCTGGGATTACAGGCATAAGCCACCGTGCCCGGCCCATCCACCCTTATTTACTGTATATTTACAAACAGGGTCTTGGTCTGTTGCTGCATTGAAGTGCAGTGGTGCAATCTCGGCTCACTGTGGCCTTGACCTCATGGGCTTAGGCGATCCTCCCACCCCAGCCTCCCAAGTAGCTGGGACTACAGGCACGTGCCTCCATGCCTGGCAAAATATTTTAAATTCTCTGTAGAGATGTGGTCTCGCTATGTTGCCTAGGTTGCTCTTGAACTCCTGGCTTCCAGGGATCCTCCTGTCTTGGCCTCCCAAAGTGCCTGGATTACCAACTGTGCCTAGTCCCACCATCCACCCTTCTATTCAGTGCCCTACATAAATCTTCCAATTGTTGGTTCTTTGCAGAAGCTTTACCCAGTTCAGTTCTGCATTCATCCACTGTACTAATGAAGAGTGTCATACATATTTTTTGTTTTTAATCTCATAATCCAAACTAGATTAATCTCCCTAAGGTTGGTTGCCCTGGCACATTTCTTATTTTATTAAGTTTTATTATTTTTTATTTCAACGGGTTTTTGGGGAACAGGTGGTGTTTGGTTACATGGGTCAGTTCTTCAGTGGTGATTTCTGAGATTCTGGTGCGCCCATTACCTGAGCAGTGAACGCTGTAACTAATGTGTAGTCTTTTATCCCTCATCTCCCTCCCACTCTCTACCAAGTCCCCAAAGTCCATAGTGTCATTCTTGTGGCACATTTCTTTTGTATAGCCAACTGGGTCTACCACCCTGTTGGGCATACAGGCAATCAAAAGCTTTGTAACTGATGAACATTTAAAGGCTCTGCTATAAATAAGTGTAAACTGCTGATTTCTTACCAAGTGATTTTGCTTTTGAACTTTATTCCTTGTCAAGGAGATATTAGTTTAAGTGTAACTATTTCAAGTACAGAATAACCACTCAATAAGTTTTAGGGATGAAAACACTTAACATATAATTTTTTATTTTAAAGTAATACATAATTTGCTAAGACTAACACTTTCAAAACTTTCAGGAAAGGACATAAAGGAATTCAAAATATAAATTATAACACACACATAAAGCTTATGAACTCCATTTATCTTAAAATAGTCAATGGATTTTTTGTTCAGACACAAACCTTAAGTATAATCATCAAGAGCAGAAAACTTGAATGAATGGTGTGTGAATGAATGTATGTGTACACAAAAGCACACTCAGGTCTCCGAAGTTGAAGTAAATGAAATGAAAGGGCTTTGTAAACTAAAAAGAGCTACAGATAAAGGAAGTAGTAGCGCAGCAGAGTTAAAAGCGTGGAGCCAGCCTGCTTGGGTGTTAATTATATTAGCTATGTAACCCCGCACGGTACAAGTGACAATACTAAAATTCCCTGTGCCTCAGTTTCTTCACTGTCAAAATGGGGATCAGTATCTGTCCCAAAGCAAAGCTCTTACTACGCCTAGGGCATAGAAAGCACAAAATAAATATTGTCCATCCTTATTATCACACTGGCTAATATTATTAGTGGCTAATATTAGTTATTGGCCAAGTAAAAGCCTCAATGGATGATGTTTCAATTCAAGTCTGAAGCTGGCTATCCAAACAAACTCCAAAAAACCAGCAGATTTAAGCTATTAGGTGGACTAGTTTCTAAAAATTCTCGCGAGTGCCGAACTGATGATTATTACAGAACTAATTTCTCTTATAATTCTTTTTTAATCAGCAAAGAAACTGACATAGGTACCTCTGTTTTCAAGAAACTTTAAAAGCCACCAAAAAAAAAACTCTTTGTTATCTCCATACTTAAGCAATTTAAGAGCGTAGTAAAAGCCTAGATACTGTTACAGACCAACTTTTCAGAAAATACAATAAGGTTTTTAAAGTTGCAACCGACAATTCTTATGCATAACGTCAAGTTTTTGTCCTGCGAAACAAAAGCTCATCTGTCAGGAATCCGAGGACCCGTCGGAAAATAAGGAAATGCCTGGGCCCGGCCTAGGCGCTCTGCGGAAAACCTGTCCTCAAAACAGCTCGCCCCACACTCCTTCTGTCCTTCCCCTTACCCGGGTGCAGCTGTCGACTCCACCCGAAGATAAGTAAGTGACAACAGGTTCCGTCCACGCCTCTCCCGGCCCAGACCCCCGGAGCCCCCCAGCGCCCGCCGCCAGACCCTCCCCGCCGCGGCCAGCAGAGGGGCTCAGCCCCGCCCTCGCCACCCCGGCCCGCGACCCCGCAGCGCTGCCGCGAGCCCGGCCGAGCTGAGGCCGCCGCGGGGCCTGCAGGTGGGCCCAGGGCGCGGCCAAATCCGGCTGGAGAAGCCCTGCCAGGGCAAGGCAGCTGCGGGCGCGGGGCTCGCACCAGCTCGGCAGTCACTTACCGGCGCCTCATGGTACCGCGGCGCCTTAGCCCAGGCTCGGCGCTGACGATCCGCGCCCCGCAGCCTAGAGCGTCCTTCGGCTTCTGGGCCGAGTCCCACTCAGGGCCATTCAAACGCGGCCGCGCGCGCGGCCCGCCGGGATAGCTTGCGCTGTGGGCGTCTCGCGGGCTCCGCCCAACGTTGGCTCCGCCCCTCTGGGGATCGCGAAGCGCCGGAGGGGAAAAGGACGTGTGGCCACAGCTCCCCCTGGTGGCCAGAGCTACGCACGGCAGGCTTGCTATGGCGCGAGAAGTAATACTGCGATAGGAACTGAGGGTGGGTAAAGGTCAACGAATGACCGACCCTGCGCTAGGGACAACCTAATGTGGGAGACCGTGCCTTAGTGGTGTACCACGAGGTGCAAACAATTTCCTATAAAGTTATGGTTCCGGGAGAAATTTATTCATTCACATCTATTTAAATACACTAAGGGTCTGGCACAGTGGCTTACACTTGTAATCCCAGCACTTTGGGAGGCCGAAGCAAGAGGTTCACTTGAGCCCAGGAATTCAAGACCAGCCTGGACGACATGGGGCAACTCCTCCGCATCCCCCACCTCTGCCCCCGTCTCTATAAAAATAAAAATGATACTAATAAACATAGTTTATAATAAGGCATAGTTTCTAAAAGCATGGATTGTGTAACTGTGTGATCTTGAGCAAGCCACAAAAACTCTTAGGTGCTCTGCTTTCCCCTTCTGTACAATGGGGATAATAACAATAGTATCTGCCTCTTAGTGTTGTGAGGATTAAATTAATTAATATATATAAAATGCTTAGAGGAGTGCCCGGCATTTGGTAAGCACTACATATTTGTTAGTCATCATTTTTTTAGTTCTTATTATGTGCCAAACTTTGTGCTCGACTCTTAAGAATACAAGAAATGTACATGATGCAGAACCTGTCCTCAGGAAGCCGGTTTGGTCTTGTTGGGATGGGGAACCCTAGATTATGAGGTTAGGGTTGGGTCTGTAGATGATGAACTTTTAATTACTGACGGCAATTCTCTTCATTAGAACCAGGCTGCTCACCTTCATAGATAAGCCACTGGTCAAGGTTAGCCAAGCTGTGACAGGAGCAAGTTTGTCTATGGTAGTTCTCTCGCCCCTTGCAGAAACCAGTCAAGCAGCGCATTTGATGGAACACTTCCTCACCACAAGACTACATCCTTGGCTTGCTTTTTCAGGCACTCATTTGGAACCCTACAAGGCTTGCCTAGGGAGCAGGCTGCTTAAGTTTGGTTTAACAATCTTTTTGAAGGCCCGCCGTGTGCCAGGCAAATTGTGCCTGGTGCTGGAAATCGCCCGAAGCAGCTTACAATGGCTTGGAAAAACAGGAAAAGAGATCATTCCTATACACTGCCGTGATAAAAGGTATCTCCTAAATGCCGTGGGAGTTCCGAGCAATGGGAGGCCTGTCAGATAAACTGATCAGAACTAAGATGTCATCAGGTTGTTAAAACTTTATGTATTTTTCCTCCCTAGTAACAGAGCCCTTACCTAAAAAAAAAAAAAAAAATGGTGAAAATTGAGGCAGGACTTTAGGGCAGTGGGAAAATAGTTTGAGGATATTTTGCATAAGCAACACCTTTCAGAGCTTCTCGATTGTACCAAAAGCATAAGCAGGCACATACATGCCTATGTGTGGGGCCACATCTGTTAACAGGTGGTACTGTCGAGAGAGTCCAGCTAGGTGAGTAAAGGAAGCTGGAGCCCTAGGTTCCATGGATGTACAATGAAGAATATTTCCTGAATATGACTTCCATTAAGTAGGTGTGTTGTTTTAAAGAAAATAAAAATTCAACACACATGGGTGAAGTCACTTTCTCTCAAGTCGTTTCTTCATCATCATAAACAGGAATTTCTTGATGACCCGCTATGCAGAAGGCACTGTGCTGGCCTCTCGTCAGAAGAATAGATAAAAAGAGCGTACTAGAAGATCCTCATCCTCGAGGGAGGCTAAATGAAGAGGTAAGACAAGTAATGGCGTCCTGGAACTCAGGGAATCTGCTGTGTTAACACAGAAGAATCTCAGCTAGTGCAAGGCCTCCAGCTGCTGGAGGCCAGAGAAGAACCTTGATATTCTCATTCCTGGAGCTTGTTAGGGCACAGGATCTCAGGCAGGTTAATCTCCAGAGCCAAGTTATAAAGTTTCTATCAGTGATGGGCAGCCCAGGCCCCCCACCTCTCATAATTTCACAGAAAAATAAGGAAAACTGCCTTTGCATTGCTACTTTTGGAATATATACAAATACCGTCATTTTAGTGATGAAAACGCAAGGCAACTTTCTTCATTGATACTTTTGCTATCAATAAAGTTGAATTTTTCCCCTTTGGGGCTCAATAAATTTTGAATTCTTACTAAAAAAAGGTACAGCCCATACATTTAAAAAATCCCTACATCAGTGCTTGTGTACAAAAAGGTGGTTCACTGATAGCCTTCGCAGTGGGCAGTCTCCAAGGGAGTCTACTCCTCTGGCCATTCCTTCATTCCTTCCGAGAGAACAGGCAGCTAAGCTAGCCTTCCAGCCTCACATCCCCCTCTCTATGGGGTGCAGAATCATTCAAGGACAGTGTGTAGAGTGACCCACACGAGACAAGAGCTGCCATGCAGTCCTGTGTACACTGCTTGATGGCAACCAGGGGAGGGATGGTGGAGCTGGGCCTGATGAGCTGGAGAGGATTTTGACAGACAGGGTGTTCCAGACAGAGAGGGGGAAATGCAAAGTAAGTTGTAGTACTGCAGTCTATTCTGATTTGAGTGGAGGGAAAAGCGCGTGGAAGAGTCACGAGAGTGAAGATTGAAAAGGTATGTAAGGTACCTGATAGGTTGCGAAGCCCTGGAATTATCAAGCAAAGTGTTTGAGGTGCAAGGAGACAGCAAAGACAGTTGAGCAGGGGAATGACTAAGTCAGTTCTTTAGAAGGATTGATCTGTTTGGGAGGCCAAGGTGAAAGGATCACTTAAGGCCAGGAGTTTGAGACCAGCCTGGGCAACACTGCAACACCTCATCTCTACAAAAAAATTTAAAAAATAGTCGGGCATGGTGGCACATTATCTGTAGTCCTACCTACTCGGGAGGCTGAGGTGGGAGGATCACTTGAGCCAAGGAGCTCAAGATTATAGTAAGCTATGATTATGCCACTGTACTCCAGCAAGAGAGTGAGACCCTGTCTCTTAAAAACATTCTCTTAAAAACAAACAAACAAACAAACAAAAACAAGAAGAAGAAGAAAAAGAAGAAGAAGGGTTGATTTGTCACCAGGACGCTGGATGGCTAGGAGTAGGGAGGAAAGACTGATGGCAAGAACATTAGGTATAAAAGTGTAGTTCAGTCCAGGGTCCTAGGAGCCGTATCATTTACTGCGTTGTATGTCATTCTCATCGACTGAGACCGATACTGATCCTGACAGAGGACAATGCCTGAAGGGACCTAAAAGACAGCAACAGCTCATCCATTCCACACTGCAGCCTCAGCACCTTTGGAAAATTCTAGGCAGGTGACTTTGGCAGTCAAAGTGAGAAGTCAGTCCCTTTTTTTCTGCTCCTCCCTTCCCTACCTTCCTTTGCAGGCTGTGGAAGGAAGTAATGGCAGTAGGAAACATTTCAGATAAGGCAGTAGCAGTGGAAATGAATACGTCTCACTCCCAGTTTACAAGATTCATGATTGTTTCAAACACCACCATATACTGATGCCCTGCTTGGTGGCAGAAGCAGTAAGCAATCCCCTCCCCCAAACAAAACAAAACGAAACCCCTGGTAGTGTTTTTTTGGGGGTGAAGGGTGGGTGGTAGGGAGGTGCTGAGTGATAGGGGATCCTATTTTTAAGATAGCTTGTTTCTGATACATCTACGGCCCTCTATTATAACTCAACAACTGAGAAGCAGGTGACCCAGAAACATTTATGACTATGATAATGTTTGATATTTATAGACTTTCAAATCTGAATCTCAAGAAACCATCTCTCTCCTCCAGCAAGCACATTTCCTGCAATTAGCTATACTGTCACCAGGTGGAACGTGGTGGGGGCAGCACGTTAGACTAGCCTTGGAGCAAGGCTCATCTCTATCTAAAGCCTAGATTGCTGCCTTTGGGCCCTTTCTACACCGGTTTTTACCTTAATGTGCAATGGGGATAATAACACTCTCCTCTCACGGGCTGATGGGAAATGGTATAACCTATATACAACATATACAACAATGCCTGGAGCAGTGATTGTGTCTCTCTCTGAAAAACACCCCATACCCCTAATTAACCCGTTTAGTGATTTTTCCAAGATAGATAAGAACACAGTACGGTTGACTGCTGCCTTGGAAAAGGAAAGTCCTGGAATTAGACTACCTGGGGGTCAGGGTGCGGGTGGGGGTGAAGTGTCAACGTTGGGGGTGGGGTCAGGAGGCAAGGAACAGGCTCACTGTGATGCTGATGGCCTGGTAAACATAACAGGGTACCTGAAAAGTCTGATCATATGCAAAACAAATCCAATTATGTATGCAGTTGCTGGTGGAGGTGGTGGGGGGCGGGGAGGTGTTCAGTACAACTGGGACCCCGTAACAGGTGAAGTACAGAGAAGTTCCTGGGGAGCAGGCAGTCAGGAAATGAAATGCGCTAGCAGTTAGCCAGGGCAACAATCATCAGAAGCAGAAAGTCCTTGGGAAGAGGACTTAAAAGAGCAAAGCAGGTCCCTAGCCTCAAGAGATAGGAGCACTACAAAGATTACTAAGACACTTCTGGGAGCCAGATACAAAGGCAGAACTGCTCTTGCAGTAACACAATTGAGCCTGAACCTCAACTGGCTTGAGTGACTTCCCCAACTTAGCTCTGTGTTCTCAGAACATCAGTTCTAAGAGATGTTGACAGGTTCAACAAAGAAGAAGAGAAAAAGAGGAAAGTGGTTTCCTTGGCCACAGAAGTTTGGTAACTGCTGAAGTAAACAAATAGTTCTTTACTGGAGCACTTCTCCGTCTTTAAAAACCTAACATTTATTGACAATTTTTAAAGAAAGATACATGCAGTGTTTTCCAAACTTATCTGAATGCTTAATCCTTTAAATGGGAGAATACAAATATTATTAAGAATTATTCTTATCTAAGAAGAGTGTCAGGACTAGTCCAGGTCCTGGGGAATAGGGTATGGCTCCAGCAGCACGCTGGGAGGAGAGGAGTGAGGAAGCTGGATTAGGCATGGTGCCTCATGGTCAGAGCTGGATGAAAGCAACAGGCCTGAAAATCTGGCAAAGCTATAAGAAACATTTTTAAAAATTGAAATAAAAATGTACTCATCCTTTTTCCTGTGCCTTTTCTAAAAAGTAAAAATATGGCTCTTCATGAAATAGCATGTTATTAAACAGTACACAGTATTAAATAAGTCTAAATATTAATTTTTAAAGTCTGGAAACATCTAAATCAAAATGCTAATGAAAGTTTGTTTTTTTGGCATGATAGGATTTGTTGGTTATCATCTTTTTTGCCTATTTGTATTCCTCATTTATATAATAAATGTATTGCTTTTAAATCAAAGATACTTTTAAAAATCACTTTATTAAAGAAACCAATCATAGCAATTAGGAAATGAAGTAAAACTTTTTGTGGAAATGTTTTATTTATTTTTTTTTTTTTGAGGCGGAGTCTCGCTCTGTCGCCCGGACTGGAGTGCAGTGGCCCGATCTCAGCTCACTGCAAGCTCCGCCTCCCGGGTTTGCGCCATTCTCCCACCTCAGCCTCCCGAGTAGCTGGGACTACAGGCGCCCGCCACCTCGCCCAGCTAGTTTTTGTATTTTTAGTAGAGACGGGGTTTCACTGCGTTAGCCAGGATGATCTCGATCTCCTGACCTCGTGATCCGCCCGTCTCGGCCTCCCAAAGTGCTGGGATTACAGGCTTGAGCCACCGCGCCCGGCCTGGAAATGTTTTAAAGTCTAGGATTTAATTCTGCAACTATGGCAATATTATTTTACTCGCTATTATTGTTATCATTTTCTCCTTAAGCTAACCCTTAATACATCTGAACGGACTCTCTTTTAGAAAGAGAGGTATTTGTTTCTAAGGGTTGCTGTGACTAAGTACCACAAACTGAATAGCTTAAACCAACAGAAGTATATTATCTCACAGTTCTCGAGGCTAGAAGTCCAAAATCCAGCCTCCGGAACAGGACCATGCGCCCTCTGAAGGCTCCAGGAAATAATCCTTTGCCTCCTCTTCCGAGCTTCCTTGGCTTATAGCTGCATCCTTCTAGTCTGTCTCCATTCATCACATGGCCTTCTTCCCTATGTGTCTGTGTGGCCTCTCTTCATATAAGGATGCTATAGTCATCAGATTTAGGACTCACTGTAGTCCAGTATGACCTCATCTTAACGGATGTATCAGCAAAGACATTAATTCCAAAGATCGGATTTGAGACTCTGGGTGGATATGAATTCTGGGGTGGAAATTACTCAATTCACTGAAAGACTCTAGGAATAATTTAATCAGGAAACCCTTAGAACTGTAAATGAGTACATTTTAGAGAGCCTATTTGAACCCATCAACATTTTAACTGTATAAACTGTGGGAAGCCATCCTAATTGTATCACTGTCCTACAGAAATGTGTTGACAAGTACCTAAGGATGTTCACAGCAACATTTTTTGTAATAGTGGAAAATGGGAACAACTTGAATGTCTATCAGTTTGGAACTAATTAAATTATCTCACATCTATATTCTGCAGCCTTGAAAAAGAATAAGGGAGATCTGCATGATAGACATGGAAGAGATCCAAAATAGATTAAGTAAAAAAAGCAAGTCAATAGACAGTGTTTAGTTCATTCCTGTTTACATAATGAACAAATTAAACAACTCTACATTTATGTACATGTTTTCAGGAAGGGCTTTACTGATCTTTCAACTACTAAAAGATACCTATTGTTCTCCAGCTCTTCCGAATTTCATTTCATCCTTGTATTATTCTGCTTGGGTTGCCATAACAAAATACTGGGTGCTTTAAACCAGTGGTCCCGAACGTTTTTGGCACCAAGGACCAATTTTATGTGAGTTGGGCAGGGAGGGTGGTTTCAGGATGAAACTGTTTCATCTCAGATCATCAGGCATTAAGACATAAAGAATACACAACCTAGACTCCTTGCATGCTCAGTTCATAATAGGGTTTGAGCTCCTAAGGAATCTAATGCCCCCCCTTGATCTCATGGGAGGCAGAGTTCAGGCAGTAATGCTCCTTGGCTTTGGCAGAGAGCTCTTGGGTGCCTTATAAGGGCAATGCTATCATGAGACATCCCCCCTCATTACCTCATTTAACTCTAATTACTTCCCAAAGGCTCTATCTCTAAACACCATCCCGCAGAGGATTAGGATCATCCCATATGATTTCTGGAAGGATACACTCAATCAGTCCATAACAATCCTCCTTTAAAAGACTCAGGTTATGGCCGGGTGTGGTGGCTCACATCTGTAATCCCAGCACTTTGGGAGGCCGAGGTGGGCAGATCACCTGAGGTCAGGAGTTCGAGACCAGCCTGGCCAACATGGTGAAACCCTGTCTCTACTAAAAATACAAAAAATCAGCTGGGCATGTGGCAATGCCTGTAATCCCAGCTACTCAGGAGGCTGAGGCAGGAGAATGGCTTGAACCTGGGAGGCGGAGGTTGCAGTGAGCCAAGATCCTGCCACTGCACTCCAGCCTGGGCAACAAGAGCAAAACTCCATCTCAGAAAAAAAAAAAAAAACAAAGACTCAGGTTATAAAACAATGCTTTACATCTGAACTGATTGAAGCCTTTTAAAATTAGCACATAGGAAAAAATGCCCCAAAGAACCTTTACTGGTGGTTCAGTTACTTGATGTACAGACAGTATAGCCCACTTTCAGGATAGCTGAAATTAATCACCAAAAAGAATCCAGAGTAACCAAGCTTGGAGAGAGACCTGTTAGGCCATTAGTAATGCATCATTATGACTCATGCTATGGTTGTCATTCTTATCCATTAATGAGATCTGTGGGAATGGCAGCCCTTCCAACTTCCTAACTAAGTGCTGGAGGGAAGCTGCTATAATGGGAACTTGTTAAAATGTGAACTGGACAATAGGCCTCCTGAAATGAAGGAAAGGTAACTGCTAAGGAGGAATGGTATTACCATACTACTAGTGCATGTTGCTGCTGACAAGGGCATTTCATAACACTGCAGAGCCATGAAATAGAAATCGAAAAAAAAAAAAGATAATCTGTGTAGAAATGATGTGGTACCCCAACAGTAACTAGCAAGGTAAGATCTTACACAAAATGTTTTTTCACTAAAGGGGTTTGAAATGCAAACAGTCAAAATGGATTAAAAAAAAGTTTCTTCTTTAGACCACACAACTGATACAGAGTAAATTGTGTCACGAATGAAATGGTTTTCAGTTGGTCTTGTTTAGAAGGTAATGATAGGTAATGATAGTAGAGTTAAAATAAGAAAATAACTGGGATTTGCAATGGAAGCCAATTTTTTTTTTGAAGCTGCAAAGAATCTCAGGAGCTTTTAGAGCACACTAGGCAAACTGGTTGTCCCAGGAAGGATGGCCAAATAGAATTATTATATAGACATTGTGAAATGGTATAGGCCAAAACCTTAAGACATATCTATAAAAGCTCCACCACCCCCGTCCCGCACCAACAGGGATCCATTCTTGCAAACCTGGTTGTTTGAATAGAAAATTTTCTTGTTAAGTTTCAATCCAAATACAATTGTTCAGAGACGAATGGCATGAAATAGCTTCTTGGGTCTTAGGAAGAGGTAAAGGATGAAATACAAAAACACAACTGTGCAGGTGGCACAAATTCTACAAAGTCAAACAAGGTAACTTATATGAGTTATGGAATTGTGTTTGCCTTTTTATACTTTCTTTAATTAAAATTATATTTGCTCAAAGGCACAAAGTAAGGAAAATTTTAATATTTTATTATTTTTGTTTTTATTTTTTGAGACAGAGTCTCGCTCTGTTGCCCAGGCTGGAGTGCAGTGGCCGGATCTCAGCTCACTGCAAGCTCCGCCTCCCGGGTTTACACCATTCTCCTGCCTCAGCCTCCCGAGTAGCTGGGACTACAGGTGCCCGCCACCTCGCCCGGCTAGTTTTTTGTATTTTTTAGTAGAGACGGGGTTTCACCGGGTTAGCCAGGATGGTCTCGATCTCCTGACCTTGTGATCCGCCCATCTCGGCCTCCCAAAGTGCTGGGATTACAGGCTTGAGCCACCGCGCCCGGCCTATTTTATTTTTTTTGAGACAGAGTCTTGCTCTGTCCCCCAGGCTAGAGTGCAGTGGCACAATCTTGGCTCGCGGCAACCTCTGCCTCCTGGGTTCAAGCAATTATCTGCCTCAGCCTTCTGAGTAGTTGGGATTATAGACGCCTGCCACCATGCCCAGCTAATTTTTTGTATTTTTACTAGGGATGAGGTTTCACCATCTTGGCCAGGCTGGTCTTGAACTCCTGACCTCGTGATCCACCCGCCTCAGCCTCCCAAAGTGCTGGGATTACAGGCGTGAGCCACAGCACCTGGACTAAAGCAACTTTAATTTAGGTTGTAGTTTACACACTTTTATAGCAAGTAGGGGAGTATTTAAATAGAAAGAATATATGATTCAAATGACTAACTTAATGTTTTCAAAAGTGTTCATTTAAAACTTATTAAAGCAGGGCCAGGTGTAGGCTCATGCCTGTAATCCCAGCACTTTGGGAGTCCAAGGCAGGAGGACTGCTTAAGCCTAGTTGTTGGAGACAAGCCTGGGCAACACAGTGAGACCCTGTCTCAAAAAAGTAGTAAGTAAAAAAAAAATTATTAAAATGTGGCCAGGCGCAGTGGCTCACGCCTTTAATCCCAGCACTTTGGGAGGCTGAGGCAGGTGGATCAAGAGGTCAGGAGTTCGAGATCAGCCTGGCCAATATGGTGACACCCCGTCTCTACTAAAAATACAAAGACTAGCCTGGCGTGGTGGCACACACCTGTAGTCCCAGCTGCTTGGGAGGCTGAGGCAGAAGAATTGCTCGAACCTGGGAGGCGGAGGTTGCAGTGAGCCGAGATCGCGCCACTGCACTCCACCCTGGCGACAAAGCAAGACTCTATCTCAAAAAAAAAATTTTTTTTTTTATAAAAAGGTAATAAGAAGGCCGGGTGTGGTGGCTCATGCCTGTAATCGTAGCACTTTAGGTGGCCGAGGTGGGCGGATCACCTGAGGCCAGGAGTTGGAGACTAGCCTGGCCAACATGGTGAAACCCCATCTCTACTAAAAACACAAAAATGAGCAGGGCGTGGTGGTGGGCGCCTGTAATCCCAACTACTCAGGAGGCTGAGACAGGAAAGTTGCTTGAACCTGGGAGGCGGAGGTTGCAGTGAGCCGAGATCGTGCCACTGCATTCCAGCCTGGGTAACAGAGTGAGTCTCTGTCTCTCAAAAAAAAAAAAAAAAAAAAAAAAAAAAAAAAAAAAAAAGTGTAATAAGATTATCTTGAAAAATAGACAAAATTGCATGAAAATGATTGTCCCAATACAATGTATATCCGTTTTTATGTTTTATTTTGCATAAGTGTAGTTACAGTACATTCACATCTTGGTGTTTGTTTACTTTCAATTTAATTTACTCACATTCGCTAAACATTTATTCCATACCTTCTATGTTCTAGGCAACAGGCTAAAGGTAATATATAGCTTCTGCCCTTCGGGAATTTAGGGTAGCCTATAGAGGGGTAGAGATAAGTGCTCAGGGGACGTTAACAAACAAAATGCAACGTGGTAAGTGCTATTATGCAGAATATAATGCAACAAAGAGGAATGCCCAGTAGGGTCAGAAGCTTGAGATGAATATAAGGTTCATCAGAGAGAACATGGTAAAGACAAAATGCAGAAAGGAGCAAAAAATCTATAGTTAGGTCTTCCTACAATCAGATAGATACACATTTTACGATGGACTGGAGAGGCAAAAGACTTCCATTTCTGCCTTGTTTAAGCAGTCTGCTATGAACACACGTTTTCAAAATCAGAAAACAACGTGGAGGTGGCAATCTTCAGCCTCTCTACATCACTATCATCTTCAAGAGTCCCAACTGTTTAGTTGGCCAAGGAAGCCTTTTTCAACTTTACCTCCCACAGCATCTCCTTCCCCCCAACTCCAGCCATATCAAATAACTTGGAGTCAAAGAAATACAAATTAAAAAATAAAACAGTACCATTTCTATTAAAAAATGTTTACACTGTGAAATGTAAATGGTGTCATTTTTCCTAGTGGGCATTTTAATTTTTGTTGTTGTTGTTTGCAGAGACAAGGTCTCGCTATGTTGCCCAGGCTGGTCTTGAACTCCTGAGCTAAAGCAATCCTCCTGCCTCAGCCTCCCAAAGTTCTGGGATGACAGGTGTGAGCCACCACGCCTGGCTACTGGTGGGCATTTAAAATGAAAATTCTTTAAAAACATGCATATTCTTTGATCCAGCAATTCCAATTTCACTTCTAGGACTATGACTTTAGGAAATAAAACATACAGATACGTTCACAGCAACACTGGTTATAAAAGGAGGGAAAACAGGAAACAACTTAAATGTCCAATAATAGGCTAAATTATGAAAAAGGTATACAATTCAATACAAAACCCAATCACTTTAAAGAATGACATATGTTATTTAATGACACGTCATTAAAAACACATCAGTGGTGTGATTTGGTAATGATGTGACACATCATTAAAAACACCACATATCCTAGCACTTTGGGAGGCCCAGGCAGGCGGATCACCTGAGGTCGGGAGTTCGAGACCAGCCTGACCAACGTGGAGAAACCCCGTCTCTACTAAAAATACAAAATTAGCTGGGCGTGGTGGCGCATGCCTGTAATCCTTGCTACTTGGGAGGTTGACGCAGGAGAATCGCTTGAACCCTAGAGGCGGAGGTTCCAGTGAGCTGAGATCATGCCATTGCACTCCAGCCTGGGCAACAAGAGCAAAACTCCGTCTCAAACAAACAAACCAAACACCACATATGTGGTGGGCACTAATCTCACAAGCCTTGAAAATGGGTAGATTATCCAACTTTTACATGAAGAGGCTGAAACACAATTGATTTAACTTGTCCAAGGTCATACAATTTTTAAGTGGTGAAACCAGGATTCAGAAGGAGGCCATCTGCTGGGTGCAGTGGCTCATGCCTGTAATCTCGACATTTTGGGAGGCCAAGGCAGGAGAATCACTTGAACCCAAGAGTTTGAGAGCAGCCTGGGCAACACAGCTAAACTGTCGCAAAAAAACAAAAACAACACACAAACAAAAAAACTGGGCGTGGTGGCGCGCCTGTGGTCCTAGCTCCTAGGAACGCTCAGGTGGGAAGATGGTTTGAGCCCGGGAAGTCGAGGCGGCAGCGAGCCGTGATAGCGCCACGGCACTACAGCCTCAGCAACGGAGTGAAACCCTGTCTCAAAAAACAAAGCCAAAACAAACAAACAACAACAACAACAACAACAAACGTAGGCCATCTGAATACCGAGCCCATGCCCCTTTCCATGCCCACAATGTCGCCTTGCCTTTGTGCAGAATGTGGTTAAAACTGTTTACCTCGCAAGGTTACTGTGCAAGTGAAAGAACACCGAGCTCCTGGGACACAGGGGACATTCAACACTCAGAAACTACTAAGGAACTCGCTCAAGGTCAAGCTAGGATTTAAATCCAGGATTTGAATCTTTTGCTCCAGGGAGCGCGTAGGAGGTTAAGGAGCTTTTCTTGGCTTCAATTCTTTTTTTCTTTCTTTTTTTTTTTTTTTTTTTTGAGACGGAGCCTCACTCTGTAGCCCAGGCTGGCGTACAGTGGTGTGATCTCAGCTTACTGTAACCTCCGCCTCCCAGGTTCAAGCGATTCTCCTGCCTCAGCCTCCTAAGTAGCTGGGATTACAGGCGTCCGCCACCACGCCCGGCTAATTTTTTTGTATTTTCAGTAGAGACGGGGTTTCACCATGTTAGCCAGGCTGGTGTCGAACTCCTGACCTCAGGTGATACGCCCACCAATGCGTAACGCTGAGTCAGTAGGGACTTTCCTTCAGCCCCATAAAGTGCCTCAGAAGTCAGGGAACATATAACAAGCACATTCAAAAAGGGAGCGCGCGGAAGTAGCTTTAGGAAGCACTACGTCTTGCCTGCTTTTTTTTCCTCCCTGATTTTCTAAATCCAAACCCCGACTCTTCAACCCGCAACGCCGCCAATTTCCAGGGCGGAAATGACGTCTGTATTAACGCGCCGGAAGTGCATTTGCAGAGTACGACAAAGCGGGGAACGCCAGTGCGCCTGTTGCGGAGTAAGCTTTGGAGTGAGAAACTTCCAGGCTGTAGGACGCAGCTGTTGCCATGACGGCCCAGGGGGGTCTGGTGGCCAACCGAGGCCGGCGCTTCAAGTGGGCCATTGAGCTAAGCGGGCCTGGAGGAGGCAGCCGGTGAGGCACCTGGGCAAGCTGTACATCACTGTTCATCCCAGAACTGCACCAGAATAATGAGACCTGAGCCCTCAGGCATAACTTTGAAAAAGATGGGTGGCACACAGACGTCACCTGGGGAGGTAGCGGCTTTCCTGCCGTGAAGGTTTCTGTGCTCAAAGAATGCTTACATCAGTCCTCCTGATAAGTCAGGGGACTGAGGAACACGCGAGGGGGCTTGGTCTAATCTGAGTAGGTGCCTCTGAAGATCTTTATTCCTATGATTTGTAGATCAGGAAATGTGGGATAAGAAGTGTTGGAGTTTGCAGCTTTAATTTCTTGGTTTGGTTTTTTAGGGGTCGAAGTGACCGGGGCAGTGGCCAGGGAGACTCTCTCTACCCAGTCGGTTACTTGGACAAGCAAGTGCCTGATACGAGCGTGCAAGAGACAGACCGGATCCTGGTGGAGAAGGTACAGAGGTATAGATGTTACCGTAGTCCTTGGGCCAGTCCTGACTTATACACCCATCCTCTTCTCCCAGGTGGAATTAACGTAGATAGCTCTTATCCTGAATATTTGGAAACTAAACTGCTTGAGACTGGTATTTCGGTATTTTATATATCACCTACAAAAGTGCTTAACAATTTGAAAAATAAAAGATGTTTGGAACATAAGGTATAAGAAAGTAGGTTGAAAACTATCTTTTGGTGGCAACATCTTCCAGTTGAAGTGATCTTTTTCTATTCTAGTTCCCTTACACCACACATCCAACTGTCAGGATATTCTGTTGACTTTCCTTACTACTTTTTACTGTGTTCACCTCTCATCCCGATCCAAGCCACCATCCTTCATCTAGATTTCTGCAGTTGCCTAGCTAATTTTTGTATTTTTAGTTACAGACAGGGTATCACCATGTTTGCCAGGCTGGTCTTGAACTCCTGACCTCAGGTGATCCATCCGACTGGGCCTCCCAAAATGCTGGGGTTACAAGCATGAGCCACCATGCTTTGCCCAGGGCTATGTATATTTCTAATTTCTGCTGTCATTTTGTTACATTTTTTCTAGGAACTTACCGATTTCCTAAAATTTCAAATGTCTTGACATAAAGTTGTTCATAATAATGATCACTTCCATATATGCAAGATCTGTGATGTTCGTTTTTTCATTCCTGATGTTGAATATTTGTCTCCTTTTTGGTTTACCAGTATTGATTTTTTAAAAGTTATTTTCATTTATTTTTACAGGTCACTGTACCCATCACCAGTATTGATTTTATTAATCTTTTCAAAAATTCTTGGGTTTTTTTCTAGTTTCTTGAAATGGATGCTTAGTTTATTTTTAGACTGCCATTACTTTTTTTCTTTTCTTTTGAGACAGTCTTGCTGTTGTCGCCCAGGCTGGAATGCAATGGCATGACCTTGGCTCACTGCAACCTCTGATTCCCGGGTTCAAGCAATTCTCCTACCTCAGCCTCCCGAGTAGCTGGGATTACAGGCACCTGCCATCACGCCCGGCTAAATTTTTTTGTATTTTTAGTAGAGATGGGGTTTCACCACGTTGGCCAGTCTGGTCTGAAACTCCTGACATCAGGTGATCCACCCACCTCGGCCTCCCAAAGTGCTGGGATTACAGGCGTGAGGCACCACGCCCAGCCAGATTGCCATTACTTTTAATGGCAAAAACCGCAATTACTTTTGCAGCAACCTAATAGTATTTAAGGTTATAAATTTCTCAGAGCTGTAGCTGTGTCCCACAAGTTTTAAAATGTGGTACTTTTGCTATCAATTCTATTTTCTATTATAATTTCTTCATGTATCATTGTTAATTCCCAACATGAGATTTTCTAATTATAAAATTATTTCTAGTTTAATATTGTAGTCAAAGAATATGTTTTGTACAATTTGCATTCTTTGAGATTGACATTTTCTTCATAGCTCAGCGAATGGTCAGTTTTTGTAAATATCTTATGCTTGAAAAGAATGTGAACTCTGCAGTTGTTGACTGCAGCATTACATGTCAGTTGGGTTTTGTTAATGTCATTCAAATCTTCTATGTCTTGATTTACCTGCTAATTCTATTATTCTTTTCTGGAACTAAATTAGTTCAATGGTTCTATTAGTTATTGACTGTGGTGTGCTAATCTCCCATTATGTGGATTTATCTATTTCTTCAGTTGTAGATAGGACATTGATAGATGCAGAAGTACCAGGACAAAAGCAGGGAGATCTTTTTTCCAATATCAGGAGAAAAAATGACATCTGGAAAACCTATAGGGAAAGGTATAACGGATGATGATGGTACTTTTATCTGTAGTAGAAGAGAGCGCCCTCCTGTGGCAACATGGAGAAGGGAAGAGGTCGTAGAATTGAGGAGTCAGCTCAGTTAGAAGCAGAGAATTGGGAATTCTGTTCATGTGATTTAGCATCAGTGATATGGCAAATGTGGGACTAAGGGTGGTGATCAGAGGGTTAAAATTGTGTGTTTGTTTTAGCGCTGCTGGGACATCGCCTTGGGTCCCCTCAAACAGATTCCCATGAACCTCTTCATCATGTACATGGCAGGCAATACTATCTCCATCTTCCCTACTATGATGGTGTGTATGATGGCCTGGCGACCCATTCAGGCACTTATGGCCATTTCAGCCAGTAAGTATTCTTGAAACAATAACCCTTCCATAAGTTTGAAGAATTAAAGGCAGGCTGGGCGTGGTGGCTCACGCCTGTAGTCCCAGCACTTTGGGAGGCCAAGGCAGGTGGATCATCTGACGTCAGGAGTTCAAGACCAACCTGGCCAACATGATGAAACCTTGTCTGTACTAAAACTGCAAAAATTAGCTGGGCGTGGTGGCACACGCCTGTAATCCCAGCTGCTCGGGAGGCTGAGACAGGAGAATCACTTGAACCTGGGAGGTGGAGGGTGCAGTGAGCCGAGATCACACCACTGCACTCCAGCCTGGGCGACAGAACAAGACTCCATCTCAAGAGAAAGAAAGAATTAAAGGCAAATTCTTAGGGACAGTTTTTGGCTAATGGGTATGTAGGGGAGTGGGGTAATGGTGGTGGCATGGAGGGGAATATGGTGCTTGCCATGGTTTTCTCTTTGCTTTTAATGGTCCTATTTGCTGTCTTACTATGGGTCTGTCTGTATGAATTTAATATATGGTTGGCTTGATTCATATTGGGGGAAAGAGTTCTTTTGGTTTGACAACTTCCGTTACCCCAACAGCTTTCAAGATGTTAGAAAGTTCAAGCCAGAAGTTTCTTCAGGGTTTGGTCTATCTCATTGGGAACCTGATGGGTTTGGCATTGGCTGTTTACAAGTGCCAGTCCATGGGACTGTTACCTACACATGCATCGGATTGGTTGGCCTTCATTGAGCCCCCTGAGGTAAGGCAAAAGAACAGCTGAATTTTGGGTAGTTGTAGTAGACAGTGAATAGCTGACCTACTTGATGGTAGGGAATTAGAATTGGTATTAGAGTTTATTTCGTTTTTTTTTTTTTTTTTTTTTTTTTTTTTGGCGGGGGCGGGGGATGGAGTCTTGCTCTGTCACCCAGGCTGGAGTGCAGTGGCATGATCTCAGCAACCTCCACCTCCTGGGTTCAAGCAATTCTCCTGCCTCAGCCTTCCAAGTGGCTGGGATTACAGGCGCCCGCCACCACGCCCAGCTAATTTTTTTGTATCTTTTAGTAGAGATGGGGTTTCACCATGTTGGCCAGGCTGGTTTTGAACTCCTGACCTCAAGCGATCTGCCTGTCTCGGCCTCCCAAAGTGCTAGGATTATAGGCGTGAGCCACTGCGCCTGGCCTAGGGTTTCTTAAAAAATAAAAGCCATTAGGAGTTTTTAAGTTGTTATTTTTATTTTTTTATTTTTTTGAGAGGGAGTCTCACTGTGTTGCCCAGGCTGGAGTACAGTGGCGCCATCTTGGCTCACTGCAACCTCCGCCCCCTGGGTTCAAGCGATTCTCCTGCCTCAGCCTCCCTAGTAGCTGGAATTACAGGTGCCTGCCACTGCACATGGCTAATTTTTGTATTTTTAGTAGAGATAGGGTTTTACCATGTTGGCCAGGACTGGTGGTGTGCTCCTGACCTCAGGTGATCCACCCACCTCGGCTTCCCAAAGTGCTGGGATTACAGGTGTGAGCCACCACGCCTGTCCAAGTTGTATTTTTGAAACAAGGTCCTGCTCTGTCACCCAGGCTGGAGTGCAGTCGTGTGATCATGGCTCACTGCAGCCTTGACCTCCGGGCTCAAGCACTCAGCTTCTCAAGTAGCTGGGACTACAGGTTGCACCCCCGTGGCTCGCTAATTTTTGTATTTTTTGTAGAGACAGGGTGTCGCCATGTTGCCCAGGCTGGTCTTGAACTCCTGGGCTCAAGCGATCTGCCCGCCTTGGCCTTCCAAAGTGTTTAGCTAAGATTAGCTACTTCGCCTGGCCTAGAAGTTCTTTTTCAAGGATAGGCAAAATAGAGCTGTGGTTAAAGTATTAAGTAATTGATTGATTTTAACACTCATTTGCCTATTTATTCTTTCTTCTTTCAGAGAATGGAGTTCAGTGGTGGAGGACTGCTTTTGTGAACATGAGAAAGCAGCGCCTGGTCCCTATGTATTTGGGTCTTATTTACATCGTTCTTTAAGCCCAGTGGCTCCTCAGCATACTCTTGAACTAAACACTTATGTTAAAAAGAACCAAAAGACTCTTTTCTCCATGGTGGGGTGACAGGTCCTAGAAGGGCAATGTGCATATTACTACAAACACAAAGAAACTATACCACAACCCATGACTGAAAATAATGTAGAAAACTTTATTTATGTTTCCAGTACAGAGCAAAACAACAAATAAAATCGTAACTACGTAAACAAGAGAATAATTGCTGCTAAATCAAGAACTGTCGCAGCATCTCCTTTCAATAAATTAAATGGTTGAGAACAATGGGTAAAAAAAGTTGCACAAGTTCCCTTAAATCTATTTTCCTTAATATTTCACTTCTATTTAAAACAAGCTGGGACATAAAAATTCTGGAGACACTTGGGGAAGATGTGAGAAACTAATGCTGGATTCAGCTTATACATGATGAAAAGAAAAATAAACCAGACAAAAGGAGTACATAAATATGCATACAGTGTCACTGTTATTTTAATACCCACAATAAGGGATTTTTGTTAGCATGTTTGGGGGAATGAGGATTGGTGGGATCCTTGGGGCCACAGGAATCTGAGGCAACGGAAGATATATAGAGTGATCTTCCCCCTGCCGAGAGGAACCTGGCACCTGTCAAGCAGATGCTGTCAGTTCAAACTTGAGCTTTTAAGATAGCTATTCCAGGCAGAAGGTCAGCAGGAGGATGTGTATTTCTAATCTGCCCTGGTAAAGTCATAGGTAAGACTCAAAAGCGGGATCTTACTCAAAAGGCAGGTATTTCCTACCTTCTGTCTTGAAACAGGCCCTTCCCCTAAGGTGCATTCTCTCAAGTCTTCAGTATTGCTTTATTTGCAGTGATTTTTAAAAGAGATGAGAGACTTTGGAGACAACATAAGCAACACATTTAGACATGAAATGCTCTAGACAGAGATGAATATAAATCTGGCCTGATAACCAGTTTTCCATGTAACAGTGATTTTGTGTTTCAGGGGCTAAAGTAGTGGTTATATTAATAGCCACTAATTCCCTTATCCCTTTAAAAGATTTTTACAGTTCTCCAACCACAAACAGCACTTCTAAAACTAACTTTATTTTCTGCCCATAATTTGTTCTACATGGAAAAAAAAAATTACTTTGGCCAGGGGCGTGTGTTAAATGTGGCAGAATTCCTAGGCAGGCTGACCTTTACATTATGGGCCTTTAAGATACAGGATCCTGGTCAGGCACGGTGGCTCACGCCTGTAATCCCAGCACTTTGGGAGGCCAAGGCAGGCAGATCACCTGAGGTCGGGAGTTCGAGACCAGCCTGACCAACATGGAGAAACCCCATCTCTACTGAAATACAAAATTAGCCGGGTGTGGTAGCACATGCCTGTAATCCCAGCTACTCAGGAGGCTGAGGCAGGAGAATCGATTGAACCCGGGAGGCAGAGGTTATGGTGAGCCAAGATCGTGCCATTGCTCTCAGCTTGGGCAACAAGAGCAAAACTCCGTCTCGGGAGGGGAGGGAATAAAAAAAGGTACTGGATCCTGCAGGACATGACTCCCTACTGTTAAACTCAACTAAGCAATGGAGTGTTGCAGTGGGAGTTGTAAACAATGCTTCTACCATCTGTGGAAGGAACAGAAAAAACGACAAGATTCTATCTGCTTTGCCATCCTGAGTGGGCCTGGAGGTTGAAGAAAGGAGAAGCAAATCAAAATTACTCTTTTTTTTTTTTTTTTTTGAGACCGAGTCTTACTCTGTTGCCCAGGCTGGAGTGCAGTGGCGCAATCTCGGCCTACTGCAAGCTCTGCCTCCCGGGTTCATGCCGTTCTCCTGCCTCAGCCTCCCGGGTTCATGCCGTTCTCCTGCCTCAGCCTCCCGAGTAGTTGGGACTACAGGTGCCCGCCACCATGTCCAGCTAATTTTTTTGTATTTTTAGTAGAGACGGGGTTTCACCGTGTTAGCCAGGATGGTCTTGATCTCCTGACCTCATGATCCACCCACCTCGGCCTCCCAAAGTTGCTGGGATTACAGGCGTGAACCACCGCGCCCGGCCCAAAATTACTCAATTTCTTAAGCTATATTGAAGGGTTTTCTCTGTCCTTACAGGTCAAATAATTTCTGACACCTAGATCAGCTTGCTTCATGTCCTATTGAGTAATCAAAGAACAGTGGCACTATTTTTTTTTTTTTTTTTTGAGACGGAGTCTGGCTCTGTCGCCCAGGCTGGAGTGCGGTGGCCGGATCTCAGCTCACTGCAAGCTCCGCCTCCCAGGTTTATGCCATTCTCCTGCCTCCGCCTCCCAAGTAGCTGGGACTACAGGCGCCCGCCTCATCGCCCGGCTAGTTTTTTGTATTCTTTAGTAGAGACGGGGTTTCACCGTATTAGCCAGGGTGGTCTCGATCTCCTGACCTTGTGATCCGCCCATCTCGGCCTCCCAAAGTGCTAGGATTACAGGCTTGAGCCACCGCGCCCGGCCACTATTTGTGACTAATAAATTGAAATTCAAAAACAGCCATGAATACAGGCAATAAAAGTTTCTCTAAATACCTATTCTGTAAAAGAAATGAAGATTTCACATACTTGAAATTACTGCTCAGCCAACCACATAAGTAGTTTCCCTATGCTTGTAAGCCACATGTTGTTTGATCAGTAAATTAGTAAATAAAAACCTAAGCTTACACAAGTATTTCCTTGGCACACTGAACTTTCTTTTTTCTTTTTCAGACATATCACTCTGTTACCCAGGCTGCTGTGCAGTGGTGCAATCCTGGCTCACTGCAACCTCCGCCTCCTGGGTTCAAACGATTCTCCTGCCTTAGCCTTCTGTGTTGCTGGGATCACAGGCATGCACCACCATGCCCGGCTGATTTTTGTATTTTTCATAGAGACAGGTTTTCACCATATTGGCCAGGCTGCTCTCGAACTCCTGACCTCAAGTGATTCACCTGCCTCAGCCTCCCAAAGTGCTGGGATTACAGGTGTGAGCCATGGCACCTGGCCTGAAGTTTCTGAAAACAAATAGAAGGCTTGGCTTGGTTCATCTTAGTTCAGAGCCAAGTTTATGTAGTCAGAATGAAAAATAAAATTGAAAGAAAAAGGGGAAAATGCTTATACTTGGCATTAAGTTGAATGCCTCAAGTCTTAACTACAGCTTTGTAGATGAGGCAAAAGATTTCTTAGTGGTAAAATTTCTTCAACAGATCAATGCCAATCTGTATGCCATTTTAGCACAGTAGGTAAGGAGAGCAGCCGCTCAGTAACGTTGGCACCAAGGAAAGAGTATGGCTCTAGAACTTCCAATTCCATTGCTAGATGTGCCCTTTAAAAGATGGCCCAGTGCTTTCAGGGAAGGATGTTTAGCCAGTTTTCCTAGTACCTGTTCCTTAAGATTTTTTGACCTGTGCTTAATAAGAGGACATAAAAAAAGGCGCGGGGGTGGATGCAGTGGGGAGAAGAACCTACTGGTTAATGTGCACCATGACCTGCATTTCTTAGGTAACAGCTTGTATGTTTTGTCCACGTTGCATAGAGAACCACAGACTATTTCAGTAAATGTTAATAGCTTCCTTTTGGAGTTCTCTTTGGCCATTTGAAAAGAACCCGAAAGAAATAATTTTTACCTTACCAAAAACAATTTCCATGGTAACACTGCCTGTGTTACAATGACAGAATGGGTTTTGAGTTAAGAGAAATAAACAGTTGAAGTATACACTGACACAGTATGGATACTTAAATCTGGTATTTTGGGGGAATGTTTTTGACGAAGGAGAGGCTACAGCCATGTTTCAAGTTGGTATCCTAATATAAAGTTAGAGCAGTGGGTATACTAAAGAAATATAGCTAAAAAATGTTTGCATCTTGGCTTGCTGAGGATAATAGGTCCAAATATACTTGACCATCAATTTTTTTTTTTTTTTTTTTTTTTTTTTTTTTTTTTGAGACGGAGTCTCGCTCTGTCTCCCGGGCTGGAGTGCAGTGGCCGGATCTCAGCTCACTGCAAGCTCCGCCTCCCGGGTTTACGCCATTCTCCTGCCTCAGCCTCCCGAGTAGCTGGGACTACAGGCGCCCGCCATCTCGCCCGGCTAATTTTTTGTATTTTTTAGTAGAGACGGGGTTTCACCGTGTTAGCCAGGATGGTCTCGATCTCCTGACCTCGTGATCCGCCCGTCTCGGCCTCCCAAAGTGCTGGGATTACAGGCTTGAGCCACCGCGCCCGGCCGACCATCAATTCTTTAGTAAGGTGAGGCTGTCTCTAGTTGTTAGCCCCACGGTGTCATCACTGGACCACGACTTCTGAGATTCATCTTTAATGCTGAGTATTTACTTGACTTGCTTTTTTTCTTCAGTTGAATTTCTGGTATCCCTTTTACCAATTCATTTATTGGCTCAGCTTGTTAATTCTAATTTGCCTTTGATTGCTCAGACGTGGCTCGTAAGACTTGAACATTGTTCTGAGTTGAGGGAATATTTGCTTTTTCTGTAAGGACTGCAGATCAGATGGGAGCTCTTTTACACAGGTACTTGAGGCTCAGCTCATCAAGAGTTCAGTATGATGTGCACAGAACACAGGCTTTTAGTTGAGTGGGAGTGGTAGTAATGAGCTGGCACTTCCATGGAGGATGTAGGCCTTTTAAGAAAACAGGCCAAGCACAGTCATTCAGAGTAGGTTATGAATAAATGGTGATCACTTCACTGCCACCACCCCGGACAAGTAGGACTCGCTCTAGTCCCTCGGTAAGCACCTCTAGGAACTCCATGTCTTCAAAACTTGTCAAGGAGACAGGCAAAAGAAGAGCACAAACTTACAATCTGGCATCATCATAATCTGAGGTTATCTGATCATACAGCTACAAAATTAGCTGCTTAATTATTATATATTCAGAAAAGTCTGAACTTTGGATTGAATTTAACCCTGTGCAGAAGTAACCAGGGATCCAGTCCTTTTGCATATATAATACAAGACTCCCATTTGTGTTAACTTTAAAAATGAGAAAACCTACAAGTGTTATTCTAAGTAAGATAAAAATGATGAAAGAAGAAGAAAAGCCACAATAGGGCAGCTAACAAGGTTCCTACAGAGAACCCAAGTACTTTTCTAAGTGAAGCTGCTCAAGTCAGATTTTTCTGCCAGTTCAATTTGTCTTTTTCTTTGACCGTCTCCTCTGTGCTGTAGGCAGTCACGATCTCCTACTGACTTCCCCGGGTTGACGTCAGCCTCCCGAAGGGGCTAAGGGCCGCACTGCCTAGTTACTGTTAGAGACGTTTCAACTGTAGACCAGATGGCTCGATCTCCTCCTGTGACACCGTCCGGCCTCCATCTCATGAGCCAGGTCTTTTTTTTTCTTTCTTTTGAGACAGATTCCTCATGTTGCCAGGCTGAGGCAGCTTGGCTCACTGCAACCTTCGCCTCCTGGTTCAAGTGATTCTCCTGCCTCAGCCTCCCAAGTGGCTGGGATTACAGGCACCCGCTACCACACCCAGCTAACTTTTGTGTTTTTAGTAGAGACGGGGTTTCACCATGTTAGCCAGCTTGGTCTCAAACTCCTGACCTCAGGTGATCCACCCGCCTCAGCCTCCCAAAGTGCTGGGATTACAGGCGTGAGCCACCACACCTGGCCTAAACCTCTTTTTCTTAATGGTACTGGTGGGAATAAACTAATTTATGTGTCAGTGCTGAAGGGTTTCCCTTATCCCCGGAGTCCTGGGATGAAGGTATGAGGAAGAATACCTATCTCTTTTCCCTCAGTTAAAGGAGGTTCTATCTCAGCTTCTCCCCTAACTCTATCCAAAAGAAAAAGGCTTTGCAAAGCAGGTAGAACCTAAAAAGGAGAAAGGATGTGGGTACGCTGTCTATAGGATTGTGAGGAAGGGTTTTATACACTGAATATTTGATGTCATGTTGCAAATACACCACCTGAAATGTCTTTTAGAACTGAATTATATTTGCCCCAACTCCCTTAAAAGAGATTCGTCTCATAACTTTGTAAAAATCCTTGCCTAAGACTTTTAAGTCTTCCTTCCTTAAAGAGGGAAAGTGGGGCAGAGACAATGACTTTTATCGTTACCTAGTTATCTCAGAAAGAGGTTAAGGAGATCTTCCCTACTGGAAGCCCCACTCTTGGAAAGGATACAATTTTCATCACCCTCAGGGTTTCGGGGTGGCCCTGGCATATTCAATAAAACCAGCTTTGCTTCATGGGACTTGTTAACTATAACCTCATTGAGTTTCACTGCTGTATGCATCCGCCTCACATTGGACTGGTCCCTGAGTGGGAAGAAATAAAGGTTGTTAAGGGAAAAAGAAAACTAACTACATAGTCAACGTTAAAAACTTGAGATCCAGAGCTTTTTCACTTGACTATGGGTCATCTGATAAAATGATTTCTTTTTTCTTTTTTTGAGAGGGAGTTTAGCTCATGTCACCCAGGCTGGAGTGCAGTGGCGCAATCTCGGCTCACTGCAACCTCCGCCTCCCAGGTTCAAGGAATTTTCCTGCCTCAGCCTCCCGAGTAACTGGGATGACAGGCGCCCATCACCATGCCCGGCTAATTTTTTTTGTATTTTTAGTAGAGACAGGGTTTCACCATGTTGGACAGGCTGGTCTCGAACTCCTGACCTCAGGTAATCCACCTGCCTCTGCCTCCCAAAGTGCTAGCATTGCAGGCCTGAGCCACTGCGCCCGGCCTAACATGATTTCTTTATGATATTAATGTCTGGGTTTTCTCATTCTCTGTTTGCTTATTTTATAGTAAGAACACAGTATGGAGATGAACTATGGATAGAAGGGATGGTTAGCTTGTGTACCGTATTCATTGGGAGCCAGTATGAATAGGCAAACAATGAGGTGGTTAGATTCAGAGTTAAATGAACAGACTCCATCCTGTGTGTCCAGGCAGTCACATTTGTGCCACTGGTTATTTTATGATAAACTTGGGAGTGGGAAAACTTACGGACGCATGTTAAGCAGGTCCTGGAATCCTTCCATTGACTTGGCTTTTTGTCCCCGGGATGCCATGTACTTGTCTTTTGTCCAAGTCATGTGCACCTTCTCCTGATAGGTTTCTGTCTCTTCATCCTCATCAGAGCCAATGCTGGTCAATCGTAGCATTGAGTTTCGGTCTTTCACCAACTGTGCCTGAGGAAGAAGGTCCACCACAAGTTATTCTACCAAATTTTCTCTCATGCTTCATCTTTGGTTATTTTGAAGTAATAATGGGTTACAGTGGAATAACTGACAGTGAGAAGGAAAGAATTTGTCATCTTGTGAAAACAATATAGTATCATCCCTTTTTTTTTTAATTTTTATTTTTTGGGGGGTTTGAGATGGAGTCTTGCTCTGTCACCCAGGCTGGAGTGCAGTGGTGTGATCTTGGCTCACTGCAACCTCCGCCTTCCGGGTTTAAGCAATTCTCTGCCTCAGCTTCTTGAATAGCTGGGATTACAGGCACGTGCCACCATGCCCGGCTAATTTTTGTACTTTAGTAGAGACGGTTTCACCATCTTGGCCAGGCTGGCTGTGAACTCCTGCCCTCTTGATCCACCCCCCTCAGCCTCCCAAAGTGCTGGGATTACAGGCGTGAGTCACCGCGCCCAGCCCAGTATCATCCCTTTCAGTGACAGACTTCAGATAGCCCGGATTGGATTGACGCAGTAAGGTCTCACCTCTCTGTCCCGCTCTGTTTTGGAGAGCCGCATGTGCCGGAGCATCTGGGACCTCTGCTCCATCATTAAAGTGCGCTCGTAAGTATATGCTGATATATCACTGTCATGCTGCCACAGACATCACACAAAGGGGGCCAAAAGCACAAAGGAGAAAGAAGGATGAACCATACATTTTTATTTCCAGTCACTAAATTAAACCAGGGAAAGCATCACAATATTAACCTACGTTTCACCCCTATTTTGTTTAGTCATTGAGCTACATAAATGTTTTTGTGATTGTAGATAAAATCCAGAGGCCCTGAGAGTCTTTTCCATAATCTAACCAAGACATGTGTTGCCTTGAAACACAAAATACAAACTCTAGTCTCTTTTTAATACTGTTAGGTTTTTTTTTTTTAAAGCCATGTGTGATTTTAAGCTGACTATATGAATTAACATTTCATAGAACTATATTAAGCAGATGAGAATCTGGCAGAAATATAAGGGCTGTGTGATAAACAAGAAAGCAAAACCAAAAAGTAACATCAAACATGTATCACATATACATTCTACTTAGGGCCACAAATTAGGGTTTTCTTGTTTTTGTTTTTGGCACTAGGGAATTAATCCATATTTAGAGCTGAAAAATTTCCCAAACCAGAAAAGATTCAAGGACGACAGGGAGAGGAATGGGGGAATGAACCTCTTGTATCTCAAACTCAGCTTTCTCACCATCTCCACCACTTCTACCTCCGCCTCAATGCGCAAGTGATACAGGAAGGTGGCTAGGTCCTTCTTCATTTGGATGCTGTTGTCTTCTAATTGGGCTACTGTGAAGATCCGTATGCTGCACTTTCGCCACACCTGAGAGAGTGACATACACATGTGGAAAATTAGAGCAAGGAGGCAAAAAAAGTTATTTCCTAAGACATAAGACATTGTGGTCTAGAAGAATCTTGCTGTATGTAGTATGAGGCTATTTGTTCCTAGCTTCCTACTTGCCATGTTATTGTATTAGGGCAAAAGATTGACTAAACACCACATTTAATACAGTTTTAAGGAGTCCTTAATTTCATAACAAGAAAACACTGGCAAAAGAAAAGATGGCTCACGATATGTTAAGAGGGTGCTTTATTCAGCTAGTACATCAATGACAACATGCAGACTATATATTTACTATTTTAAATTTCATTTAATTAGTTTTACCACGGAATGAGCGCATATATGTGTGCAATACACACACATACAAATACCTTAAGTTTCCAGTACTTTTTGTAAAAAGATGTGTTCAACTTGTTGTTTTCCCCAAGGGCTCATATGGAACTTTATTAATTGGCTGAATTTCACTTGGAGATAAGTAGGTATCAAATACAAAGACAATTATTTCTCTTAAGGTTGAAAGTGGGATCATAGAAAAGCCTAGAATAACTTCCAACTCTTCGGATTCTAAACCCCAACACTATACAATCAGAGAAAGAATCTGTCTGGCGAACCAGGACAGAAGGGAGAAAGACTTGCAAAGAAAAGTTGTCTCAAATACCTTGTGCTGTTTCAGCAGGAATGGTAGTAGCATGAGCATCCCCCCATCATGCACAATCCACCACACATCAATGTTGCCCTCAGAAAATTGCTCCACATTGCTGGGAAAGAAGGAGATGTTTTTAGCCACCAGCAGTGCGAGATGGGCAGCAGTTGTCACTCGAACTGTGCCTAGGGAGAAAAAAGAATAAGCAGAGAAGAATCCTTAGGCTTGCCTTGCTTCCTAGCATGTCAGGAAAGCAAGGAAATGCTCCCTTCACACTTCTTTGAGCAAGGGGTCCTATTTACTTAGATTATATCTCATTACGTAACAAAAATCATTGTGAAAAATCTGAATAGCTCACAGAATTAGACTGAGAACCACAGTTTATGTTACAGGGTATATCCTGATTACTACATTTCTAAGGGGGGATATGTGAATTTGGGAGATGATGATGCTGAAGAACAATTCTTCCAATTTCTGTGAGAACATCAATATGGAAAATCACAAATGAAAACATGGCAATTTTGGAGATAATTCCTAGCACAAGACTTGAGAGAAATAAATAATTCATGAACATGATGTGAAGCTGAAGGGGACAGGTAGAATCTGGTATTACTACCAGACTACTAGTAGTTTTTCAGGTTGCCTTGTAAGACTATGCTTCAGCAATGGCATAGTCTCTATTTTAGGAGGCTAGGGGTGACAGAGATTTAACTATATCCCCTCAACTCAGGCCCTTAGGTTGGTATGAGAAATGGTTAGTACCAATAAAAGTCTTCCAAGCGCGGGCATCCTCGCTTTGACGCCAGCCATTAGGCCAGCCCATCACCACTGTGTTGTGCTTCATGCCCCCAAGGCCACATGACTGGATAAGGTGGGAAATGCCCTCTCTCAGCTTGGCGGCCACCACCAGCTGGCAGAATCCTTTTACCTTCTCTGCCTCCATTAGGTGCTTTATGGTCTGAAAGAGACACAGGACCGCAACACTGAAGTGGTTCACTCTGGACCTTTTAACCTATTATTCCTTCTCCATATTACATCCCCTACCTTTTTCCAAAGTCTTCATAAATCTGTATCGTCTACAGAAAAGTCCAAAAAGTTAAAATTATCCGAAAGGCATTTCATGATCCTTTATCTTTTTCACTTTCTAAGTGCTTACTACCTATTTTTGCCTCTGTAGCTGGTTGTCTACATGTAGTTTCTCTGCTTTTTCCTCTGTTCTGCTTTTGTTCCTTTGCACTATACCAAAAAACTGGGAACAGGGATCTCTACAACGTGAATATTCAACATTCTTTCTCAGTTGACCAGGGTGATTCACTAGTGTGAACAAGATCTCCTTCCTGCCTCAGCCCCAGTCATGCCCTGACTCATCTTACCAGAAACTCAATATGATGATTCAGTTTCACTTTAGAATTTTCTCAGCTATGTTTTCTTTTTTGCTTCTCCCATTCCCATATGCTTTTTGACATTTTAATGGTGATTATTCATGACACTTGTATTTGCATTACTCTTCCTTTAGTCAAACCAATTTGGAGATATCATCGCATTTACTCTTACTCCACCCTCTCGGTGGTAAGAGGAAGGGAATAATGGTATGGAAAATGGAATGACTTTTGCAAAGGCACAGATTAAATCAGTGATGTGGCTGACAACTAGGCTCTCCTGATTTTCAATCCTGGGTACCTTTTATTAATTTTTACCATCATTCTGGAGTAATGTTTCTTCAGCATTTCTAGTGTTTAGGATTTCAAAGTATTCCAAAATGAAATCCAGTAAGACTTTTGAAATGCCATTGAACACACTGAACACAATGGCATTTCAAAAACAACAGGATTAGTTCTATCATATATAACAAATATTAGAGTGAAAACAACTTCCTTGTTAAAGTGGAACTCTAATGTTCAGTACAGCTAACCAGAAGTGGCAAAGGAATCTTGCTCATGATACCACATAGATTAAAGAGGAAGAAAATTTGGTCATTACTCGTTGTCACAAGATTGAGAGGAATGCTCTCCATAGTTCAAGGGATCAATTTATTTACATGACTTTTCTCAGTGCTTAATGTTTAGAGTATATTTGAAAATAATGTTTAGACTTAATCATCTTATAATTTAGTAATGCTTTAAATGGGAAGAAGGAATAAAAAACTATTTTCTGGCTCATCTTATTATTTGGGAGACAGTGTCTGTTCAAAGGTCAGCACTAAGTGAGAAACCTCCTAGATCACTCAGGAACAAGATTCGAGTAGAATTTTGAGGTCTTACTACTTAACATCACAAAGCTGTAAGCTGAGTTCCAATACATCAAAAGTCTGACTCTTACCTGCTCAGCAGCTAAAGCTTCACCGTAGTTCTCTAGGAAGTTCCCCACGATGACAGAGCCCACAATAGTGAGACCTTTTCCTGCTTTGAGCTGTGAGGCAAAGGTGAGGAGGCGAGGATGCTTGACATGTAAGTCTTCATCTAGTTTCAGTAATACAAGCAACTGAGGCCTGTGAAGAAGTTGGTGGGGGTTGGAGGGGAGGAGAAAACATTTTGGGTTTGGGGAACAGAATGACAGACTCCACCCTGTAATTCAGGAGATCTGTATGAAACAGGTAATTTGACAGAAGGAAGAAATCACAGGAAATGACAGGATGAGGGTATTAGTTTGAATGCTCCCAGTATTATCTCAAGTTGATCAGTCTTCAAGGAAGAATAATAAATTGTGAAGAATAATAAATTGTAGAAATCTTGCTCATAAGTGACATGAAGAAAAGGGGATAAAAAAATTAAGGATTTAGAATAGTTCAAAACAGGTCCATTATACCAATTCCTTGAGCCACATGGTTTCCTTATCCTGTAATCAACAAAGCACATATTTTTGTGTGTTAACTATGTGCCAAATACTGCTAGTGTTGATTTCTTTACCTCCAGTTTTTAGTGTGTGGAGGTCCTTCCTCCAACCGAAGCAAAGCAAACCGTGCTGCACTGAGGGACAGCCCACGGATACCATCACCCCATTCTTTCTCCGCTCTGTGAGAAAAAGAAAAGAGCAGAGACAAATTTAAACTATAGTAAGTATACTTTCAAAAACTAAAGTTTTTTTCTGAATCTAAAAATCACACATGTGCAAGGTAGAAGATTAAAGCTCAGATTAATGATTTACATAATGTTCTTTACTAATATAATGAACCCGATGTAGGCAGATCAACAGCACCAACAGACTGCACTGCACAAACAGTTCGGAATAAAGCCTGAAGGGGTCACTCATTCAGTCCTTCTACCTAATCGTTCAAAACAATAATGTAAAAGAGCAATTTAGATTAGAAAATTATAACAGACCTGGAGTTTAAGTTACTTTGAAAATAATGCAGAGAAAGTAAAGTTCAATGTGATCTTCTGAATAAGAATGTTACTTCATCCTCATTTTTGAAAGTTGTAAGTCTTAGTAGTTATAAAGTTGTTCAGAACTAATTTCTTTTTCATTTCAGAGACAATCCCTTGACTGAAGAGATAAGCAAAAATATTTATATTTGTGTTATACTTTGTTTAGTACTAATCATTATTATTTGGATATGTCCTTTGTTATTTTCCATTGATCCATTCATACTTTCTCAATGGATTTCCCTTGTGATGAAAAGCTTGCATCAGTAAGACGGCTGGAGAATTAGGGGTACAAAATATAGTTATGAAAATGAAGTTACCTGGGTCCTTAATGTATTTTCACTGAAATGGCTCTAACCAAACTAGCTAGTCCTGCTACTTTTAGCAGTGATCAAGGTTAAATCCACACTCACCCTTGGTACTCAATGTACTTGTAGATCATACCAGCTATCACCATGGCTACGATGGCGTAATACCAGGAAGAAATGAACATCAGAGCCAGACAGATACTCATTCCCATGAAAGAAAGGGCCCTAGAAAATTAAAAACAAATACAAAAAAGTATCTTTTAAAGTAGCTGAAAAAGAAGCTTATGTTAGAGGTGCTTCTCAAACGATCTGCAGTGAGGGATTATTTTTTAAAAACTTTGAAACTATTATAAATATAACTTTTATAAAATGCAATGAAAATGAGTTATTCGAAAAATCAGCACATGCCTGGATGCTGTAGCAATGTCACGCTGCCACAAAAGTTTCTAAATGCTTATTCTCAATTCTACAGTTGTCTTATCATGAAACAGTCAGTAGATGTGCACTAAACTCCAAACTGTCCTTTGCAACAGACCAACTGCTGTTATGTTTCCAACTGCTAGAAAACCATGTAAATAACAGAACACGATCAGTCACCTGCAGTTATGAGGACAATTAATACTTACTTGGCAAAGCCAGGATGGGACACGCAGCCAGAAATGTTAATAACTCTAGGATCTTTCGAAAAATTTCATATAAACATTTCTAAAAAGTTTATAAACATTTATTAGCATAACTGCAGAACTCACTGAGAAAAATTATTTTTGGGCTAGGCGTGGTGGCTCACAGCTGTAATCCCAACACTTTGGGAGGCTAAGGCAGGCGGATCATGAGGTCAGGAGATCGAGACCATCCTGGCTAACATGGTGAAACTCTGTCTCTACTAAAAATACAAAAACTTAGCTGGGTGAAGTGGCGGGCGCCTGTAGTCCCAGCTACTCAGGAGGCTGAGGCAAGAGAATGGCATGAGCCCAGGAGGCGGAGCTTGCAGTGAGCCGAGATCACACCACTGCACTCCAGCCTGGGCAACAGAGCGAAACTCTGTCTCAAAAAAAAAAAAAAAAAGAAAAATTATTTTTGGACTGTACATAAGAGAAACCTGGCAGACGGTAATGAATTAATTGCTTGTTTTGACCACACAAATTAGGTAGACGACTATATTTACTTAAGTTTTTCTGTGTACAGAATGAACAACTTAGCTCTGTGATGAATTTTTACGAATGAATAGGAGTGTTAATCTGGAGAAAACTAGGATGTAATGAAAATACAGGGTAAAGAGAAAGAGAAAAATAGAAGCAAGATAGCAACAAAAAAAGTTTATATAGAACTTTTTTTTTTTTTTTTTTTGAGGTGGAGTTTCCCTCTTGTTGCCCAGGCTGCAGTGCAATGGCACACTCCCGGCTCACTGCAACCTCTGCCTCCCGAGTCCAAATGATTCTCCTACCTCAGCCTCTCGAGTAGCTGGGATTACAGGCATACGCCACCATGCCCAGCTAACCTTTGTATTTTTAATAGAGATGGGGTTTCTCCATGTTGGTCAGGCTGGTCTCAACCTCCTGACCTCAGGTGATCCGCCCGCCCTGGCCTCCCAAAGTGCTGGGATTACAGGCATGAGGCAATGCTCCCGGCCTCATGAAGAACTTTTAACTAACGTTAAAGCTAGAAAGAGGATCAGAGGCATCAAAAATTAGTTGAAGATTTTAATTTTTGCCCAATAAAGGTTACATCACTGTCCACCATTGGTAAGTGAAGACAGAAAGAGAACAAGGAGAAAGTTAGCAAAGAAGAATGTAGCAGTGGTTACATATGGGACATAATTAATGAGCTCTTAGCTATGAGAGGACGGATATGGGATGGTAGCCAAAAATCTTTCATGACAACCCCTTCAGGACTGGGGAGACTTAACTACAACAGCAGCAGCAGCAACAGTTCATTGAGAGCTGAGCTTTACTATATACCAGGCACTACGACAAGCACTTTAGATTTATTAGTCCCATTTTACAAATGAGTAAAATTAAATTTTACACGGTTATGTGCTTTGCTGAAGGTTACAAAGCTAGGAAATAGTAGAGCTGAGATTGGAACTTAGAACCTCTGACTCCGTAGCCCTAAGAGACAAACAGGAAAATAAATATGCAAGAGAAGGTTGTTTTAACCTGAAAATTACACAAGGCTGGAAATATCTATTTTGTGCTTTTGCTCTACTCTTATTGGGTGTTATAAATTATTATAAAGTGATATAGGAAAATAGGATAGGAGGGTGAGGATTCGGATAAGAATTGAAAGTTGAAACAGTATGAAATGGCTGACCAAGAAAAAAATTTCATCGAGAACCCAGAGTCTCCTAGTTTTCTACTTCAAAGATGGGTTCTCTCCAAACGTGAGTAAAAAGACTAAAAGAAGCAGACTTACCAATGGTAGTAGCGGAATCGGGGTCTCCAGTTGGGCGTTCGAAGTAATGTTTGCAAGGCACATGCCAAGTTTACAAAGAGGTAACACATGAGAAAAAACCTGAAGAATGAAAAGAGTAAGAGGAATGATTCTTATTGTAAGATGATTCTTTGAAGGTTAAGTAACTGGAGACCTTTGCTGTACTGAAGCCTGTTTCTAGACAACTAACCCTGATTAAGTGGGAGGCAGAGAAACCTCAACCTCTCCCCACAAAGCTGCTCATCCTTCTCTGTTCTCTCAGTCAATGACTTTGCCACTCTTTACCCAGTTGTTCTTAGGATAATCCAGGTTTCCTCTTCCTTATCCTTGTTCCAAATTCACTTACCAAGCCCTATGGATTCTATTTAAAAATCTCTAAGCTGCTTCTCTTCCTTTTCATCTCGACTACTAATCACCTTAGTTTAGGCTCTCATTTCTTCTTTCCAATTAGCATTCCCTAATTAGCATTAGAGGAACAAGTCTAGCCTCCTTCGAATCCATCTTTTATACCAGACTGATCATCCTAAAGCATTATCATTTTGTTCTCAAAGATTACCCACTACTTCCAGGTAAAAGTTCCAGACCCTTTGTGATCCGGATCTACCTACTTCTCTATTCTGCTATTCCTTCAACATGCACCCTCCACTCTAGCCAAGCCAAACTACTTCCAGTTCTCTGGATGTGCTACCTTATGTCATTCCTCAATTCCTTTATACGCATTCTCTGCCTGAAATGTTCTTCACCCCTTCTTTTCTTAGCAAATAACCAGTTATTCTTCAAGATACAAGTATCACTTCCTCCAGAAAATCTTTCTTGAGTTTCTGTCTGTTTACATGCCCTGCCCTGGTGTTCCTATGGCAGTGTTCACCCTTACCATGGCACTCGTCACGCTTGGTTTCCTTATCCATTATCAGTTCCATAAGATTGTGTCTTATCTATCTTTGTATTCCCAGAATACCATATTACACAGTGCCAGGTAAGTAGTAAGTCATCAATATATCACAGGTGAATAAATAAAAAAACTAACAGTGGTGGTAAAAGCTACAACCAACTGATAATGAATTAGAAATGAAGCCAAAGAACTTCTGAATTTAAATAGGTAGGAAAAAACCTAGTAACTTACAAAAGTTAGCCTTACTTGAGAGTTCCCAGGAATGACTTTTATTTAAAGTGAAGTTACGTCTGTATTTAGCCCACTCTGTTATCACTACTGTTACATGACTGAGGGAAACAAACATGCATTATTTATCATGTAAGCAAGAATAACTGAAGAAAATCACTGGCTCTTACATGGAAAGAATTGGGGCCACAAGATCCAGGGAGGCAATAAGTATTCCGAGCTCTGCAATGGCAGCAGTTAGAAGTAAAGCCCAGGTAGGTTCCCCATTGGCTTTGCTGTGGCCAAAAACCTGTACACAGAAAGGAAATACCAGGCATAGGAGTATTGAGTCATTGCTCTCTGATTTCTCTAGCCTACAGTTTCAGACATCTGGAAGATCAATAGTGTTACAACTGTGATATCTTTTAAACACCTTTACAGCACTCACATGTAAACTCATGCTTGGGATTTAGAGGGTCTTGTACTACAATACAAACCCATGTCTCCACATTTATGGTCTAGTAATTTCTAAGCCCATGAAGACCACACTGTTTCTCATTAAAGCTGGGAAAAAAAGAAGAGGGCATAAAAAAAGGTCACTCACCCTCAGAAATGGTATGATGTTATCCTTGGCAATAGCTTGTAGCAGCCTCGGTGCACCTGTGAGGCTCTGCAGTCCAGCCCCACACGTTGAAAAGAAGGAGCCAATAACAATCACCCATGGGGATGGCCAAGATAAGGTGCCCACCACCAAATTACCTTTCACAGCATCACCGAACCTGGGAAAGAAATAGGAGTAGGGAAATTTAATCTGGAAATAACTTTAGACTGAAAGACTAGAGAGACATTCACCCATTCTTTTTTCCTTTTTGCTTTTTTTTTTTTTTTTTTTTTGGAGACAGAATCTCACCCTGTCACCTAGGCTAGAGTGCAGTGGTGTGATCTTGGCTCACTCCAAACTCCACCCACCCAAGTTCAAGCGATTCTCCTGCCTTGGCTTCGCAAGCATCTGGGATTACAGGTGTGCGCCAACACACCTGGCTAATTTTTGTATTTTTAGTAGAGACGAGGTTTCACCATGTGGCCCAGGCTGGTCTTGAACTCTTGGCCTCAAGTGATTCACCTGCCTCAGCCTCCCAAAGTGCTGGGATTACAGGAGTGAGCCACTGAGTCTGGCCCACTCAATTTTTTTTTTCTATTTATAAATTTTAGAGAATCAAAAGTAAGACAAATAATATTACAAAATATAAAGATAGCCAGATTTGATCAAAAGGCACTATTGACCTATATTAGCAAAAAAATACGTATGGGGCTAGAAAATAAGCTAAGCTTCAGTTTTAACTTTCCCCTTCAGGGTATCAAAATATCTGCTTTTTAGAAAAATTGAGGCCAGGTGCAGTGGCTCAAGCCTGTAATCCCAGCACTTTGGGAGGCTGAGACGGGCGGATTACAAGGTCAGGAGATCGAGACCATCCTGGCTAACACGGTGAAATCCCATCTCTACTAAAAAAACACAAAAAACTAGCCGGGTGAGGTGGCGGGCGCCTGTAGTCCCAGCTACTCGGGAGGCTGAGACCAGGAGAATGGCGTAAACCTGGGAGGCGGAGCTTGCAGTGAGCTGAGATCCGGCCACTGCACTCCAGCCTGGGCGACAGAGCGAGACTCCGTCTCAAAAAAAAAAGAAAGAAAGAAAGAAAGAAAAATTGAGATCTCACTGCACCTATAATTCTGTATTCTTGAAACATAAGCATTTTTCTATGTCATAAAAAGCTATGAATAAACATTTTTAGTGATTTGAATAATATTGCATCACAATTTGTTATCCATTCTTCAGTGTTGATTTTCTATTGTATAAAATATTATAATTAGGCCGGGCGCGGTGGCTCAAGCCTGTAATCCCAGCACTTTGGGAGGCCGAGACGGGCGGATCACGAGGTCAGGAGATCGAGACCATCCTGGCTAACACAGTGAAACCCCGTCTCTACTAAAAATACAAAAACTAGCCGGGCGAGGTGGCGGGCGCCTGTAGTCCCAGCTACTCGGGAGGCTGAGGCGGGAGAATGGCGTAAACCCGGGAGGCGGAGCTTGCAGTGAGCTGAGATCCGGCCACTGCACTCCAGTCCGGGGACAGAGCGAGACTCTGCCTCAAAAAAAAAAAAAAAAAAAAAAAAAAATTATAATTAACATCTTTATGCACATATCTACATTCACAGTTCAGGTTTTTTTCCTTATGGCAGGTTTTTTGTTTTTTTTGTTTTTGTTTTTGTTTTGAGACAGATCTCACTCTGTTGCCAAGGCTGGAGTACAGTGACACTATCGCGGCTCACTGCAGCCGTGACCTCTCTGGCTCAGGTGATGCTCCTGCCTCATCCTCCCAAGTGGCTGGGACCACAGGTGTGCGCTACAATGTCTGGCTCATCTTTTATAAAATTTTTTGTAGAGACAGGATCTCGCCTTGTTGCCCAGGCTTGTCATGAACTCCTGGGCTTGTGTGATCTTCCCCTCTTGGCCTCCCAGTGTGCTGGAATTACAGGCATGAGCCATTGTACCCAGCTAAGTTATGGCAGATTCTTAAGGGGAAATAACTAACCAAAGGGATCAATATCTTAAAACATTTCAAAATCACTACTAAACTGCTGTCCAGAAAGGTTGTACTAAATTTTACTCCCACTGGAAATACAAGAAGATTCAACTCTTATAGCACATGCACACTTCACACCAGTCTTGTGTATTAAAAAAATATTAAGGTCACTGCTAATTTGATGGGTGAAACATGGCAATAGTTTAATTACTTGCTTTTAACAATTTTTATTAAGTATCACACACAAAAATAATGTGCAAGGCTGGGCGTGGCGGCTCACAGCTGTAATCCCAGCACTTTGGGAGGCCGAGGCAGGTGGATCACGAGGTCAGCAGATCAAGACCATCCTGGCTAACATGGTGAAACCCTGTCTCTACTAAAAATACAAAAAATTAGCCAGGCATGGTGGCGGGCGCCTGTAGTCCCAGCTACTCGGGAGGCTGAGGCAGGAGAATGGCGTGAACCCGGGAGGCGGAGGTTGCAGTAAGCTGAGATCGTGCCACTGCACTCCAGCCTGGGTGACAGAGCGAGACTCTGTCTAGGGAAAAAAAAAATTGTGCAAAAAACAACAAATGCATATCTGAAGATTTCTTTTTTCTTTTTTTTTTTTTTGAGACGGAGTCTTGCTCTGTCCCTCTGGCTGGAGTGCAGTGGCGCGATCTTGGCTCACTGCAAGCTCCGCCTCCCAGGTTCACGCCATTCTCCTGCCTCAGCCTCCCGAGTAGCTGGGACTACAGGCGCCCGCCACCGCGCCTGGCTAATTTTTTGTCTTTTTAGTAGAGACGGGGTTTCACCGTGGTCTCAATCTCCTGACCTTGTGATCCGCCCGCCTCAGCCTCCCAAAATGCTGGGATTACAGGCGTGAGCCACCACGCCCGGCCATATCTGAAGATTTCTATAAAGCAAACATCCATGCTGTAGGTGTTGACCTACTACCATGCAGGTCAAGAAACAGAACATTGCCAGTACCCAAAATTCTCTTATGCCCATTCCCCTCATTAGCCCTTTCTTCCTCTCCACTATGTTTTTTTTTTTTTTTTTGAGACAGGGTCTTGCTTTGTCACCCAGGCTGGACTGTAGTGCTGTGATCATGACTGACTGTAGCCTCAACCTCCTGGGTTCAAGTGATCTTTCTGCCTCAGCCTCCCCAGTAGCTAGCACTACAGGCATACACCACCATGCCCAGCTAATTTTTTACTTTCTGCAGTGACAAGGTATAGTATATTCTATGTTGCCTAGGCTGGTCTGGAACTCCTGACCTCAAACAATCTTCTAGCCTCAGCCTCCCAAAGTGCTGGAATTACAGGTATGAGCCACCACACCCAGCCCTCTGACTTTGAATACTATGTAGTTTTACCATTTTAAAACTTTATATAAATGATACACAGTATATACTTTTGTGTTTGGTTTCTTGGCATTGCTTGTGAATTTTTTTGGGGGGGTGTATATTGCTATGACTTACTTTGCTGTATGGCTTCCTATTACATGAATATACAATTTAATCATTCTGCTAGCGATGGACATTTGGATTATTTCCAGGTTTGGGCTATTAAGAATACTTATGAAGGGAAAATGAAGCAGGCAAAAAAACAAAATAAAATAAAATAAAAAAGAATAACACTACTGTGAAAATTCTCGTGAATTATTCTTGATGCACATGTGCAAGCATTTCTGTTAGATACACCTGGAAGTGGAAA
Organism: Rhinopithecus roxellana; assembly: GCF_007565055.1. Classification (NCBI taxonomy): domain Eukaryota; kingdom Metazoa; phylum Chordata; class Mammalia; order Primates; family Cercopithecidae; genus Rhinopithecus; species Rhinopithecus roxellana. Next base: position 74,007,623 of record NC_044553.1, on the reverse strand, counting down.
TGCTGAGTCATAGGTAAGCACATGTTCAACTTTAGGAGATAATAACCAATAATTTTCCAAAATGATACTCTAATTTACAGTCTCAATAATAATTTTTACATTATGGTGTAACTTACCAAAGCTCCATGAATTTCCTACTACAATGGTATAGTAATATATTATACTATATACATATATATATACACCCCCCCCATACACACATATATACCATGTTACATGCATATATATATTGTGCTCTTTAGTTTTGTCAACAATATTTATATTGCATCTATTAGGCTTCGCATCCTCAAAGAGCTCAACGTGTAGGGGACAGTGATATGAAAACAAGTAGCTGCAATATAGCATCATAAATGCCATAATAGAGTATATTCTATACTATATAGAATACATAGGATGGTGGCTGAACACAAGAAGGAGTGTTGGCCGGGCGCGGTGGCTCAAGCCTGTAATCCCAGCACTTTGGGAGGCTGAGATGGGTGGATCACAAGGTCAGGAGATCGAGACCATCCTGGCTAACACGGTGAAACCCCGTCTCTACTAAAAAATACAAAAAAACTAGCAGGGCGAGGTGGCGGGCGCCTGTAGTCCCAGCTACTTGGGAGGCTGAGGCAGGAGAATGGCGTAAACCCGGGAGGCGGAGCTTGCAGTGAGCCGAGATCCGCCCACTGCACTCCAGCTTGGGCGACAGAGCCAGACTCCGTCTCAAAAAAAAGAGAAAAAAAAAGAAAAAAAAGAAGGAGTGTTGACCTCTGTTTGGGTGAGTATGGGAAAGCTTTACAGGAGAGAAGACCCTTAGCCTAGTCTCTAAGAGGATGAACAGGTGGGAGTAACCTATTCTAAGCAAAGGAAACAACACAGACAAATGTGTTTGTAAGTGGAGACATAATAAGATACATTAAACTCCAAGTTAGGGAGCTTATGAGGGAATAGCAGGAGATAAGCGTAAAAAGAGGCAGAGAGGGCCAGATCACAGTGACGGATTTTCACAGGCTTTGGCAGGCTCTGAAGCAGGGAGGTTTATAGGTTCAAATTTTGTGTTTTAGAAAAGCCACTCTGGTGGCAGTGTGGAAGAAGGATTAGAGGCTAGAACTAAAAGGGAGATTATTACAATAACATAGGCAAAAATCCTGAAGGCCTGTGCAAAGTGATTGATGTGGATAAAGAACAGGGGATACATCTGTATAGTGTGGGAAATTTTTAAAAAATAATAGGGGAAAGGGCTGGGTGTGGTGGCTCATGCCTATAAGCTTAGCACTATGGGAGGCTAAGGTGGGAGGACTGCTTGAGGCCAGGAGCTTCAGACCATCCTGAACAACATAGTAAGGCCCCATCTTTACAAAAAAAAAAAAAAAAAAAAAAAAAAAACTACTAGCTGGTGTGGTGGTATGCACCTGTGGTCCCAGTTAGTTGGGAAGCTGAGGTGGGAGGATTACTTGAGCCCAGGAGGTTGAGGCTGGCAGCCATCATTGCACCACTGCACTGTAGCCTGGGCAACAGAGCAAGACCTTATCTCTAAATAAATAAGTAGAAAAGAAAAGAAAAGAAAAGAACAGAATATGAAGAAAGTAAGTTTCAGGCTTTTATTTACAATGCCAAACACAATTAAGATACTTATCTCTCATAAAGGAGATGCTAGAGACACTTGAAATTTTTTTTACTTGCCCTTCTTGACTTTTGGTCTCGTTTCTGAACAGTTCTTGATGGACAGGGAAGTCCTCACTATTCAGACACATTCACTGCTTTTTTGAAGGACTGTATTTAACTGTCTCACATATTCACTAGAAAATACTGGCCCCTTTGGGAACTACAATCATATATTTTCTTTTTTTTTAGCCATGGTTGATAATTTGGGTTGGGTTATTTTTTTGAGAAAGGGTCTCACTTTGTCACCCAGGCTGGAGTACAGTGGCATCATCATGGCTCACTACAACTTTGACTTCCCAGGCTTAAGTGATCCTCCCACCTCGGCCCCCTAAGTAGCTGGGACTGTAGGCACACACCACCACAACTGGCTAATTTTCATGCTTTTTGTAGCGACAGGGTTTTGCCATGTTGCACAGGCCGGTCTTGAACTCCTGAGCTCAAGCAATCCACCCGCTTTGGCCTCCCAAAGTGCTGGGATTACAGGCATGAGCCACGGTGCCTGGCTGTGTTGAGTCTGTAACTGTCTTGGAGCTATGTGGAATGATCAGAAGGCATGGCAGACAGACATTAATTGTTACAAATAAATTAATTACTCACTTGTCTCTGAGAACAACCCCTTCAATACACGCACCAAAAAGGACAACATTGCTTAAATCTACCATATTGAGAGTCAAGGAAACTGTTGTTTGCCCTCTAACATGAGATAGAAAGGAGACACTCAGGATACTTCTCCTATCAGTAAAATGAGTTGCTAAATACGCCTATAAATTCTTCTTTGAATTTCCTATATGAAGTAGGCAGATTATCTGGCAAGAGGTGAAGCGACAGAAAGCAGGTACCTTTGTTACTCGGATAAAAATACTGATCATCCAGTTCTACTGGATGCTCCTAAGACTGAGACTTAGACTGGATCCATAAAAAGGATACAGACAAAGGAGGTAGTCAGGATGGCAAGGATAGTACCAATGGGAATAGACTTCTGAGCATCTTTCAGATCTCCAGATCTGTTTGATCCAGCCATGATACCTTTAGAGATAAGGGGGGAAAAACCAAGTTAACTTCGTGGACACTTTGATGTTGATACTGACAGCAAAGAGTAGAAGCAAATCTGGGAACCCTGAGAATTCTGCCTCCTGCGAAAAATCACTCCCTGGGTCTGACAGCTTCTAAAACAGACAACAGCCTACGTGCTTACCTGTAACAGAGGGAAAGAAGATTCCCACCAGAAGCGTGAAGGAGGTGGTGATGTCAACAAGAACATATTCATGGTTTAAGCTGCCTAAGACATCAGAAGATTTGGCTGAAGGCTTTTCAATGATCTCTCCCTTGGGTAGGTAATTACCCCAAAGGTTCTCTGCAGTGCGGAAAATGGGAATTTAAGCAGCAGCAGTATGAAAAACATAATTAGATAATTTTCTACCCAAACATTCAAAATCAGGCTCCTCATTTATACAGTTTCTAAAGGTGTGTTTGCTTCTACATGAGCACGTGTACACACACACATTGCACAATAAAACACACATAAATAAAAACATAGTGTTCTTTTTTTTTCTTGAGACAGAGTCTTGCTGGAAAGCAGTGGCACAATCTCGGCTCACTGCAAGCTCCGCCTCCTGGGTTCACACCATTCTCCTGCCTCCCGAGTAGCTGGGACTACAGGCGCCTGCCACCATGCCCTGCTCATTTTTTGTATTTTTAGGAGAGACGGGGTTTCATCACGTTAGCCAGGATGGTCTCTATCTCCTGACCACATGATCCGCCCACGTCAGCCTCCCAAAGTGCTGGGATTACAGGTGTCAGCCACTGTACCCAGCCTCTTTTTTTTTTTTTTTTTTTTTTTTTTTTTTTTGAGACAGTCTTGCTCTATCACCAGGCTGGAGTGCAGTGGCACAATCTCGGCTCACTGCAACCTCCATCTCCCCGGTTCAAGTGATTCTCCTGCCTCAGCCTCCAGAGTAGCAGTAGCTGGGACTACAGGCCCACACCACCACACCTGGCTAATTTTTGTATTTTTGGTGGAGACGGGGTTTCACCATGTTGGCCAGGATGATCTTGATCTCTTGACCTCACAATCCACCTGCCTTGGCCTCCCAAAGTGCTGGGATTACAGGCGTGAGCCACCGCGCCCAGTCAAACATAGTGTTCTTTCTTATCTAATTTAAATATAATTTGACAAAATAATTTGGTACATACAAATACAGTTTAACTTTACTAATGCAAATTAGTAAAAGTTAAACAGACTAAAACTAAATGCTCTACAAATCCCATTATTATTTATTAGTCATCAATGCTGTTTCTAACACCTTAATGTAATCTTACTTATGTGCAAAGAAATTTATAGACCAAACATTTATAATAGAAGCCACTTAAGGAATGTTTCAGGAATTTAGCTAAGTTAGGAAGATACATGTGGATGTGGACATTAAAACAGTTCTATTCTGTCAGTGCAGGAAGAACACTGGCAATTTTACAAGAATGCACAGAATCATTTATCCTAAGGTTAGAAAGTGATTTGCTCAACTCTGCTCTGAAATGGAAGTGAATTTTAGCAGACATCACTCTGTAAAGGAGTCCTGAATAAGGACAGCTTTACTAATGGAAAAGCAGAAATATGCTGAATTAAGAGCTGTGTGGTATGCTTAAGGAAATTAGCACCATGGCAGTGAATCTTTATGGACAGCAGAAGAATCTAAGATGACAAGGCCCATTTTCCCCAGAAAATAGGAAAAAACTTGTCCAATCACTCCCTGACTTACCTGTAATGATACCACTAGCCAATCCAGGAATGCCCTGGATTGAAGTGACATTATTGTGAACAAAGTATTCATCACAGGTGACATTGAAAAATTGACTCGAGTTACAGAAGAATCCCCATAACTTGGATGGGACTGTCATGTTGTTAATTTCCTTGGTTTTAGAGCAAACGTCAATGTGTCTTGATGAAAGGGTGCGGTTACCCAGCATGCAGACCCTAAGTGAAAAGAAATAGGGAGAAAGATCAAGTAAGGAAAAAAACACATTAAAAAAGAAAAAAAGGAAACAGGTTAGTAAAGGAAACAAGAACCCCATCTTTAAGAGCTTCTACTGTCATGGGTGGGAAGGGAACTAATGTTTATTTATTTATAATTTATTTTAGTACTATGAATGGTGACTTACATTTTCTGCCAATTTAATCCTTACAGCAGCCTCACAATGTATTAGAATTTCTATGTTGTGGATGGAGGCACTGAAGTTTAGGAAGTTAGGGAGTTAATTGAAGGTTAGGGAAATACAGTTATCTGTCCCAGGTCATAGGTGGTAGGTGGGAGTGAAGGAACTCAAATTGAAGAACTGTCTGAAGACATTATGCTGACTCATCTTCCAAAATTTTTGGCTAAAATTGTTAAGTCTAAAAGAACACTGAAGTTCTTTTGTTGTTCTTATAAAGAAAAAAGCACTCCTCTTTTTTTGGCCTAGAAAAGCCTTACATTCTTAACAAACCCCTTGAAAATGTTATGCTAAAGGTCGAATCTTCTGGCTACTGTTGCAAGGAAAACAGCTTGGCCGGAATTAAAAGGCAGATCCCTCTATGGCCTAAGAGAAAACTGTTTTTGAACTTAAGCCTAGACCCAGTGGGAGTGAGGGTAAGGATAACACAAATATTAACCTGCTGGTTTTATTTTTTTCTTTAACCCAGAGACACAAATATAAACAAAGGAATAATACATCCATAGTTAAAATACCTCTCAGGTCCAACAAAGGGACTTTTAAAATCTGCAAAATGATTGAATACATTATTATGAACCATGTACCTATTACTCAGCTTCAACAACTCTCAACATTTCCCAGTCTTGTTTCATGTATTCTTCTAGATTTTTTGTCTTGTTTTGCTGGAATATCTCAAAGAAAATACCATGCATTATGACCGCGTACTAATCAAAAAAGAGGAGAAGCCCCAAAGGTGAACCTGAGATAAAATAGAATTTCCCAAATTGAGATATAACCAGAATGTCACCTTTAGAAATTGTATGACCCTAGAAAGGACCTTCAGCTATATTACAGTCCCTAGATAAGCAGATTAAAAGTTTAAGATGGAATCTTCTTCTGCCATCATGTAGCATGGCACAGAAGAAATACTGAATGGGGAGTCAGGAAATCACAGTTCATCTTCTTGCTCTGCCATTAATTAACTTTGAGGTAAGTCATTAAACCTATCGGAACTGTCTTTTTGTCTTGAAAAATCTTTTTTTCTGTAATCTGGTTAAATCAACATAGAACCGATGAGTTTGATTCTCAGATAATCCAGATGACTCTTCAAGATAATTCTGTAACAAGACTACAAATAACACTCAGTGCCAGCTAGTCCCTATGCCACTAGTCGAAGGGAAAAGGGAGCCTGTGAGTCACAGATCTGCACAAATCCATTACTACTTCAAAAAACATACTTTAAAGTACTTGCACTAGGGAGTTGAAGAAGGAGGTGAATGATGAGAGACTACTTAATGGGTACAAAGTACATTATTTGGGTAATGGATAAAAGCCCTGACCTAGGCTGGGCGCAGTGGCTCACGCCTGTAATCCCAGCACTTTGGGAGGCCGAGGTGGGCGGATCACTTGAGGTCAGGAGTTCAGGACCAGCCTGCCCAACATGGTGAAACCTCACCTCTACCGAAAATTAAAAAATTAGCTGGACACGGTGGTGTGTGCCTGTAGTCCTAGCTACTTGGGAGGCTGAGACTGGAGAATCACTTGAACCCAGGAGGCAGAGGTTGTGTGAGCCAAGATCGCACCACTGTACTCCAGCATGGGTGACAGAGTGAGACTCTGTCTCACAAAAGAAAAAAAAAAAAAGAACTGGGTACGGTGGCACATACCTGTAATTCCAGCTAATTGGGAAGCTGAGGCAGGAGAATTGCTTGAACCCAGGAGGCTGAGGTTGCAATGAGCCAAGATTATGCCACTGCACTCCAGCCTGAGCAACAAAGTAAGACTCCAACTCTTAATAAAAGCCCTGAATTCACCAATATACAACATGTGCATGTAACAAAATTACACTTGCACCCCCATAAGTTTATACAAATTAAAAAAAAATAAAATCAAGGTTGAAAAAAGTAGCTGTATTACTTCTAGTATGTAATATTACATATATATAGAGATACATGCAAATTGTACAGTATTTCCCTTTATGACTAGTCCATTACAATACTGACAGAAAAAAAAACTTAATTAATTAAACATTTTAGGTAAGATTTTAGGTTTCTTTTGACTCCCCTGATTTTTCATTAGTAAAAGAAATCCAACATTTAAATACCTTATAAAGGTTGCTGGCAATAAATACACTGTCTGCAAAGCCCTTTATGAATAGTTCAAAATATGTATAATAAAAAAAGATTATGTACAATTATCAGGGAGAAAAAAATCCAATATATGAACATAAATGATGGTTACGGTTACTAGTTCTATGTTTGGGACGTAAGAAAGAGGATGAACAGGACATAGTTTGCTGGGAGGCTTCCTGCCTAGATGGGGAAGGAAGTCTAAATGGGCTTATCCAAGAGAGAAAATCTCAGAGAGACTCCATGAAATTCTGACTTAAAATTATCACACCACCAGATATTTTCAATTACTACCCAACAAAGATGGCTAGGCAGAGAGACAGACACGTACGGGAAGTGTGGAGGGGCAAAAGAAGACTTGATGGCTCCAGCATAGATGGCCAAGATGGACACAATGACACAGGCCAGGAAAAGTGAGGCAAACTTGTTCACATAGCGTACGCCGATAAATACCACTAATACCATAAGGACCAAGAAAGCTGTGCCATAGACACGCATGTTATTTAGCATGGCTGCTGATTCCTTGAGTGCATCATCACTGCGAAAGATGGCAGCCCGGGGGACGATATAGACCTGTTAGGTAAAATACAGGAGAAAATTAGGTTATTTCGAAATAATTAAGTAAAAAGGCTGTATTTGTTTGCATTTACTTTCACAAAAGAAAGCAAAGCTGAGACACAAAATGACTGGGGAGTTAGCCTAGTTTCTTTTTTGAGACGGAGTCTCGCTCTATTGCCCAGGCTGGAGTGCAGTGGCTGGATCTCAGCTCACTACAAGCTCCGCCTCCCAGGTTTACCCCATTCTCCTGCCTGAGCCTCCCGAGTAGCTGGGACTACAGGCGCCCACCACCGCGCCCGGCTAGTTTTTTGTATTTTTTTAGTAGAGACGGGGTTTCACCGTGTTAGCCAGAATGGTCTCGATCTCCTGACCTCGTGATCCGCCCGTCTCGGCCTCCCAAAGTGCTGGGATTACAGGCTTGAGCCACCGCGCCCGGCCGAGTTAGCCTAGTTTCTAATAGGATCTGAAATGCCTGCAGAAATGGGATGTCAAGGATTTTTTTTTTTTTTTTTTGTCTACATGCTGTTCTGAATAACTACATTTCCAAACAGAGAGAAAGGAATTATTACTTTTATTCATAGGGTTATATAAAGTAATTATGATTATCTTTAACCCTGATTCTACTATCACTACTTTAAATAAACAATATGTCTCAGTGACTAGAGAAATGAGAAGCATTTTATTTCATAGGGATGAAGATATTAAAAAAGATAAACTTTATTTTACTTTTTCCCCACTGGACTTGAACCTCCTGGATGAGATGGCAGAGTGGTGGCAATCAGGTAGAAATCAGGAACGACAGCAAAGGGAATTGCAACCTTTCCACCTCATATTCACATAAGAGGCCAACTGAGGTTAGCAGTCAATCACCTGATTTATTCCCACAGCTGATCTCAGAAGCTTTCACAGCAAAGAATAAACCAAAATCAATATTTCTTCTATAGTATAGACCACAGTGAAGTCATTACTTACCAGAAAGATTTCAATGGCACCAAGGATGTACATGGCTGCTGCAAATGTGGTACCAAGATAAAAGCAGAGGCCAACAGCCCCACCAAACTCTGGGCCCAGTGCCCGGGAAATCATAAAGTATGAGCCCCCAGCTAAAAGACAAAACAGAAGGTGAATAGGAGAAAGAGTGTGTATTAGTAAGAGGAATATGAATAAAATAGAAATAAGAAAAAAATACATACATGAAGGTTAAATGTTTCAGGGTTCCGCAAACCCTGAATGTGATAAAAAAGATTTGCTAGTGGGAAATAAAAGGTGAAAGTGTTACTGTGGGATATACTGCACATCTAATGTAATGAGCCATATGATGCAATATAGTTTGCCAGCATTACTTTATTTACTATGACACTAGACAGCCCAATAAAATATATTCTGGCCGGGTGTGGAGGTTCACGTCTCCAATGGTAGCACTTTGGGAGGATGAGGCGAGAGGACTGCTTGAGGCCAGGAGTTTGAGACTAAACTGGGGTAGCATAGTGAGATGTCACCTCTACAAAAAAATTAAAGAAAAAAAAAATAGCCAGGCATAGTGGTACACACTAGTTCCAGCTACTCAGGAGGCTGAAGTGGGAAAGTAGCTTGAGCCCAGGAGTTGGAGGCTGTGTGAGTTATGATCATGTCACTGCACTCCAGCCTGGGTGACAGAGTGAGACTTTGTCTATAAAATATATATATATATATATATTTTCTAACTAATAAAAGCTAAGAATTAATGTATTCTAGTTTAAAAAATAAAGAGATTTTAAAGACAGCATCTTAAAGTCAAGTGGTATTATGTCTATGTCCTATAGACCATTACTCTGTTGTAGCACAGAACAGACTAAATAGTATTCTATTCTTCAGAAGTTTGCACCTCTAGCTTTATAGCATAAACATAGAGTCAACACTGATAAATCCTGAAATACAACCTTGACCTACTAACCTGGTACCACTCCATTAGTGGCAATGGCACTCATGGAGATAGCAGTCAACATTGTCTGCAGAGAAAGGGAAAGGAGAGGATTGTTACTGTGGTCAAGATGACATTTCTATACTACTTCTCCATTTGTGTTCCAAGAGCACTTGGCAAACATTTAACTCTACCTACTTTTATGGACAGTCATACCTAATGGTATGGAAATAAGATGATATGGTCTAATTCATTGCACTAGTCATACCACTAATATCTGGAGGATTCTGTCAAAATGCTCCCATATTAGTAGGTCAGGTGCTAGTAAGAACTGCTAATCTCACTCTGGATTTCCTAGTTACACAGGAAATAGAGCATAGTATACTCAAAAGAAAGAACTAGAGAAATAACTCAGAAAATAGGTTAGAACCTGACTAAAGACTAAATACAATATCAAGAACAATGTTCAGTAAGAAAGGGAATCACTGAAGGCTTCTGGGCACACAGGAACTGCATTTTAAAAATATTACCTGGTAGCAGAGTATAGAATGAACTGCAGATAGGAGGAGCTGGAGGCAGAGTGATTGGTTAGCAGGCTACCATAGTAGTTCAGTGACAGGTAAAAACTATAGTGGTGTTAGTGTGAATAAAAATGGCTGAGTGTAAAAGATTTCAGAGAATAGATTAGCGTTGGTAGCTGATTAGATGTGAAAAGCAATTAAGAAGCCAAACACAGCCTCGAGCTTTTAAGCCTGAGAAACTAAAAAAAGGTGGTACCATTAATTTTAAGTTAATAAAAATATGAACTGTGCCTGCTTAACCTGTTTTGCTCATCAGCTGCATGCTCATCAGCTGCGGATAATATACAGGTAGGGTATAAAGGTCACAGTGATAAAAGAGGACAGTAGAAACCTATAAAATTCATTGGTGTGGCTGGGATACATAATTAGGAGAAGTTTAACTTAAAGAAAGATAAAAATGTTCTCAGTAGAGAGAAGACCTGGAAAGAACATCTGAATTTCTAAGGAAGGGATAAGGGAAGAAACTTCAAAACCAAATAAAAAAAAACAAATACCCCTCACATCCCCCATAACCTGTCTTGTTTCTCAATATATATTGGAGTAGCACATCATGTTTTCTAACACATTTTCTGTCACAACTCTGGTGCTATCAAGCTCAAACAGTTCGGATTCTGAATTCTTTGAAGACAGGAACTTTATCTTCCATTTCCAGTTGAAGTCTTGATTCCTAATTTCTAGTACATAATATAATAGATAGCAAGCAGTGACGAATAGGCACTGAATAACTGAAAATCCTTTAGATTTTAATATTAGAATAATTTCTTCTGTTGAGATCATGAGTCCTTCCCTAAGTATTCTTTGTTTTATTCCCAAAGAGGTCGTGTGCATCTACTCTTGAGAACTTGCAACATTCAGGTGATGTCCAGGAGCTAGTGTAGTACTTACACAGCAGCAGCAGATAAGGACAATTGCAAAAGCCTGAAGAACTCCAGCTGTGCCCACCACCCATGTAAGGCGTAAAAAAAGGATCACTCCAAAAATATTTTGTAGACACGGGAGGTAGACACCCATGAAGGTACCCATTTGGGGGGTCTAGAAAGAAAGACATTGACAAAAAATTAAACAGTTATCTTAAGGAGAAGTTTTTATTCTTTTATATAATAACTTGCTCCCTAACTACCATATTAATCTCCAAGCAGAGATCGTAAGTTTAATCAATATCTTCAAAAGGACACATATAAAATCTCCATCTTTCAAGTGTTTATCACCATACTTTTATTATTCCTAAAGCTATACATTTTAACTTTACAAAGGTTCCTGTATGTTTTTATTATACATAGGCATCTGGCCACGAATAAACTTTTATGCACACCCACAATTTAAAATTTTGTTTTTCAAAGCTGTTGGCTTTTTTCATTTAAAAACAATAAGGACTTGATGGAATGTCTTCAGAATTTGGCATAAATTCTTCACAGTAGTTGGTAAATAAAATAGATGGTAAAATGAACATCTGAGGGCTGTTTTATCCCTTTTTCAAAGAGCTGAACAACCAGAATGGTAAACTGAATGTCTTATATTTTCATTTTCAGACAAACTGATGTTTGGTCTTTAAAAAACCCAACAACTTCACAACAAACAGATGGCATCAGCAGATGGGTATGGACACTCTTCTCCTGAAAAGCTATTCCCTCTTCCTGAATGCTCTTTTCCCACATAGCTCACTCCCTCACATCAGCTAGATCTCTCCTCAAATATCACCTTGTCAGAAAGGATTTCCCTGTCAACCTATGTAAGTAGCAACGCCCTCCACTCTGGCTCCCGTGACAATTTCAGTCTCTTTACTCTGCTTAATTTTTTGCTAGGGCATTTATCAACACTTAATATGTTATATATTTTGGCAGTTAAAACAGCTTAAGGACGGTATCCTCACATTAGAATTTAGACTACATCGTATGTTTTGTTTGTGCCATGACCCTGGTGCCCAGAACAGTTCCAGGCACCTATCAAGCATTTAATAAATAGCTGCTGAACACAGAATGGTGCCTTAGGTATTTCCTTCTTTCTTATATACAGGGTGCTTTTTATGTATTCTTTGTTATTCTGAGGCCTCACCTTGGTGGGTTTCTTTTTCCCTTCAGTGATGTTTTCTGCCTCTTCATGTTCCTTTGCTCCTTGAGTCAGATTAGTGTAATTGGCCATGCGGCTGAGGAGAGAGGACACCTTCGGTCTGGTGTCCATTTCTTCCTATAAAGCCAGTGACATGGAAGAAATGAGCTACAAAGAACACTGAACATAAGCATCAAAATCATCTTGCTACCAGAAAACTTCAAATCAAATGAAAACATATTTCACAGGTAGGCCAGGTGCAGTGGCTCACGCCTGTAATCCCAGCACTTTGGGAGGTCAAGGTGGCTGGATCACCGGAGGCTGGGAATTCGAGACCAGCCTGGCCAAGATGGTGAAACCCCGTCTCTACTAAAAATGCAAAAATCAGCTGGGTGTGGTGGCATGTGCCTGTAATCCCAGCTACACGGGAGGCTGAGGCAGGAGAATCAGCTTGAACCCAGGAGGCAGAGGTTGCAGTGAGCCGAGATCGTGCAACTGCACTCCAGCCTGGGCAACAGAGTGAGATTCCAGCTCAAAAAAAAAAAAAAAAGAAAGAAAGAAAGGTACATTGAAAGGCATGGTGGCTCACACCTGCTATCCTAATGCTTTGGGAGGGCAAGGCAGAAGGATCTCTTGAGTCCAGGCATTCAAGACCAGCCTGGGCAACAGAGTGAGACCCTGTCTCTGAAAAAATTTAAAAATCAGTCAGGTGTGGTGACATGTGCCTGCAGTTCCAGCTACTAGGGAGGCTGAGGTAGGAGGCTCCCTTGAGCCCAGGAGGTCAAGCTGTGATCTTACCACTGCACTCCAGCCTGGGTGACAGAGCAAGACCCTGTCTCAAAAACAAACTAAAAAAAAGGTACATTGAGAGAAGTGGCACTTGCATCATTGTTGAAAGCCAGAAAAACGTAGTGCTGAAATAAACCAGGCTCCTTTCAACAACCTGGCCACAGATTATGGAGCCTGGCCACAGAGTCCATGTTGTCTTATTCAGATAAGATATACAGGTCCTCTTCATTATGTTAAGTGAAATAAGCCAGGCACAGAAAGATAAATAGCACATGATCTCACTTACATGTGGGATCTAAAAAGTAGAACTCCTAGTAATAGAATGGTGGTTACCAGATGCTTGGGGTGTACATAGGGGAAGGGGGAAAGGTTAGTCACAGGATACAAAGTTTCAGTTAGGCAGGAGAAATACGTTTTTGAGATCTATTGCACATAGCATAGCGACAATAGTTAACATATTGTATATTTCAAAATTGCTAAGAAAGTAAAATTCAAATATTTTCACCACAAAAATAAGTATACAAGGCGATAGATATGCTAATTCGCTTGATTTAATCATTCCACAATGTATACAAATATCAAAATATCACATTGTAATCCAAAAATATATACAATTATTATTTGACAATTAAAAAAAAGACATATAGGTCCTGCAATCTGGAAGCCTGCTTCCCACAGTGATTTTTGTTTAGTTAGTTCTAAGGCAGATAATAGTCTTTCCAGACAAAGGGTGGAGAAATACACTGATTTATACTTAGAAGAAAGATTATTCTAATAAAAACAATTAAATCACAATTGAATTAGATTGCAAGGTAATTGATATGTCCAAGAAGTCAAACTCCTCTTCCTTACTACATAACAATTTGATTTAATAGTTACTCACTATAATTAGATTACACAGACAAAATTTACAAGTTGCAATAATCATGATATTTTCTTTTAACATTAAATTATACAGCTCGTAAAATTTTAAAACCAAATGGGGTAAAATATGGCTATCATGAGATCTCTGTTTCTAAAGTCTCAGTCCGTAGTTTTCTCCAAAATATTACCTCAAAGAGTGCCAAATTTTTATCAAAATATTCATCTCCTTCTTCATAATTGGAATTATTGAGATAAGCGTTTCGAGCTTTTTTATGTCCATCATCTGGAAAAAAAAAAAGTAGACCAAGTTAGTTTCTCACCGGTTTTGATGAAGAAACATCAGCACCAGATTAGTTTATGTTGCTTCAGTATTAATATAACCTATTTTCATATTCAAATTTAATCTTAGAGAGAATTCAACCAGCATTGCTTGGAGAATATGGCCCCCTCTCCAGCAGGAACAAAAATAAAACTCTAAGGAGTAAACATGGGTCATTCCTTTCCTTAACAAGAATAAAGACCCCTAGAGACACTATTCTTTTGGAATTCCAGCCCATGAAGACTCTACTCTTTTTTTTTTTTTTTTTCCCGAGATGGAGCCTCGTTCTGTCACCCAGGCTGGAGTACAGTGGCACAATCTCAGCTCACTGCAACCTCCGCCTCCCTGGTTCAAGAGATTCTCTTGTCTTAGCCTCCAAGTAGCTGGGATTACAGGTGCATACCACCACGCCCAACTGATTTTTTGTATTTTTAAAAGAGATGGGGTTTCACCACATTGGCCAGGCTGGTCTGGAATTCCTGGCCTCAAGTTATCCGCCCACCTCAGCCTCCCAAAGTGCTGGGATTACAGGCGTGAACCACTTGCACCCAGCCGAGACTCTATTCTTAAAATCACCTAAGTTTAGGAGAAAAAAAAAAAATTGAGTATATACTCCGGGTATAATACTGTGTTAGATGTAGTCTCCTTTACACACTATTGCTGCTGATAATGACAGTAAAAGCTCTGTGCCTCCACAGCTGTCTGACCTTTTTATAAATTATATGAAGTTTTGATTTGCATTTCTCTGATGATTTCAGTGATGAGCATTTCATACCAGTCAGAATGGCAATTATTAAAAAATCAAAAATAACAGATGTTGGTGAGGTTGTGGAGAAAAAGAAACGCTTATACAATGCCGGTGGGAATGTAACACAGCCACTGTGGAAAGCAATTTGGAGATTTCTCAAAGAACTTAGAACTACCATTCTACTCAGCAATCCCATTACTGGGTATATACCCAAAGGAAAATAAATCACTCTACCAGAAAGACACATGCACTTGTATGATCATTACATACAACTGAAACTCAACCTTCAAGCCAAAGACAGTTTAAAGGCTAGCTACAAGTGCTGGATAAATCCACGGACTGGATTGAGAACCTCTCTTCCTGTTTCCTCTGACTGATTCCCCACCCTTCACCTATTTTATGTATATCTACCCTTCCCTAATTGGTTTTTTTACAGTCACGCCCACCTTTCAGTGGTGCCTTTGTTTTAGCCTTTTTTGCATACTCACAAACCAATCAGCATGCACTCCCCCATTCTGAGCCCATAAAGGCCCCAGACCCAGCCCCAATGAAAGACAAGAGACCACCCTCACATGCCCTCTCCGCTGAGAACTGTTTCTCGTCATTCAGTAAAATTCTTCTCCGCCCTCCTCACCCTTTGATCATCAGCACAACCTCATTCTTCTTGGATGTGGGACAAGAACTCAGGACCCACCAAACACAGGTACAAAGAAGGCTGTAATACTGTGGCCCTCCACGCTTCACCAGTGGAGGGCAGCTACCCCACGCAACAGGAAGCAGCAGCAGGCCGGAGCAGGGGCGACAGGACTGACAGAGCTGTTAACATACAGCCATCCATTGGGCTGCAGATGGTGGGACTAAAAGAGCTATTTGCACACTAACACTCCCCCTGAGGTTTCAGGGTTGCGGACACCAGTTTGGGTGCCACCATGTTCCCCTCAGTGTGACATGTCTGGTCCAGCAGCAAGCCCCACATACAGCCTGCTTCTGCCTCACTACTTGGAGCAGCCAGCTGGACACTGCACTCGCTCGCTCACTCACCCCCTCCTACCAGGGGCTGAGTGTGCAGTTGCAACGGCTGCAGGATCTGCACTGGAGTGCAAGCCAGGCACAGCCCAGCAGGCTGAATAGACAGGGCATTTCTTCTGGTGAGCTCGGGCCTGAGAAAAGCCTGGGCATGGATGTTGCTGGCTGGAGGTCTCTGGCTGGTGAAGTAGGCAAGAAAAATCCTGTGTCACTATGCTTCCTACATGGGTGAAAGGATTACCTATACCCCAATCCTCAGCATCATGCGATATACACATGTAACAAAATAAAAGTTGAAAAAAATCCAAAATAAAAGTTGAAAAAAAATAGGGCAGGCGTGGTGACTCATGCCTGTAATCCTAGAACTTTGGGAGGCCCAGGTGGGAGGACTGCTAGAGCCCAGGAGTTCCAGACCAGCCTGGGCAACACTGAGACCCTGCTGCTACAAAAAAATGTAAAAAATTAGCAGGGCATGGTGGTGCGTACTTATAGTTCCAGCTATTCAGGCAGGAAGATATCTTGAGCCCAGGAGTTCAAGACTGCAAATGAGCTGTGACTGATCCACTGCACTCCAGCCTGGGTAACAGGGTGAGACCCTGTTTCAGGGGGCAAAAAAGTTGAAAAAAGAAAAAAATTATGTCATTTAACTATGAGTTTTGTATAAACCCTTCCACATTTTTTTTTAATGTTAAAAGAGGCATCTGACAAAACTTTGGTGAAAGAGCTATGAGGAAAAAAAAGAGACCAGGTCTCTAAGACAGCAAACTTTGTTTTATTTGAGCACTTCCTTAACTTTGTTTCATTATTATGCAAAAGTTATATAATTACAGAGTCTGGCAGGAGAGAAGAGAAAAATTTAAAAAAAAACATAAACGCTATTAAAAACTAAGATTTTCAATACTGGGGAAATAAATACCAATATAAAAATTAAAGAATTTAAAACCCTGTAAGTTTAAATGTATAAGGATGGGCTTGAGAAACAGCCAATAAACTATTAAAATCACTGGGTCACGTCAAAGGGCACAGAGCCAAACTGAAGGGGTTCCCAATGCCCCAAAATGGAATAATATAAACATTAAAAATAAATAATGTGATGGATTGAAATGCAAATTTATGAAATACTCAAAATGATATTCTGAAAAATTAGTCACCTTTGCGGGGTTAAGGAAACAACACATGCCTCTGAGAAATAACATTAACAAATAG
Source organism: Rhinopithecus roxellana (assembly GCF_007565055.1). Lineage (NCBI taxonomy): Eukaryota > Metazoa > Chordata > Mammalia > Primates > Cercopithecidae > Rhinopithecus > Rhinopithecus roxellana. The sequence continues at coordinate 73,990,627 of NC_044553.1, read as the reverse complement.
AAAAAAATAAACAGAAAGAAGCAATCATCTTGCCTTTCTTGCGCCAACTGTATTTCAGGGTAACCAATAATTAAAAGAAAATTTCTTCCTTATAGAAGCATTCTAGCTTATTAATGATAGATGGAATGATAGAAAAAAAATCACTAATGAAATAACGGATTTAGGCAACGATCATCAATGGTTGTTAAAACCATTAGGTGAAAGGCTGAGGCAGAACTTTACAATGGATGGATGAGGGTGATCTGGAGCCTACTAATCAGCCTTAACATCTCTGAAGGTAGGAGAACACAATCTCCTGTAATACAATGAAAAATACACTGTACAAGCTATGATGTATTCTTGCCAAAAGAATGGAAATTGAATCTAATCAAGCTTTGAAATCTATCAGTTCAAAGAAAACACAAAGGAGGAACATGTTAAACATCAGAAGGATCTAATCACCAAATTCAGAATATGAGAAATTTTACGAGATGATCTGACTTCTTCAGCAAATAAATGGCATAAACTTAAAAGGTGAACTTTTATAGATAAAAGAGACTTAAAAAACATATCAACTGGCCGGGCGCGGTGGCTCAAGCCTGTAATCCCAGCACTTTGGGAGGCCGAGGCGGGCGGATCACGAGGTCAGGAGATCGAGACCATCCTGGCTAACACTGTGAAACCCCGTCTCTACTAAAAAATACAAAAAAAAAAAAAAAAAAAAAAAAAAAAAAAAAAAAAAAAAAAAAAAAACATATCAACTAATTGCAAATGAACATTGTTAGGATCCTGACTCAATAAATCAAAGGTCAAAAGGCATTTTTAAAACAAAAAATAAGAGAAAATATATCGCTTATTTTTTTAAAAAGGGCAAGTAAAATTATATGATGTCTGGAATTTTCTTTAAAACAATTTAGGGAAAAATTAGGTAGGATCTTGAAAACAGATTTGTAACACTGATGAAGCTGGGTGACGCATTCAGAAAAGTTCATTATGCTATTCTACTTTTGTGTACCTTTGATATTTTCAGTAACAAAAAGTTATAAAAAGAAAGAAAAATGTAATTATTTTCCTCTTCCTAATGGCTCCAGAAAATTCTAAAGAGTACAGCTTAAAATCATTACCACTTTTGAGTAATTCATTTATTCAACTAATATTTATTAAATTCCTAGGATGTATTAGGTACTGTTCTGGGTCCTAGGGGTATAGCAGTGGACATGGCAGTTAAAGACCCTGCCTTCACTATGCATATACTGAATTACAGAAGACAGAAAGTAAGTAAAAACAACAACAGCAGCAATAAAAAAAAAAGACAAAATAAAAACAAACAAAAATCCCACAAAGAATTTCAAGAAGTGGTAAGTTCAAGGAAGAAAATCAAATATGTACTGGGAGAGACTACAACTAGGGAGGGGAATGATGACTTCATATAAGATCACTGGTGTGCTGATAAGCAGCCTCTAAAGAGTTAAAACAAACCCCTGACTTACAGTACTTGACAATTTCTGTGGTATAAATACTCACGCATGGCCATTTTCGAACTACTAATGTGAAAACGATGAACCTGGTTTTGGGAAGCGATTCGCATAATTGGCTCTTGTGAGCTGATATGAGCTGGCTGCAGCACACTCCTGGCATAGGACAGTAAGGAAAAGCCTACATTTCAGGCAGAGAGAATATAGCAATTTTAAAAGATCCTGAAGCAGAAACAATTTTAGTGAACTCATAAAGCAGAAAGGACAATATAGCTAAAGGAGAGTGAGGAAAGGAGAGCATATTTAGAAAGATAGGGCCGGGCGCGGTGGCTCAAGCCTGTAATCTCAACACTTTGGGAGGCCGAGACGGGCGGATCACGAGGTCAGGAGATCGAGACCATCCTGGCTAACACGGTGAAACCCCGTCTCTACTAAAAAAAAAATACAAAAAACTAGCCGGGCGCGGTGGCGGGCACCTGTAGTCCCAGCTACTCCGGAGGCTGAGGCAGGAGAATGGCGTAAACCCGGGAGGCGGAGCTTGCAGTGAGCTGAGATCCGGCCACTGCACTCCAGCCTGGGCGACAGAGCGAGACTCCGTCTCAAAAAAAAAAAAAAAAAAAAGAAAGATAGAAAGGATCCAGACCACATAAGTTAGTTAATGGATAGTTCTTCCAAATCCATTTATTGAATAGTCCCTCCTTTTCTGATTGAAACAACATGATGTGGTTGGTGCAAAGGAGAGAGTAATGTGAGAGTATGCAAATGTTCATTTGGGAAGCAGGGGTAATATAGATAATTTTTTTTTTTTAAAGAAGAGATTATAAAGAAGCAGAAAAAGTGGGACAAATAATTTAGGATGGCACAATGGTCCAAGTATATCAATAATACCAGTAATGTAAATAGACTAAGACAAAAAGACTGGATTAAACAATAAAATCTAGACATATACGATTCATAAGAGATATAAGGGCATACAAAAGCTGAACATTAAGAAAACATTAAGGAAAGAGCTACATCAAGCAAATACTAACCAAAAGAAAGCTGATATAATTTTATTAATATCAGATAAATTTGTAAGAGAAAAATCTTATTAGGAATTAGAAGGTAACCACATAATAACAAAAGGTTTAATCCACCAGGAAGGTATGACAATTTTATCTATCATTATCATTAGTTTTTGAGACAGGGCCTCACTCTTACGCCCAGTCTGGAGTACAGTGGTGCGATCACGGCTCACTGCAGCCTCGACCTCCTGAGCCTAAGAGATCCTCCCACCTCAGCCTCCCAAGTAGCTAGGACTACAGGCTCATGCCACCATGAACAGCTAAGTTTTGGGTTTTTTTTGTAGAGATGAGGGTTTACCATGTTGATTTGTATTCCTGGGCTCAAGCCATCGGCCTGCCTCAGCCTCCCAAAGTGCTGGGACTACAGGCGTGAGCCACTGGGCCTGGCTGGCACAACAATTTTAAACATACATCTATTGTTTAGTTATTATTATTTTGCTTACCAAATTACCTCCAAATTTACTGGCATTTTAAACAACACAGTTTATCATCTATTTGTTTGGGTTGGATTTTCTAAAGTCTGACAATCTGTCTTTTGAACTGCCAAGTTCAGCCCATCAACCTTAGTGATTAATACATTTAGACAGGGTTCTAACATCTTTTTACTTGTTCTTTCTCTATGATTCATTCTCATCCTCTGTCTCTGTCTCTCCCACTCTTTGGATTTTCTGGTTTGTTCTTCCCTAATGCCATTTTCCCCTCTAGTTTCCATCCTCTCTTTCTGTTCTTTTAGCAATGACCCTTGAAATTTTACTACATATTTTACTTAAATTGTTAAATAAATTTAAACAATTGCTTGACATCCTCCTGAACAACACAAAGACTTTCTAATACTTCAATTCCAACTTTCTCCTCCTGACTTACCTAATATTGGTGTCCAACGTTTCCAGTAGTCTCTTTTTTAAAAAACAAAACAAAACAAAAACTCCATAAATAAGATATTAGAGTTGTTTTATAGAGACAACAGTGATTTGGGTTGATGTACAAGTTTACTAGTTCATTTATTCACTACTCTTTCTTACATTTCAGACAACTAGTCTTCTAGGATCATTTTATTCTTTCTTGGAATTCCTTTAGGTTTCTCAAACTCAGCACTATGGAATTTTGCAGCAAATAATTACTTATTGTGGGGGACTGTCCTGTGCACTGTAGAATACTTAAGAGCATCCCTGGCCTCTACTCATTAGATGCCAGTAGCACCTCCAGTAGTGACTGTCAGAGATGTCTCCAGGCTGGGCGCAGTGGCTCTCTCCTGTAATCGCAGTACTTTGGGAGGCCACGGCAGGAGGACTGCTTGAGGGCAGGAGTTTGAGGGAGACTAGTATGAGCAACACTGTGAGACCTTGTCTCTACAAAATTTTTGTGTATACTTATTTGTGTTTTCTGGCTTATGTTTGTGGCTTTGTGTTTTGGTATTGAGAATTCTTCTGTCATTCTGTTGTTCCTTTGATGAACTGTCCTTTGTGGCTGCTTACAAGATCTTTTCTTAGGTATTCCGCAGTTTCATTAAGATGTATCTAGGTGTAGTTTTTTTTGTTTACACTATTTACCCATTACTAAGCTACTGTTTTAACTTTTTTATATCTATCTATCTATCTATCTATCTATCTATCTATCTATCTATCTATCTATCTTTTCTTTTCTATAAGTTCCATTTATTTTCCTTCTCTTTAAACAGTCTTTTATTCCTGAGGAGTTTGCTCATCTTCCTAACTACATCCTTTACTGATTTAAACATTTAATAGAATTTTGTATCCCAGTCTCAGGACCATATCATTTCTCTTGAGGGTTATGGGAGTAAGAGTTCAACATATTACCTCTCTGCTATTCAATAACAATGATACCCTTACAAAAATCTGGCATGAGACAATCCTGTTCCATTCTGCTACCTGCTGTCCAAGCCACTTCCTAGCAGCTCTGGCTCCCCTTGCTGCATCCCTGGCACCTCTATGTTTGGACCTCTCTAGTCTCAAGTTTCAGATGAAATCACCATAATTTTTATGAAAATTCGATTTATTATTATCATCAGACAGTCTGGATCCTGGCTGTTTCTGGCCCACCCTCCATTTGCTTGCTTACCTTTTTTAGAAAGGTAGAAGACTATCCCTGGATATTTTCGTCTACATTTTATGAGACCAATGATGCCTCCAATATCATCCTACTCATGGTCTACTTGTGGTAGTGCTGTGCAATGGGAGGCTCCCATAGAGTTCCTGGTCAATCATGGCTTGTGGAACAGTCATGAAAGGTCAAGACTTTCCAAGGGAAGAAATGGAGCTTTCATCAAGTGTGATTTTACCAAAAGGCATGAAATTAGACGTGGTTATATTGAAAGGCATGGATTAATTTTTGGCTTGAATATCTTGGTGGCAAACCATGCTGCTTTAGAGTTCAGCCTTCAAAACTTTAGGTCACTCTTGTGACCCCAGGAAATACCAGATGGAATGGAACTTCTAGTTTCTGAATAGCAAATAATCTTTACTCTGCAGGAACTAAGAACCAAATCCATATTCCAGGGCTCTTTTAGGATCATTCAGAATGCTAAGATGAGTCCTTTGAAGGATCCCCACTGAGACTGGCCTCAGTAATGGTTTGCATTACATCACCTATCAGATTACTATTATGTTTTTTTTTTTTTTTTTTTTGACACAGGGTCTTGCTGTCATCCAGGCTGCAGTGCAGTGGCACAATCTTAGCACATTGTGACCTCCACCTCCCGGGTTCAAGCAATTCTCCTACCTCAGCCTTCTGAGTAGCTGGAATTATAGGCACCTGCCACCATGCCTGGCTAATTTTTTTGTATTTTTAGTAGACAAATTTTTTTGCATTTTTAGTTTTGCCATGTTGGTCAGGCTGGTCTCGAACTCCTGACCTCAAGTGATCCACCCGCTTCAGCCTCCCCAACTGCTGGGATTACAGGCATGAGCTACCGTGCCCAGACACTATTATGCTTCTTTTTTCTCATTTTACTGTCTAAATAATGCTGATATTTTTGGGAAACTTACTGGTGTTTCACTGCATAATTCAAATGAAAACTGATAGGATGGTTCTACTAAAGATTTCAGAGTTCTGTTTTTTATGGCATACTTTTTTTTTGTAAACAGAAAAAAGGTACACCAAAGGTCTTACTCTTCATAAACACTTTCTTGTTGTGATGTTATTACTTCCATGATGTTGCATTTGTCAATTACCACTTATACTATAATTTGGGCCCCAGATAAATCTCAAGTTACTCCTTTAGCTTCCTAATCTTGCCAAATGGCCTTTGCTGGTCTGAGCTAGGCAAGAGAGCAGTAAGTGTACTTAAATTTCCCTTGGCACAGGTTTGGGTTTGTACTATGTGACTATGTGAATCTGAAAAATCTGAAAGGTTATCCCAAATGCTATAATGTTTTTGATTTTATACTTTGTCTTGCCATTGATTTGTTAAGGAAACCATGTCATTTGTCCTGGAGAGTTTGTGATGGTCCGGGTTTTGATGATGGCATCCATGTGATGCTGTTTAACATGTTCTTTTTTTTTTTTTTTTTTTTTTTTGGTAATTCCTATAAATTGGTAGTTGAATCTAAAAGCTTAATCACATTCAGTACTTCTAGGAGGGTAGGGAGGAAAACTGCTTCACAGTGGTTTTATCATCTGCCAGGAGGTACACGTCATTGTCATCTGGTTGTCTTTCCTTTTGAGATAATAGCAATTGTTGATGAGTAATGCCTAGCTCCATTAATTTATGAGAGGTTACTAAATGGTAATATTCTCATTCTATTATTGTTCCTTCATTTATTAGCTGTATATATAAAGAGACATTTCCTTTAATCTACTATTTGATTACCAAGTGGTTCAGTTAAAAACAGGACAAATAATTCTTTCCCTTTACTGACTGGTTCTCAGAATAATTGGTTCACTAAATGCTCCAATGGTGACCAATTAGTTGTGGGTTTGGTTTTGTTTTGTTTTATTTTAGAGACAGGGTATCACTCTGTTGCCCAGGCTGAAGGAGTGCAGTGGCACCATCACAGCTTACTGTAGCCTCCAGAGTAGCTAGGACTATAGGTGTGTGCCACCATGCCTAGTTAATTATTTTTTGCTTCTTTGTAGAGATGGGTTCTTGCAATGTTGCCCAGTCTGCTCTTGAACCCCTGGCCTCAAGCAATCCTCCTACCTCCGTCCTCAGCCTCCTGAAGTGCTGGGACTACAGACATGAGCCATTGTGCCTGGTTAGTTTTTTAAATTATCATTATGAATTCATAAACTTAAATATTGGGTTTTTACTGTATTAGTCCTTTCTCATGCTGCTATGAAGAGATACCCGAAACTGGGTAATTTTTTTTTTTTTTTTTTTTTTTTTTTTTTTTTTTTGAGATGGAGTCTCGCTCTGTCGCCCGGGCTGGAGTGCAGTGGCCGGATCTCAGCTCACTGCAAGCTCCGCCTCCCGGGTTCACGCCATTCTCCTGCCTCAGCCTCCGGAGTAGCTGGGACTACAGGCGCCCGCCACCTCGCCCGGCTAGTTTTTTGTATTTTTTAGTAGAGACGGGGTTTCACCGTGTTAGCCAGGATGGCCTCGATCTCATGACCTCGTGATCCGCCCGTCTCGGCCTCCCAAAGTGCTGGGATTACAGGCTTGAGCCACCGCGCCCGGCCGAAACTGGGTAATTTATAAAGAAAAGAAGTTTGGCTGAGCACAGTGGCTCACACCTCTAATCCCAGCACTTTGGGAGGATGAGGCAGGTGGATCACTTGAGGCTCGGAGTTTGAGACTAGACTGGCCAACATGGGGAAACCCCATCTCCACTGAAAATACAAAGATTAGCCAGGTGTGGTGATGGGTGCCTGTAATCCCAGTTACTTGAGAGGCTGAGGAAGGAAAATCACTTGAACCTGGGAGACGGAGGTTGCAGTACGCCAAGATCATGCCACTTTAGTCCAGCCTGGGTGACAGAGCAAGACTCTGTCTCAAAAAACAAAACAAAAAACAAAAACAAAAAAAAAGAGAGAGAAAAGAGGTTTAACTGACTCAAAGTTCAGCACGGCTGGGGAATCCTCAGGAAACTTATAATCATGGTGGAAGGCCCCTCTTCAAAGGGCGGCAGGAGAGAGAATGAGTACAAGGAGGGGAAATGCGTGATGCTTATAAAACCATCAGCTCTTGTGAGACTCACTCACAATCATAAGAACAACATAGAGGAAACCGCCCCCATGATTCAGTTACCTCCCACAAAACGTGGGGATTATGGGAATTACACGTCAAGATGAGATTTGGGTGGGGACACAGCCAAACCATATCAGGTATGTTTCAAATCAAATGCTTTTCCAACATCTATTAAGATTATTATACGATATTTTTATTTTAATTTGTTAATATAATGAATTATATAAATTAACTTTCAACATTAAACCAACCATGGATATCTAGCAGAAACTCAACTTGATGATGGGGGTAATTTAAAAAAATATGTTGCTTGATTCAGATTGCAAATATTTTGTTCAGGATTGTAGATATGTTCCTAAGTAAGGTTGGCCTATACTTTTTTTTTTTAATCTCATATTGCCATTCTTAAGTTTTGGTTATCAAGGTTGCAAAAGCCTCAAAACTGAGGTAGTGGTTACTTGGTTTTCTATTCCTTATGAGAGACTGACTGCAGAAGACTGGAATTATTTTTCCTTGGATGCCTGATAAAACTTTTAATAATGCCAGGACCCATGGCTTGTTTGCTTGCTAGCTTTCTAAAAAAAATTTTAAGTGCAAAGCTACACACACACACACACACACACACACACACACACACACACACACACGGAAAAGTTCACCAATCACAGGTGTACAGCTTGATTCATTATTACAATAGCAGTTTCACCCTCCCATATATCTCCCCAGCCTGATCTTGAGTTTTGCAACAGATTTGATAAGTCAGTGGGAACAGTAGATACATTAAAATAACTGTGCCTTGTTGACAGTAAAAACATTTAGAAGGACTGGAAAGGGCTTTTATATATCCAATTCAACAGCAAAGGTCTGAAAGATGTTATTACAAATTCAATTAAGCAGGCAAGGCAACTGAACCGGTTTTTCACCTACCAGGCCAAATTAACCTAAACAAGGTTTTTAGGGAGAGCTGGGAAGATTTTCTTTTCTTTCTTTTTTTTTTTTTTTTTTTTTCGTTTGAGATAGAGTCTCACTCTGCCGCCCAGGCTGGAGTGCAGTGGTGCGATCTTGGCTCACTGCAACCTCCACCTCCTGGTTCAAGCGATTCTCCTGCCTAAGCCTCCTAAGTAGCTGGGATTACAGGCACCCACCACCATGCCCAGCCAATTTTTTTTATTTTTAGTAGAGACGGGGTTTCACCATCTTGGCCAGGCTGGTCTCGAACTCCTGACCTTGCAATCCACTTGCCTTGGCCTCCCAAAAGTGCTGGGATTACAGGCATGGTGAACCACTGCACTGTAAGCACTGCACTGAACCACAGCCGCAAGATTTTCATTCAAGCTTATAATGCCTTTTCTGAGTAACTTATGAGATGGTTAGAAAATACAACAAAAAAAACTTTCACTCTTTTGCAAACTCATGAATTTCTTTTAATAAACCAGACTTTTAAAGATTTTGAGGCTATAGCTAAAACACAGATACTTAAGACAGAAGATGATAGTTCTTCAGAGCATGAGAAAAAAGGAAAATATGATCTGACCCCATGAATCTAGGAGAGAGAACTCAGGCTGGCAGGATGGGCATACCTGATAATTTGGCTAGAAGACTGGATAAATCCTCAGGTTGGCTAACACTTGAATGCAACTGTAGGCTGCCAAATGAGATTAATGTTTGAAGTAGTCTCTTTGCAAATACTATTAGAATTTTTTGGCTAATAATGACTAATATAACTCTTCCTTCACAATCAAAGTTATTTCTTTTTACCTATAGTTCCCCAGGTATCCTTTACTGCAGGTGGTTAGCTGGGAACAAAATCCAGCTTAGTAATACTAGAACTGTATTCTTTTGACTGTCCACCTCATTAGCTAAGCTGCCTCCATTGTACATGTATTCCTGATGATAATGACCTATTCTCAAACATCTCTGCCTGTCATATATGTATCAGGGACAGAAGCACTTTCATAGTTTAGAGGAAAGATGTTCTTTTCACAGTCTGGCAAAATTTTTCAATGAAAGCTTAATAATTCCTGATCCAAATATAAAATTTTTATATACAGAAGACTAATTTTGAGCAACGTATAGAAACTATCCAATATAAAAGTATTAAAAAGTAGCCAGGAGTGGTGGCTCATGCCTGTAATCCCAGCACTTTGAGAGGCTATGGTGGGTGGATCACCTGAGGTCAGGAGTTTGAGACCAGCCTGACCAACATGGTAAAACCTTGTCTCTACTAAAAATACGAAAATTAGCCGGGCATGGTGACGTGTGCCTATAGTCCCAGCTACTCGGGAGGCTGAGGCCAGAGAATTGCTTGAATCCGAGAGGCAGAAGTCGCAGTGAGCCAAGATGGTGCCATCACACTTCATCCTGGGCTACAGTCGATCAAGACTCTGTCTCAAAAAAAAAAAAAAAAAAAAAAAACTACATCACACAGCCAGGACCTTAGTGATCAGATTTGTATATTTATGTCAAACCATTTACTTAACAAATATATACTGAGTGCCTAGGATGTCAGGTACTGTTTCAGCACATAAACTCACTAAAGGAATGAGGGCTATGGTCTCATAAACTCTTCTCATTAACTCAAGGACTATTCTAAGTCTTTAATGTAGAAAGAACGAAAAAGGAGTATCCCAGTTTCTTCAACTAATCCTCTGAAGTTTTTACTTTCCCTACTTTGGACTTTTTGATAGCTTATTTTTCCACAGCTGCTTTACACATATTATAGCTAAAAGCTCAGCAGTGATCAAAATAAGCCTCAAATCAAAGCATACACACACACACGAGTGTTAACATACTAAATAATATACCAAAAATTACTTAACCTCACTTATGCTGAAGGAAGTATAAATAAAAAACGAGAGATGCTATTTTTACCTATTAGCTAAATAAACTATTTTAAGATTAATAATACCTGTTTATTATTATTATAGGGAGTCAAGCATTACTCCATACTTGTGAGAGTTTAAGCTGATGTATCTTTTTAAAAATGTATATATCTTTTGAGTAAGGAATTCCACTGTTAGGAATTTACCCTACAAATATACTGGCATTAAGACTGCAGGATAATACAAAAAATTAGCCGGGTGTGGTGAGGGCACCTGTAGTCCCAGCTACTTGGGAGGCTGAGGCAGGAGAATGGCGTGAACCTGGGAGGTGGGGCTTGCAGCGAGCCAAGATGGTGCCACTGCACTCCAGCCTGGGTGACAGAGGAAGACTCTGTCTCACAAAAAAAAGAAAAAAAAAAAAAGACTGCAGGATATAAGGATAAGATATTCATTGCAACATAACTTACACAGTAACACACCTGGAAATAAATGCTCATGAGTAGGAAACTGGCTGAATAAAATTATAGTGCAGGTGCACAATGAAATACTCTTCCATCACAAAGGAATGAAGGGAATGAAGCAGATCTTTATGTACTAAAATGTCCAAGGTAAAATGTTAAGTAAAAAGAAGTGGTCTGTATAATACAAGAGTCCATTTACTATAACATCATTGATATAAAAAGGAAAAGATAGTCGTATATAATACAAAAATTTATAATTAAAAATTTCTAGAATTCCCAAAAAACTATCAACAGCAAGTACTTTTAAGAGGTGGAAGTGAGATGGTAAGAAGAAGGGATACTTTTACTTTCTTTGTATATATATATACCTTTTGTTTGAGCTGAATGCCTCATCAGAGTATGTTTCTTTTTATATTTTGAAAATTTATCAGTCCTGAGGTCTTGTGAAATTCTTGTCAAGGCTGGGCGCAGTGGCTCACGCCTGTAATCCCAGCGCTTTGGGAGGCCAAGGCGGGCGGACCACGAGGTCAGGAGATGGAGACCATCCTGGTTCCAACATGGTGAAACCCCGTCTCTACTAAAAATACAAAAATTGGCTGGGCGTGGTGGTACACACTTGTAATCCCAGCTACTTGGGAGGCTGAGGCAGAAGAATTGCTTGAACTTGGCAGGTGGAGGTTGCAGTGAGCTGAGATCACACCACTGCACTCCAGCCTGGTGACAGAGCGAGACACTGTCTCAAAAAAGAGAGAGATTGTCAAATTACACACTTACTTTAAAGAAGTGATACCCAGAGGAAGTAAATTCATTTCCATAACTTCTTTCATAGATAAGAAACTGGAACACCAAATTCTAAGGACTGCTTGAGGACATGCTGTTTATGAAGTACTTTCAATAATTAAAAAGGTGATCAAAAGGCCAAGAAAAGTCATAAAAAGGGAAAATTAGCTGCAAAGTCAGAGATATTATCAGGTATTATAATACCTTCTTTTCCAAATTATCTTTAAAAAATTCTAGTTCTTAGATTTTTTTTAACCATAGACCATGCAAAATTACTTTTTAATTTAACTGAGTCTTAGTAATCAATTACAGAAGTAGTTTCCTAAAACTTACCAAATTGGGAATAGAAACCTCAGGAAAAAAGTTGGTGGGTGGGAAGTAGAAAAGGAGAGGACAGAAAACAGAATCAGAGAAGGGAGTAATGTCTGTTAGGATAAACGAGTTAGGGTGACTTTGGATAGAGTCAGTCCCCACAGAAATACTATACCTAACAGTTGGCTGTGTTCCCCTGTGATGGAGTTCTGACTCGGGTCTGAAAAACAAACAATTGAAAAGAAAAGAAAAAAATGAATGATCAAAACAAATAATTTATTTAAAATCAGTAACAAAAGTCAACCAAGGAAATAAGAAAAAATTAAAAAAAACTTATGAAATATTAATGTGAAGATAATAACAAATAGAATGAACTAGTGTAAAGAATGATCACATTCCTCACAAAGTTAAATATAATTACCATCAGCAATGCCACTCCTAATTATACTTCCAAAATAATTGAAAACAGGGACTCAAACAGATACTTTACCACAAAGTTTATGGCAAAATTATTCACAATAGCCAAAAGGTTACCAGGTATACTTCTACAGATGAATGAATCAACAAAATGTAATATATATATACAACGGAAAATTATTCAGCTATAAAAATGAATGAAATTCTGACACATGTGACAACATGGATGAACCTTGAAAACATTATGCTAAGGAAAACAAACCAGACACAAAAAGATAAATGCATGACTCAATTTATATAAAATGTTGAGAAAGGGCAAATTTACAGAGATGGGAAGTAGATTAGAGGATACCAGGGGTTGGGTGGAGTAGGGTATGGAATGTTATTGCTTGAAGAATATAGCATTTTTGTTTGGGGTGATGAGGAATTCTGGAAACAGACAGTGGTAATGGGTGTACAACATTGTGAATGTAATTAATGCCACTGACTTGTACACTCAAACACAGTTAAAATGGTAACTTCTGTATTGTATATACTTTGCCACAATACAAAGTAAATTAAAAAAGTAGTAATCACACTAATTTGACCAAGCAATAGTTTCACAAAGTAGAAGGATGATTCAGGGCTGTGACATGAGTTATATTTTTAATGACAAAAGAACATTTTAATGACAAAAAAAAAACCAACTTATGGCTATAGCAGCTCAAAGTTAAGACATAAATAAAGCACTTACTACTATTAGCAGATATGTTCTAGTTTGACTTTAAGATACACTGACTAAATTGGCTTTCATAAATATCAATTTCTTTAGTAATCTGAAATAAGTGACAATAAGCCAAGTTCCTAATGCAAGAGATATTGACAATCATCATTTAACAGTCAACCACTTGCTTATTTTAAAGGTTTGAAAAGCACTAAGAGCTAAAAACAGAAAAGACTAAGTTCCACTTTCCTCAAAGACTAAATCTCTTGAGACACTGAGGATTCTGGCTTCCTTGAATGTGCCTGGGGTAAGAAAAATAATTGCAGACCAGGGCTTATGTGAACAATGGGAAAAAAAGTTACATCTTTATCTTCACTAACCTCTAACTGAAGTTTGGTATTTTCTACAGTTATGATGTATGCAACAGATTACATAAAAGTACCTGTGATTTTGTCTAACAATAAATCTCAGATATTTTTATACCACATTATTGCTGTTTTAGACAAAATTCAAATATCTTCCACAGTCTACATATATTTTACATATCATTTAATGAAATCTAACAATTTAAGCCTCCCAGACCGAAAGAAACAATTAGAATACTCAACAAATTCCAGTTTCTGATGTATACTGGAGTATACACTATATACTTTAATTAAGGAAGTAAAGTAGAAACCTGATTTCTACCATAAAAGTTTTAAATACTATTTGAACATTTAAAAATTTATTTTCAGGGGATTTTTTTCCCTTCATTTGGTTCGAAAAAGGGAAATGTGAAATGTTCCTATTCTAGAATATTTTCCCCAGACATACCAGCAAGTGAATTCCCAGTTTTTACTTTAAACTTATCTTACTGCCCATCTAAATAAAGGGTATCAGGGCTGGGTGCAGTGGCCCCTGCCTGTAATCCCAGCATTCTGGGGAGCTGAGGCCAGGAGTCTGAAACCAGCCTGAGCAACACAGAAAGACCGCATCTCTACAAAACATTTTAAAAGTTATGTAGGCATAGTGGCATGTGCACCTGTAGTCCCAGCTACTCAGGAGGCTTAGGCAAGAGGTTCCCTTGAACCCAAGAGTTAGAGGCCCCAGTGAGCTATGATGATACCACTGCACTCCAGCCGGGGTGACAGCAAGACCTTCTCTCTCCCCCAACCTCCCACCATATATATATATGTCGTTCTTGCACATAAGACAAAGTGTTCTGTAGTCACCCTCTCCCTTAGGAGAAAATTGGGCCCTATCATTATGGAGAAGCAAGTAGGTATGTGGCATGAAAAGAAGAGTACAGAAAGTATAATAGAATTTTAGAACTAGAAGAACCTTGGTCATCATCTAAATCTACTCCAGTGACTTTAGAGGAAAAGCTAGGGAAGGGTTATCACATCATCTATTTTTCTCTTTAAATCATACCAACACTTCTTCTTCAAGATTCTGATTCCCAGCTACAGTCACTAATACCTTGTATCTCTCAGGTGTGCAGGAACAGAAAAAGTTGAGAACCTCATATTTTAATGCTTATAGTTCTAAAAAAATTAATGCCTAGGTTAATCAGTGGCTAAGACACATCACACTACTGCCCAAAGAAAAGGGTTATAGTCTTGATGCTTTGACAACTTATGGTTTTGCTTCTCAATATTCTGTAATTCTAATTTTCTTGTTCTAAAACAAGGTATAATAGCCTAAACCAAGTTATTTGAAATTGCCAGGGAATATGGCCTACGAAAAGAAATAGGAAAACATCTCAAATAACTCTGGCAGACTAGGTATGGTTTTAGAGAGGAAAATATAAATGACTTTTCCTTTAAAAAGAACTAACTCAGCCGGGCGCAGCGGCTAATGCCTGTAATCCCAGCACTTTGGGAGGCCAAGGCGTGTGGATCACCTGAGATCAGGAGTTCGAGACCAGCCTGACCAACATGGTGAAACCCCGTCTCTACTAAAAATACAAAAATCAGCTGGGCGTGGTGGCATGCACCTGTAATCTCAGCTACTCCGGAGGCTGAGACAGGAGGATAGCTTGAACACAGAAGGCAGAGGATGCAGTGAGCCAAGACCACACCACTGCACTCCAGCCTGGGCAACAAGAGTGAAACTCCATCTCAAAAAAAAGAAAAAAATTAACTCCTCTCTTGTGTAATATACTTTCTTGCCTTCTGAGCTGTGCATATATGATGTATGTATACTCTTTGGACAAGCCAGTAGTCTTCCTTTGAACACCCTCCTATACTTCAGATGAGGAGAAACAAGTCTTTTTATTTTTTTTGAGATGAAGTCTTGCGTACTATTTTTTACTTATTTATTTATTTTTGAGACAGAATCTTGCTCTGTCACCAGGCTGGAGTGCAGTGGCGTGATCTCGGCTCACTGCAACCTCCACCTCCCGGGTTCAAGCAATTCTCTGCCTCATCCTCCTGAGCAGCTGGGATTACAGGTGGCCGCCACCATGCCTGGCTAATTTTTGTATTTTTAGTAGAGTTGGGGTTTCACCATGTTGGCCAGACTAGTCTTCAACTCCTGACCTCGTGATCCACCCGCCTCAACCTCCCAAAGTGCTGGGATTACAGGCGTGAGTCACTGTGCCCAGCCAGAAACAAGTCTTTTGTGTAGTTCCCTACAAGTTCAACTTAGATTTTTATTTTTCATTTATTATAATTGAAAAATTATGGGCAATCCTTGATATTTATTTAGTAATCTGAAGACTAACCTCCAAGAACTTGCAACTCTTTTATTAATATACACAAAAGCTAAAACAAGGCTGGGCAAGATTCCGTCTCAAAAAAAAAAAAAAAAAACCAAAGAACTAAAATAAAGGTCAATCTGGGAGTATATAGGCCCATGAAACCACTAGAATGAAACTAGTTTTGCCTGTAAAAATTACAATTGTTCAGTGGATTTAACTTGAAGGGCGTTTCTGGGTTTGCAATCCAAATTGTGCAGTCATCATGCTAACACTGCTGAGATATGTCTGCGCACCTTTCAATTGTTCTGTGTCTAAACTCCCCCATTTACCACTTTTCCTGACTATGTCATTGGTGAGGGCACACCCAAGTTTGCCCAAGACTGGGAGTTGTCCTAAAGATTACTCAAAATGACATTTATTTTAAAGAGATTATTTTCTCTAATAGGAACTATGTGCCAATAATGTCACTAGTTTTATCCTTTGATGGCCTTCATAAACAAAGCTACTCTTAGGACAAAATACAACCAAGTTATAATCAAAAGCCAGAGATACTCTATAAGTCAAAATGATAGATCAAATAAAAAATAGAAACTAGGTATCTATTAACAACAGGTAGATGTAATCAGAAAAATGAACTGAAGATATTTCCTTGTAACAGTAATGATATGGTAGTTTTACAAATAAGTACTTGCTCAATATATTTAACTTATCTTGGGTACATAGTAAAGAATGAAGATTTTAGTTTCCTGCCATGCACCTGGGAGAAGGGAGACAGAATGAAATGATGGTGGGTGGTACTCACTTGCAAAACTGCCTCTGTCAAGTTTTTCTGAAGAGCTTTATTATTTTCCTTAGTTTGCCAATTCTTTATGTTTCTACACTACCTCATAAAGGACAAAAATCCTTATTTTAATTTTTAATGTAATAAAAATATAGTTAAAAAAGATATATAGAGCCTACATATGCCAAAAAAAACCCTCTAAAGATCATTAAGCTAAAATGTGTACTTTAGTCCACACCATCTGCTACATAGTGGCTTGTGTAGACAGTTAACCACAACAGAATCAGCTGCGATAGTAGCATGGAACCACATACTGTACTTCATATACAGTGTATATTCCTTAGTGCAGAAGTACATATTCCTTAGTATATTAATAGAGATTTGGTGAGCAACGGTTTGGGGCAGGGATTGTAAGTAGACTTGTCAAGTCTATTCAATAGATAAGTTGACTGCTCTAAAGTGTGATTTCTCATACCCTTCATAATGTTAATGACTGCCTTAGCTAATCTCCAAAAGAAGAATAGAATATTCAGCATTCCTAAACACATTGGAAAACAATTCATTTTGTATCAAATACCTTGTATAGTTAGTGTCCTATGATACTAGGTTTGGGAAACCTGGAACTAATTCCTATCAATATACTAAGGCTAAAAGATAACTCCCCGGCTGGGCACAGTGCTTCGAGTCTGTACTTCTAGCTACTCAGGAGGCTGAAGCTGGAGGCTTACTTGAGGCCAGGAGTTTGAGGCCAGTCTGGGCAACACAGCAAGACCCCATCTCTTAAAAAGAAATAAAATTAGCTGGGTGTGGTGGCATGTGCCTGTCGTCCCAGCTACTCAGAAGGCTGAGGTGAGAGGATACTAGAAACCAGAAGTTCAAGGCTGCAATGAGCTATGATCACTCACTCACTCACTCATTCACTCAGCACTATTTCCATTAAATCAGTATTTTCAAAATTTGCTTGGTTAAAACAATCATGGGGTATTTGTTAAACTACAAATTTCTAGGTCACATAACTAACCCTAATGACTCAATTTTAAGGGAGGAGGCTGAGATTCTGTAGTTTTACCAAGTGCCTCAGATGGCTACTATAAAACTTCATTCGTTCAACCATTCTTCTGTTTCAATATCTGAGTGATTAATAAGTCCCTGTCATTTTTCTATGTGCTAGGGATAGAACATAAATAAGGAAAAGTTCCTTTTGTCATGCAGATACGGGAACATCAATAAGAAAAGAAAATTAATAGCTGGGCACAGTGGCTCATGCCTGTAATCCCAGCACTTTGGGAGGCCAAGGCGGGAGGATCCCCTGAGGTTGGGAGTTCGAGACCAGCCTGGCCAACATGGTGAAACCCTGTCTCTACTAAAAATACAAAAATCAGCCAGGCGTGGTGGCGGGTGCCTGTAATCCCAGCTGCTTGGGAGACTGAGGCAGGAGAATCACTTGAACCTAGGAGGCAGAGGCTGCAGTGACTGGAGACTGCACCATTACACTCCAACCTGGGTGACAAGAGCGAAATTCCATCTCAAAAAAATAAAAATAAAAATAGCAGAGAAAATTAATAATCAAGATAATTTCAGCTTATGGTGTTATAAAGAAAATAAAGAAGGGTGATTAGAGAGGCTATTTTTCACTGGGTGGACTGTCAGGACCTTTCTGAGGAGGTAACCCTTAAGGTGAGACTCGCATGAAAAGGAGCCAGACATATGAGGATCCTGAAAAGACTGATCAGGGCAGAGGAACAGCTGTGAAAAGACCCTAAGATGGGAATCAGCTTGGTATATTTAGGAAATATTAATGTAGCTAAAGCATAGTGAGTAAGTAACGAGGTGGTTTTTTTTTTTTTTTTTAAAGAGGGCAAATTAGGTACGCACTACATCTTGTAGTGCAGCACACTATCGTCAAGCGTGTGAATTTTACTCTGAAAATGATATAAAACAATTGAAAGGTTAGCAGGTTTTTTTGTTTTTAAACAGGTTCTTGCGCTGACATCAAGCTGGAGTGCAGTGATGCAATCATGGCTCACTACAGCCTCAACCTCCCAGGTTCACGTGATCTTCCCGCCTCAGCCCCCTCGTAGCTGGGATCACAGGCATGCACCACTACACCCAGCTAATTTTTTAATTTTTTTATGGAAACAGGATCTCCCTATGTTGCTCATGCTGGTCTTGGTCTCAAACTCCTGGGATCAAGCGATTCTCCTGCCTCAGACTCCCAGAATTACAGGTGTGAGCCATCATACCTGGCCAGCATAATTTTTTTAAAATGCAGGCTGCTGGTTTGAGAATGGATTGCAGGGGAGACCAAGAACAGAAATGGGGAAACCAGTTAGAAGTTTACTGAAGAAACCACAGAAAGACATGATAATGACTGTAGTGAAGCTGATGGAGGTAGGCAGGTTGATGACATCTTACGGAAAGAGAGCTCACAGGCTAGTCTTCAAAGATAATGTCCGTGTTACTTTCTTTTTTTTTTTGGAGACGGATTCCTGCTCTGTTGCCTAGGCAGGCGCCATCTCGGCTCACTGCAACCTCTGCCTCCCGGGTTCAAGCGATTCTCCTGCCTCAGCCTCTCGAGTACCTGGGATTACAGGCACCCGCCACCACGCCCAGCTAATTTTTGTATTTTTAGTAGAGACAGGGTTTCACCATGTTGGCCAGGCTGGTCTTGAACTCCTGACCCTGTGATCCACCTGCCTCGGCCTCCCAAAGTGCTGAGATTACAGGCATGAGCCATCATGCCTGGCCCATGTTACTTTCAAATCTGTAGCTCTTTCATTCATGTATTCAGTAAATATTTTTTGAGAACCTTCTACATGTGAAACACTATTCTAATTACTAGAAATGTAGTAACAAAATCCTTGCCATCAAGGAGCTTAAATTTTAGTGGAGAAAAGACCAACAAGTAACCTACGTCAACAGCAGTAAGTTATAACATGAACAAAAAAGCTGAGTAAGAGAATACAGAGGAATAGTGGGAGAGTGGTTTGTGTGCACACTTAGATACTCAGTCTGAAAGGCCTCTCAGATAATGTGACATCTGAGCAGAAAACTGAAGATATACAATTTTCTGCAGGATATTTCTGCATATTGTATATTTCTATACAAATATCTGCAGGAAGAACAGTTAGTGCTAAGCGAAGCAGGTATGTGTTGGCATGTTTGATGAATGGCAGCAAGGAGACCAGATGATCAGACAGAAATAAGCAAGTTGCAAGTGACAGGGAATAAAAGATGGATATACATGTTGGAGGAGGAAACAGATCACGTGAGCCCTTGAAGGATATCGTCAGGACTTTTGTTTTTCCTGTGAGATAAGAAGCCACTGAAAGGTTTTGATTTCTGTTTCTTGTTTTTTTTTTTGTTTTTTTTGAAACGGAGTCTCGCTCTGTCGCCCAAACTGGAGTGCAGTGGCCAGATCTCAGCTCACTGCAAGCTCCGCCTTTCGGGTTCACGCCATTCTCCTGCCTCAGCCTCCCGAGTAGCTGGGATTACAGGCGCCCGCCACCTTGCCCGGCTAGTTTTTTGTATTTTTTAGTAGAGATGGGGTTTCACCAGGTTAGCCAGGATGGTCTCGATCTCCTGACCTCGTGATCCGCCCGTCTCGGCCTCCCATAGTGCTGGGATTACAGGCTTGAGCCACCGCGCCCGGCCTGATTTCTGTTTTAACATGATCACAACAGCTATAGTCTGGAATGAACAGATTGCAGGGGCCTAGCAAATAAACAGAGAATCGTTAGAAGGCTTTTACAATGGTCCAAGGAAAGATAACAGTAGCACGGATCAGATCAGAAGTACTGGAGGTAATGAGACGTGGTCAGATGCTGGGTATGCTGACTAGCCTAGGTACGTTTCAAAGGAAGGACTGACAAGATTGGCATGCTGATGACTGGAAACAGAGCGGGAGAGAAAGAAAAGAGTCAAAGATCTTTCCACAGCAATTAGATGAACAGAGATGCCATTTACTAAGTTGGAGACTGACAGAGAGCTAGTAACCTAAATTAAAGGAACAGTGCTTATGATTTTTTTTTTTTTTTTCCCCAAGCCAGCCTAGTAGGTAATCCTGTGTAATGGAAAATCAGTGGGCTGGGTTTTTAAATTAGGTGTGAGGTCTCCATGTACCCACCAAATGGTAGTAAGTAAGAATTCATTTAAAGACGTGGAAGCAATCCAAATGTCCACCGATGGATGAATAAACAAAATGTGTGTTTTACATATATATATATATATATATACATACACACACACACACACACACAATGGAATATTATTCAGACTTTAAAAAGGAAATTCAGACACATGCTACAACATGGATGAATCTTGACAGCAATACACTAAATGAAATAAGCTAGTCATACAAAGGCAAATAACATATGATTCCACTTATATTAATTATCTAAAGTAGTCAATAGAAACTGAAAACAGAATGGTGGTTAACGGGGGGTAGGGAGTGGAAAATGGAGAGTTGTTCATTGGGTATGGAATTTCAGTTTTGGAAAATGAAAAAGTTCTGGAGATCTGCACAATGGAAATACTCTTAACACTACTGAACTATACACTAAAAAATGATTAAGATGCCAAGTTTTATTGCTTTTTTTTTTCTTTTTTGAGACGGTCTTGCTGTGACACCCAGGCTGGAGTGCAGCAGCACGATCTCAGTTCACTGCAACCTCCGCCTCCCGGGTTCAAGTCATTCTCCCGCCTCAGCCTCCCGAGTAGCTGGGATTACAGGCACATGCCACCATGCTCAACTGATTTTTTTGTATTTTTAGTAGACATGGGTTTCACCATATTGTCCACGCTGACCTCAAACTCCTTACCTCAAGTGATCTGCCCACCTCGGCCTCCCAAAGTGCTGGGATTACAGGTGTGAGCCACTATGCCTGGCCTTATGCTATTTTTTTAAGCCACAATTTAAAAAATTGTATTTGACTCCATAGGCTTTCGGCAAATACATTGTGGTCTTCATTAGTAGCATTCATAAGTCTAAAATGAGAGCTCGATTTTCCATTTTTAAAATTTCCCTGGCTGGGCATGGTGGCTCACGCCTGTAATCCCAGCACTTTGGGAGGCTGAGGTGGGTAGATCACTTGAGGTCAGGAGTTTGAGACCAGACTGGCCAGCATGGTGAAACCCCATCTCTACTAAAAATACAAAAAATTAGCTGGATGTGGGGACAGGTGCCTGTAATCCCAGCTGCTTGGGAGGCTGAGGCAGGAGAATCGCTTGAACCTGGCAGGCGGAGGTTGCAGTGAGCCAAGATCGCATGCCACTGCATTCTAGACAGAGCGAGACTCCGTCTTAAAAAAAAAAAATTTCCTATGTGTATTAATTATCCAGCAACCTTATCTCCTAATCCACAAGATAATACGTGCTCATACTATGCTTCCAAAGAGGACAAATCATAAAGCTTAAATATTGACGCCCAGTGCAGCTACAGAAATTACTTATAACAACTTGCTTGAAAAAAGCCAATGAGGAAGTAAAACAAAGCAAATGCCAAAGCAAGATATGTGTTTTTGTTTGTTTTTATACTTTAAAACTTTAAGTTCTGGGTTACATGTGCAGAATGTGCAGTTTTGTTACGTAGATACACAAGTGCCATGGTGGTTTGCTGTACCCATCAACCCGTCACCTACATTAGGTATTTCTCCTAATGTTATCCCTCCCCTATCCCCAAACCCCTACAGACCCTGGTATGTGATGTTCCCCTCTCTGTGTCCATACGTTCTCATTGTTCAATTCCCACTTATGAGTGAGAACATGTGGGGTTTGGTTTTCTGATCTTGTGACAGTTTGCTGAGAATGATGGTTTCCAGCTTCATCCATGTTCCTGCAAAGGACATGAACTCATCCTTTTTTATGGCTGTATAGCATTCCATTCGTATATGGGTGCACACGTGTCACATTTTCTTAATCTAGTCTATCACTGATGGACATTTGGGTTGGTTCCAAGTCTTTGCTATTGTGAACAGTGCCACAATAAACATACATGTGCATGTGTCTTTATAGTAGCATGATTTATCATACTTTGGGTATATGCCCAGAGTTGGGATTGCTGGGTCAAATGGTATTTCTAGTTCATTTCTAGTTCTAGATCCTTGAGGAATCACCACACTGTATTCCACAATGGTTGAACTAATTTACACTCCCACCAATAGTGTAAAAGTGTTCCTATTTTTCCACAACCTCTCCAACATGTGTTCTTTCCTTACATTTTAACAGCTGCCATTCTAACTGGCGTGAGATGGTATCTCATTGTGGTTTTGATTTGCATTTCTCTAATGACCAGTGATGATGAGCATTTTTTTACATACCTCTTGGCTGCATAAATGTCTTCTTCTGAGAATTGTCTGTTCATATCCTTTGCCCAGTTTTTGATGGGGTTGTTTGCTTTTTTCCGGTAAATGTGTTTCTTTGTAGATTCTAGATATTAGCCCTTTGTCAGATGGATAGATAGCAAAAATTTTCTCCCATTCTGTAGGCTGCCTGTTCATTCTGATAATAGTTTCTTTTGCTGTGCAGAAGCTCTTTAGTTTAATTAGATCCCACTGGTCAATTTTGGCTTTTGTTGTCATCGCTTTTGGTGTTTTAGACATGAAGTCTCTGTGCATGCCTGTGTCCTGAATGGTATTGCCCAGGTTTTCTTCTAGGATTTTTGTGGTCCTAGGTCTTATGTTTAAGTCTTTGATCTATCTTGAGTTGATTTTTGTATGAGGTGTAAGGAAGGGGTCCAGTTTCAGTTTTCTACATATGGATAGCCAGTTTTCCCAACACCATTTATTAAACAGGGAATCCTTTCCCCGTTGCTTGTTTTTGCCAGGTTTGTCAAAGACCAGATGGTGGTAGATGTGTGGTGTTATTTTGGAGGCCTCTGTTCTGTTCCATTGGTCTATATGTCTGTCATGGTACCAGTATCATGCTGTTTGGTACTGTAGCCTTGTGGTAAAGTTTGAAGTCGGGTAAGTTGATGTCTCCAGCTTTGTTCTTCTTGCACAGGATTGTCTTGACTATGTGGGCTCTTTTTTGGTTCCATATGAAGTTTAGTTTTTTTCCAATTCTGTGAAGAAAGTCATTGGTAGCTTCATGGGGATGGCACTGAATCTATAATTTACCTTGGGCAGTATGGCCATTTTCATGACACTGATTCTTCATATTCATGAGCATGAAATGTTCTTCCATTTGTTTGTGTCCTCTTTTATTTTGTTGAGCAGTGGTTTGTAGTTCTCCTTGAAGAGGTCCTTCACATCCCTTGTAAGTTGGATTCTTAGGTATTTTATTCTCTTTGTAGCAATTGTGAATGGGAGTTCACTCATGATTCGGCTCTGTTTGTCTGTTGTTGGTGTATGGGAATGCTTGTAATTTTTGCACATTGATTTTGTACCCTGAGACTTTGCTGATGTTGCTTATCAGCTTAAGGAGATTTTGGGCTGAGATGACGGGGTTTTCTAAATATTCAATCATGTCATCTGCAAACAGGGACAGTTTGACTTCCTCTTTTCCTAATTGAATACCCTTTCTTTGTTTCTTTCTCTTGCCTGATTGCCCTGGCCAGAACTTCCAAGGCTGTGTTGAATAGGAGTGGTGAGGGAGGGCATCCCTGTCTTGTGCCAGTTTTCAAAGGGAATGCTTCCAGTTTTTGCCCATTCAGTATGATATTGGCTGTGGGATTGCCATAAATAGGTCTTATTATTTTGAGATATGTTCCATCAATACCTAGTTTATTGAGAGTTTTTAGCATGAAAGGCTGTTGAATTTTGTCGAAGGTCTTTTCTGCATCTATTGAGATAATCGTGTGTTTTTTGTCGTTGTTTCTGTTTACATGATGGATTACATTTATTGATTTGCCTATGTTGAACCAGCCTTGCATCCCAGGTATGAAGTCAACTTGATCATGGTGGATAAGTTTTCTGATGTGCTGCTGGATTTGGTTTGCCAGTATTTTATTTAGGATTTCTGCATCGATCTTCATCAGGGATATTGGTCTAAAATTCTCTTTTTTTTTGTTGTGTCTCTGCCAGGCTTTGGTATCAGGATGATGCTGGCCTCATAAAATGAGTTAGGGAGGATTCCCTCTTTTTCTATTAATCGAATAGTTTCAGAAGGAATGGTACCAGCTCCTCTTTATACCTCTGGTAGAATTCCACTGTGAATCCGTCTGGTCCTGGACCTTTTTTTTTTTTTTGGTTGGTAAGTTATTAATTATTGCCTCAATTTCAGAACCTGTTATTGGTCTATTCAGAGATTCAACTTCTTCCTGGTTTAGTCTTGGAAGGGTGTATGTATCCAGGAATGTATCCATTTCTTCTAGATTTTCTAGTGTATTTGCATAGAGGTGTTTATAGTATTCTCTGATGGTAGTTTGTATTTCTGTGGGGTCCATGGTGATCTCCCCTTTATCATTTTTATTGTGCCTATTTGATTCTTCTCTCTTTTCTTCTTTATTAGTCTTGCTAGCGGTCTGTCAATTTTGTTGATCTTTTCAAAAAACCAGCTCCTGGATTCATTGATTTTTTTGAAGGATTTTTGTTCTCTTTTGTCTATCTCCTTCAGTTTTTCTCTGATCTTAGTTATTTCTTGTTTTCTGCTGGCTTTTGAATTTGTTTGCTCTTGCCTCTCTAGTTCTTTTAATTGCGATGTTAGGGTGTTGATTTTAGATCTCTCCTGCTTTCTCTTGTGGGCATTTAGTGCTATAAATTTCCCTCTACACACTGCTTAAAATGTGTCCCAGAGATTCTGGTATGTTATGTCTTTGTTCTCATTGGTTTCAAAGAACATCTTTATTTCTGCCTTCATTTCGTTATTTACCCAGTAGTCATTCAGGAGAAGGCTGTTAATTTTCCATGTAGTTGTGTGGTTTTGAGGGAGTTTATTAATCCTGAGTTCTAATTTGATTGCACTGTGGTTTGAGAGAGAGTCTGTTGTGATTTCTGTTCTTTTACATTTGCTGAGGAGTGCTTTACTTCTAGCTATGTGGTCAATTTTAGAATAAGTGCTGTGTGGTGCTGAGAAGAATGTATGTTCTGTTGATTTGGGGTGGAGAGTTCTGTAGATGTCTATTAGGTCCTCTTGGTCCACAGCTGAGTTCAAGTCCTGGACAACCTTGTTAATTTTCTGTCTTGTCGATCTAATATTGACAGTGGACTGTTAAAGTATCCCATTGTTACTGTGTGGGAGTCTAAGTCTCTTTGTAAGTCTCTAATAACTTGCTTTATGAATCTGGATGCTCCTGTATTGAGTGCATATCTATTTAAGATAGTTAGCTCTTCTTGTTGAATTGATTCCTTTACCATTATGTAACGGCCTTGTCTCTTTTGATCTCTGTTGTTTCAAAGTCTGTTTTATCACAGATTAGGACTGCAAGCCCTGCTTTTTTTTTTTTTTTTTTTTTTTTTGCTTTGCTTTCCATTTCCTTGGTAGATCTTCCTCCATCCCTTTATTTTGAGCCTATGTGTGTCTCTGCATGTGAGATGGGTCTCCTGAATACAGCACACCGATGGGTCTTGACTCTTTATCCAATTTGCCAGTCTGTGTCTTTTAATTGGGGCATTTAACCTATTTACATTTAAGGTTAATACTATTATGTGTGAATTGGATCCTGTGATTATGATGCTAGCTGGTTTTTTCACCTGTTAATTGATGTAGTTTCTTCATAGTATTGATGGTCTTTACAATTTGGCATGTGTTTACATGTCTGGTACTGGTTGTTCCTATCCATGTTTAGTGCTTCCTTCAGGAGCTCTTGTAAGACAGGCCTGGTGGTGACAAAATCTCTTAGCATTTGCTGGTCTGTAAAGGATTTTATTTCTCCTTCACTTATGAAGCTTAGTTTGGCTGGATATGAAATTCTGGGTTGAAAATTCTTTTAAGAATGTTGAATATTGGCCCCACCCTCTTCTGGCTTGTAGGGTTTCTGCAGAGGGATCTGCTGTTAGTCTGATGGGCTTCCCTTTGTGGGTAACCTGACCTTTCTCTCTGGCTGCCCTTACCATTTTTCCCTTCATTTCAACCTTGGTGAATCTGACAATTAAGTGTCTTGGGGTTGCTCTTTTTGAGGAATATCTTTGTGGTGTTCTCTGTATTTCCTGAATTTGAATGTTGGCCTACCTTGCTAGGTTGGGGAAGTTCTTCTGAATAATATCCTGAAGAGTGTTTTCTAACTTGGTTTCATTCTCCCTGTCACTTTCAGGTACACCAATCAAATGTAGATTTGGTCTTTTCATGTAGTCCCATATTTCTTGGAGGCTTTGTTCATTTCTTTTCACTCTTTTTTCTCTAATCTTGTCTTGCTTTATTAATTTGATCTTCAAGCACTGATATCCTTCCTTCTGCTTGATTGAATCAGCTATTGAAGCTTGTGTATGCTTCACGAAGTTCTCCTACTGTGATTTTCAGCTCCATTGTGTCATTTAAGCTCTTCTCTACACTGCTTATACTAGTTAACCATTTGTCCTACCTTTTTTAAAGGTTTTTAGCTTCCTTGTGATGGGTGAGAACATGCTCCTTTAGCTTGGAAAAGTTTGTTATTACCGACCTTCTGAAGTCTACTTCTGTCAACCTGTCAAACTCACTCTCCATACAGTTTTGCTCCCTTGCTGGTGAGGAGTTGTGTTCCTTTGGAGGAGAAGAGGCATTTTCTGCTCTGGTTTCTCCCCATCTTTGTGGTTTTATCTACCTCTGGTCTTTAATGTTGGTGACTTACAGATGGGGTTTTGATGTGGATGTCCTTTTTGTTGATGATGATGCTATTCCTTTCTGTTTGTAAGTTTTCCTTCTAACAGGCCCCTCAGCTGCAGGTCTGTTGGAGTTTGCTGGAGGTCCACTCCACACGCTGTTTGCCTGGGTATCACCAGCGGTGGTTGCAGAACAGCAAATATTGCTGCCTGATCCTTCCTCTGGAAGCTTCGTCCCAGAGGGGAACCAGCCTGTATGAGGTGTCTGTCAGCCCCTACTGTCTCCCAGTCAGGCTACACAGTGGTCAGGGAACCACCTGAGGAGGCAGTCTGTTCCTTACCAGAGCTCAAATGCCATGCTGGGAGAACCACTGCTCTTCAGAGCTGTCCAGCAGGGTGTTTAAGTCTGGAGAAGCTGTCTGCTGCCTTTTGTTCAGATAAGCCCTGCCCCCAGAGGTAGAATCTGGAGAAGCAGTAGGCCTTGCTGAGCTACGGTGTGCTCTGCCCAGTTGGAGCTTCCCTGCCGCTTTGTTTACACTGTTAGCATAGAACTGCCTACTCAAGCCTCACCAGTGGTGGACACCCCTCCCCCCACCAAGCTCCCACATCCCAGGTCAATCTCAGGCTGCTCTGCAAGGCTCTGTGGGTGTGGGACCTGCTGAGCCAGGTATGGGAGGGGATCTCCTGGTCTGCCGGTTGTGAAGACTGTGGGAAAAGAGCAGTATTTGGGCAGGATTATATCGCTTCTCCAAGCACAGTCACTCATGGCTTCCCTTGGCTAGGAAAGGGAAATTCCCCGACCTCTTGTGCTTCCTGGGTGAGGCGATGCCCCACCCTGCTTCAGCTTGCCCTCTGTGGGCTGCACCCGATGTCCAACCAGTCGAGTGAGATGAACCAGGTATCTCAGATGGAAATGCAGAAATCACCCCTCTTCTGTGTTGATCTTGCTGGGAGTTGTAGAACGGAGCTGTTTCTATTCAGCCATCTTGGAAGTGACTCCTTAAGATATGTGTTTTTTAAAAAATCTCAATTGAGTTCTGAAATGGCTTTAAGGATACAGCAATTAAGCAAAACAGGGAAATTAGTAAAATGTAGTCAAAGTAATTCTATCCATTGCTGTCAGGACTGATAGGTTTTTATTTTATTTAATTAATTTATTTATTTTTGAGATGGAGTCTCACTCTGTTGCCCAGGCTGGAGTGCAGTGGCTCAGTCTCAGATCACTGCACCCTCTACCTCCTGGGTTCAAGCAATTCTCCTGCTTCACCCTCCCAAGTAGCTGAGATTACAGGTACCCACCGCCACATCCAGCTAATTTTTGTATTTTTAGTAGAGATGGGGTTTTGCCATGTTGGCTAGGCTGGTCTTGAAATCCTGACCTTAGATCATCTGTCTGCCCTGGCTTCCCAAAGTGCTGAGATTACAGGCGTGAGCCACCGCACCTGGCCTATTTTATTTTTTTGAGACAAAGTCTCGCTCTGAGGCCCAGGCAGGAGTACAATGGCACGATCTCAGCTCACTGCAGCCTAAACCTCCCAGGCCCAAGTAATGCTCTGGCCTAAGCCTTCCCAGTAGCTGGGACTACAGGCATGTGCCGTCACAGCTTGCTAATTAAAAAAAATTTTTTTTGTAGAGACAAGGTCTCCCTATGTTGCCCAGGCTGGCCACAAACTCCTGTTCTCAAGTAATCCTCCTGCCTCAGTCTCTGAAGTGTTGGGATTAGAGATGTGAGCCACCATGCCCGGCCAGGGCTGATAGGTAATTTTAAAAGCTGGTTGAAATAAAGAACCACACACACACACACACACACACACACACACACACGTGGCTCATACATTAATATTTCAACATAAAAGTGTATAAACTTGCAAATGTGTATTAATTCACCAATCATTTTGTAAAAGTGATACAATTATGCAGATTGAATTTATTCACTTTCTTTCTTGTGTAAATTACACCCATAAGGCATAAGCCTGTGATTTCCACCTTTGGTTTAGATACTTATGAAGCAATATCTATATTCTTGTCAAAGCTTTGGCATTCCCTCCACTCCCAACTCTTTTACAGGTCTCTTGTCCACTGCTGATTTAAATACTTCCCCCCACCCCCACCCTGAGATGGAGTTTTGCTCTGTCACCCAGGCTGGAGTGCGGTGGTGCGATCATGGCTCACTGCAACCTCCACCTCCCTGGTTCAAGCAATTCTCCTGCCTCAGCCTCCCGAGTAGATGGGATCATAGGCATGCACCACCACGCCAGGCTAATTTTTGTTAGAGACGGGGGTTTCACCATGTTGGCCAGGCTGGTCTCGAACTCCTGACCTCGTGATTCGCCCACCTTGGCCTCCCAAAGTGCTGGGATTACAGTTGTGAGCCACTGCACCCAGCCCTAAATACCTTTTTTTTTTTTTTTTTTTTTTTGAGACGGAGTCTTGCTCTGTCACCCAGGCTGGAGTGCAGTGGCCAGATCTCAGCTCACTGCAATCTCCGCCTCCCGGTTTCACGCCATTCTCCTGCCTCAGCCTCCCCGAGCAGCTGGGACTACAGGTGCCCGCCACTTCACCCAGCTAGTTTTTTGTATTTTTAGTAGAGACGGGGTTTCACCGTGATAGCCAGGATGGTCTCGATCTCCTGACCTTGTGATCCACCCGTCTCAGCCTCCCAAAGTGCTGGGATTACAGGCTTGAGCCACCGCGCCTGGCCTCATTTTTTTTTTTTTTAAGAGACAAGGTCTTGTTCTGTTGCTCATGATTGAGTTCAATGACATAATCTTAGGTTACTGTAGTCTTTAACTCCTGGGCTCAATCAATTCTCCCACCTCAGTCTCCTGAGTAGCTAGGATTACTGGTGTGCACCACTATACCTGGCTAATTTATTTGGTAGAGACAAAATATATCACCTAGGCTGGTCTCTAACTTGTGGTCTCAAGAGATCCTTTTGCTTCCCCTCCCAAAGTGCTGGGATTACAGGCATGAGCCACCACACCCAGCCTTAAATAAGTGTTTAATGACCTGCTAAACAATCCACGTTAGCTTTTACAGACACAACTCTACTTTCCCTACTCATATTACGTCAATTTGGGTAATATTTGGTTAAATTATAAATTTATCATAAATACAAGTGGCATGAATAATTTGGGGACCAATAAAAGTCTCCTAGTAGACATAACAACAATAGAAAGAGTTATCAACAGTTAGCATTTATTAGGGTACGTGTGTGATAGACACCTAAATGTTTTACATGTATTATCTCATTTGCAGCTATCTCATCCTATGCTGTAAGTACCATCATGATTGTTCCATTTTACAGGAAAGGCAAAGGGAACCTCCA
This sequence comes from Rhinopithecus roxellana, assembly GCF_007565055.1. NCBI lineage: Eukaryota > Metazoa > Chordata > Mammalia > Primates > Cercopithecidae > Rhinopithecus > Rhinopithecus roxellana. The sequence goes on along the minus strand of NC_044553.1, from coordinate 73,960,006 downwards.
GGATGATGGTGAAGACAGCCCACTATGACAGCTGTGCAACTATCCCAGAGAGTAGACACAAGGTAGAGTGAAAAGATAACACAGGATTGGGAAGCAGGAAAAGCTCAGGTGAGATACTAGCTCTACCACACGTTATTAGTGTAACCTTGGGAAAATAAGTCAATACTTCTTAGCCTTAATTTACCATCTATGCAATAGGAATACTATATGACCGAAAACTGAGATAAGCCACAGAATGATCCTCAACAAACATAATAAAATTATATACTACAAATAGTCATGATGACAAATTAGAATTTAGGTAGCTGGACATATTTCTTGGAATTCTAAACATTTTGTAGTACAATAGTACTACGGAAAATATCAAAGTAATGTGGTTGAATTCTTAGCACTGATACACACATTGATTTATAACGATACAGTAATATGATAATAATAGTTTGAGTCACTATTCTTGTATCAAAAAATTTGATACATTTATAGTGTGGACCAAATACACATTAACATACAGTTTGGAGGCTGGGTGCGGTGGCTCGCGCCTGTAATCCCAGCACTTTGGGAGGCCAAGGTGGGCGGATCACCTGAGGTCAGGAGTTCAAGACTAACCTGACCAACATGGAGAAACCCTATCTCTACTAAAACTACAAAAAATTAGCCAGGCGTGGTGGCACATGCCTGTAATCCTAGCTACTCGGGAGGCTGAGGCAGGAGAATCGCTTGAACCCAGGAGTTGGAGTTTGCAGTGAGCCAAGATCATGCCATCATACTCCAGCCTGGGCAACAAGAGCAAAATTCCATCTCAAAAAAAAAAAAAAGTTTGGAATGTTTTGATACAATCAATTATAATAGTAATTGTTAAGGACTGTCTGTACTACATTTCCCAGAACAATTTTATTAATGATTCCAATTCAAATAAACAATGATAATTTAATTCCATAAATTTTAAACATGCCTAAAGCTGTGTTGGATGCTGTGAGGAACAAGAGTGAGCATAAGATATTTCCTGACATTAAGCAGCTCATAATCTAGTTGAAAAGTCAACTTCAACTTAAGAAACTAAGAATGATGGTAATAATAGTATCTTACACATAGTAACATTTTATAGTTTTTAAAATATTTTCACATATTTCTTTTGGTTCTCATGATAACCCTACGATACAGATAGGAAACATAAAAAAGCTAAAGCAAGGTTAGGCTCAATGGTTCGTCCAAGGCAAACTGAGTGTAAATTTCAAAGAAAGACTCACTTGAACTTAGGTTCTGATTTGTCTACTATATTATACTGGTTGCTCCTAAAATTTAGGTACAAGAATGAATAATGGTAATATAGGTAACTTTTAATTATCCAGGGAAGATAATTATCTAAGGCAAAAGATCACAACAAGGCATGTATGAAATAATTACAAATAGTCAAGGTAAGGATCTGGTACATGGAACTACACAGTGACCATAGGTGGCCATATTGATGCGTTGCTAATGCAGCAGAGTTCACAAACATTGTAAGACTGCCCGTATCCCTTTTTTGCCACGAGCACGGCAGAACACAGAGAAGGTAAAGGAAAGCTCATATGGTTATGGAATCCAACAAAGAGTCAGGACTGAAGGGTAGAGAAATTAAGAAGAGATAAAGAATATCCACCTAGAAAAGTAGATATGCTTCTATTTTGATATTTGAAAAAAAAAAATTTAGTAACCAAACTATTTTACTTATATTATTTGTATACTTCTGATTACTCCATAAGAATCAAATTTTTGAAAATTTAACTACAAATGTTTATTAAGTTCATTTTCCACTAAACATCTTGGTAAGTTTTCACAGTGATTCTACCTTCTCCCCTCATCCTGCCATTAACCCAGCAAACAGAAAGTTGAAGCACTTTGCCAAATATCATTTTTTAAAATGTTTGTGCTAGAATATCTTTAAAATCTCTTTAAACGTTGCTAATCTCTTTTTTAACAGGCTTAGTCAGAGCCTAAGCTTGGCAACAGTATCTAACAAGATTAGTTGCTTATATTGCATCTATTTTTAATCTATACTCTATTTATGGCAAGCATGCTGGTATTTTATTTAGTGACAACGTTCCTTTTTAAAAGGAAACCATAAAAGCAGTGACTCAATTTAAGAAAAAAAATTAAATAAATGCAAAGATGATCTATAAAAATGGAAAGATTATAAAGGTAGTCTCTAAAAGACTGAATTTAGGGAAAATTTCCTACTATCATCACATAAAAAATGCACAGCAACCGTGTGAGGAAGAATTAAACTTATATACATAAAGAAACTAGCTCAGAGAAAGCTGAAATGATTTGCCCAAGATGGTGTAGCCAATACAGCCAAGGGAACCATGGCAAAGCCAGGCCTCAGCTGTGGTCTTGGATCATCTTACTAGCAGGAAGTAGTGTGACGGTCCAAAGGAGACGTGCAACATTGATCAAGGCAGCGTGAACTCTAAGGAGGAATTTTGCAAACCTTAAAAATCATGGAGGGCTCAAAATCACAGAGAAGGAATAAATACAGCACATGTCTGGGAAGATTTACTTGGGAAGACTGGGTCATATTAGGAAAATCTTCAAAGGCAAATAGGGAAGTCTAAAGGAGAACAACTGAAATCCTCTATGTAGAAGTCTAAAAACGAAAGCAGCATTTTAGGCAAGGAAACATGAGTACAAAATGCAAAATGAAATAAATGCCAGATATATTAGAGACAGGCAGGCAGACTCATTAATAGACCACTGCAGTCTGTCCATGTGCAAACATCTCTAAGGTTAACTCTAGGATAGCAGTAATAGTTATTACTATTAATTCAACCAAGACTCCGAATGCCTACTATATGTCAGGTACATGCTAGGCACTATGGATATCAAAACAGTGACCATTTGCTCTCAAGAAGTTCAGAGGGGAAAAATACACAATTATGAAACAATAAAATAATTATTACAGTGTAAGTACAAATACTGTGAGACTCAAGAAGGAAAGAACAAAAATAGGCTGGGCGCAGTGGCTTGCATCTGTAATCCCAGCACTTTGGGAGGCCGAGGCAGGTGGATCACAAGGTTAGGAGTTCAAGACCAGCCTGGCCAAGATGGTGAAACCTTGTCTCTACTAAAAATACAAAAATTAGCCAGGCATGGTGCTGGGTGTCTGTAATCCCAGCTACTCGGGAGGCACAGGCAGGAGAACTGCTTGAACCTGGGAGGCGGAGGCTGCAGTGAGCTGACATGGCGCCACGGCACTCCAGCCTGGGTGACAGAGTGAGATTCTGTCTCCAAATAAATAAATAAATAAATAAATAAATAAATAAATAAATAAATAAAAAGCAGTGGTCAGGGATGTTGTCAAGGGGATAACTGAGCTAAATCTTGAAGGATGACTAGTTCATGAAAAAGTAGAAAAATGGGTGGGGGAAAATGGAGGAGAGACATTCCAGAGATAAAATAGCAGGATTTAATATACCTAACATTAAAAAGAAGAAAAGAACGCTGTCATTCACAGATAAAGTGGGTACACAGAAGTAGTGGGCACATGTACTTCCAACCTGATTCTTCCCTCTCCCTCCCTCAGTCTCAATATTTAGTCACTAAATCCAGTTAACTAGAGCTTCAGTATGCTTCCACACCAATCTATTCCATTGCACTGCCATCATTTAGATTCTCATCCTTTTCAGCTTAGACCATTAAAACAGTTCAATCGCCACCAATTCTCCCATCTTCAAACAATCCTACATTTTCCTCCATACCAATAATCCTAAAATTCTGCCTTTATCAGTTTGCATCATTGCTTAAACAACAAAATAAATACTTTGAAAGCTTTCCTAGTGACACTGCCAGGAGACCCCAACCATTTTGTGAAGATCATTTTCACTTGTTTATTTGTAATCTACATCATGTGTGGGGTACTAATCTGAGTCCCTGAAAGTAAGGGGGAAGGGCTGCCTTTGTAGGCTCTACCTTTGTTACTACTTTGAAACCTCAGGCTAGGGGATGATGGTGGTGATGGTGGTAGCAGAAGCTAATGGTATAGACATTTATAAATAGATTGTGGTTTACTTATTTGGACCCGTTGGCTTATAGGATGAACTTGAAAAACTTCAGCTTGACATTCAAGCCCCTTTATATTTTAGTTTAACCTTTTCTCAACTGTTGGGTATAAGCTACCTTGTATTATCTTTTAATTAATCAACATATTAATTCAACAAATATTTACTAATCATCTATAAATGTCAGATTATGTGCTAGGCACTGGAGATACATAAAGATGAATAGAGAACAGCAGCTACCCCTAAGGGGCTTACAGCACATAAGGGTAAGACAAGTGATTGCACTGGATGACTAAAGTACTATATTGGAGGTGTAGACATAGAGTATGGTAGTATGTATACTCCATTCCATTCCCTGGAGTGATCATAGGAACCATTAAGAAGTGGTATTTGAACTCAGTCTTAACATGAAGATTGTTTGCTAGGTAAGTGAAGAACACTCCAAGAGGATGGAACAGATGTGTTAAAGCAATAGAGACATGCAAGAGCATTCATTATATCTGGTGTGCAGTATGTACGAAAGAGTAATTAACAAAGAAGCTATTAAGCTAGGATGTTCTAGATCATGTAGGTACATGTATGACCTGCTAAACAGTACAGACTTTGTCAGCATGGGGAGACATTAGGGGGTTTTAAATGAGGGAGTAATAGGATGAGATTTACATATGAGAAAAATTCCTCTAGTAATTACTGTAATGGATGGCTTTAGGAGGTTAGACAAAAAAATAACAATGGACTAGGATAGTAGCAGCGAAGATGGCGAGAACGGGACAAATTTGAGAATTATTTGGAAGGCTGAGCAAAAATCGGTGAGAAAGACAAGGAAAGAGTGACAGAGAGATTGAATATTGTAATATATCAAGAGGGAAGGAGTCAATAAAAAAGTAGAAATCACAAGAGTTAGGAAGCAAGAAAGGTTCTAGAATACAGGTGTATGGATCAATATTGAATGACAACAAGGAAAGTGGTAAAGGATAGAAGTCAACACAGATACTGGTAAGAAGTTACAAATAAGAATATTAGAAATACAGTTCAGTCTGTGAAGCAGAAGGTTTAGCTATACGAGAATGGAGGATTGAGGTCTTAATTAAGCATTTTAGCTCTGTAAGGAATGGCAGGCTAACTAGAATCACATAGAATGTCTAAATAGTGTTGACAATACAACACCGTTGGAAATGAGTGAATTTATAGTGGTAACAATTTTCACGGCTGTGAGATTCCCCTACTCCCCTACTCCCAGCTGTAACATAGCTGCCAGGATTAAGAATGAAAGGAGGTGGCTGGGGGCAGTGGCTCATGTCTGTAATCCCAGCACTTTGGGAGGCTGAGGCAAGAGGATCGCTTGAGCCCAGACCAGGCTGGAAAACACAGAAGACTCTGTCTCCACACAAACTAAAAAGTTTTTAATTAGCCAGGCATGGCGGTGTGTGCCTGTAGTCCCAGCTACTTGGGAGGCTGAGGCACCAGGATTGCCTGAACCCAGGAGACAGAGGTTGCAGTGAGTGAGCTAAGATGCACCACTGCACTCCGGCCTGGGCAACAGAGTGACTCCATTTCAAAAAAAAAAAAAATGAGAGGAGCGGGTTTGGGGGAGTGAGGGGCAGGGGTCCGATCTGCCCATTATAAGCACGTTGAGACAAGAACTTTAATGTTGCTGTGACAATTATAACTTCATGTAATATAGAGCTTCATGTAACATTTTATAAAATGCTCAACATTTTTATTTTTTTGAGAAGGAGTTTCACTCTTGTTGTCCAGGCTGGAGCGCAATAGCGTGATCTTGGCTCACTGTAACCTCCGCCTCCCAGGTTCAAGCGATTCTCCTGTCTCAGCCTCCTGAGTAGCTGGGATTAGAGGCATGCACCACCACAGCTGGCTAATTTTGTCTTTTTAGTAGAGGCAAGGTTTTACCATGTTGGTCAGACTGGTCTCAAACTCCTGACCTCAGATGATCCACCCACCTTGACCTCCCAAAGTGCTGGGATTTCAGGTGTGAGCCACCATGCCCGGCCTCAACATGTTTGTTAACTGACTCATGGTGAAGTGATTTCAAAGACAAATACCAAGAGAGCAAAATTCAGGATTAGTTTCAATAAAGGCTGATGGTGGAAACAAAGAAACAAAGTCCTCATCAAAACAGAAGACTTGAAGATAGAAGGATGAACTTTCCTAAAAGCCAATGGAAAGAGAAAGCACCTGAGACCAAGGGCTCAGAATACCAGAGAAGGAAACAGAGGGAAAACAAATATTGAAACTATGACTGTAATGCTGTCGTTCCAATTCTCCCCAACAAGTCTAGATACCAGAAGGAAGAAAATGGTAATTAAGGTAGAAAGTAGTGAAAATGCAGAGCCAAACATGCCTATGGGAGCAGAAAAACAACACACAAATCCTGAAGAAATGTAGGTGAATTTACTTAGCAATCGCCTCTTTGATACATCTGACTTGTTTTAAAGAAAAGATAAGGCCGGGCGCGGTGGCTCAAGCCTGTAATCCCAGCACTTTGGGAGGCCGAGACGGGTGGATCACGAGGTCAGGAGATCAAGACCATCCTGGCTAACACGGTGAAACCCCGTCTCTACTAAAAAAAATACAAAAAACTAGCCGGGCGAGGTGGCGGGCGTCTGTAGTCCCAGCTACTCGGGAGGCTGAGGCAGGAGAATGGCGTAAACCCGGGAGGCGGAGCTTGCAGTGAGCTGAGATCCGGCCACTGCACTCCAGCCCGGGAGACAGAGCGAGACTCCATCTCAAAAAAAAAAAAAAAAAAAAAGAAAAGATAGCTAGACAAGACCGGGTGTGGTGGCTCACGCCTATAATCCCAGCTCTTTGGGAGGCCGAGGTGGGCGGATCACCTAAGGTCAGGAGTTCAAGACCAGCCTGACCAACATGATGAAATCCCCTCTCTACTAAAAATACAAAAATTAGCCAGGCATGGTGGCACACACCTGTAATCCCAGCTACTTGGGAGGCTGAGGCAGGAGAATTGCTTGAACCTGGGAGGCAGAGGTTGCAGTGAGCCACGATCGTGCCATTGCACTCCAGCCTGGACAAGAGTGAAACTCCATCTCAAAAAAAAAAAAAAAAAAAGCCAGACAACAGCAGCCAGCAGTCAAGCAGTCAGAATGGACCAGGACTCAAGGCCAGTCATGAGTTGTATCCAGGCCACTCAAGCCCATCTCTTGCTGTGGGATGCCTCTGTAGTGCAGGGAGGTTGGGAGAGCCTGACACTGGCGTTGGTAGAACTGAGGGCATCAGGGAAAAATAGTGGGCTCCAGGCAGGAAAAGGTGCAGAGAGATAGTAGAAGGTATAGGCAGGTCTGCCACTAATACTGGGTACTCCAACAATGTCCTTCAAAATCCAGTACATATGCTAAGAATAAGTATTAGATTAACGGAGGCCCTTGAGCAAACCAGTGGTATTTAGTGGAGTGTCCCAAGCAAGAGAAATGTTCTTTATAAGAGCATTTTTTGTTTGAGCTTTTTTTTTTTGTTTGAGCTCAGATTTGTATAAAGAAAATGCAAATGAGGTAAACTGTGTTCTGAATTCATTAGATTAAGTTGTATTGAAATTCTTCCAAATATGTGGGGCTAAATCCACTAGAAGTTGAAGAACTCAGCAGTGATGAAGTTATAATTCTAATTCACAGCCTATAACTTATACAACCTATAGTTGTAATTTTCTTCTCAGCCTATAATACTGAGAAGATAGTGAGCATAATACCAGAAAGTAGATTTATTAAAGCCCAAAGTATAATATAAAGACAGTTTATTGGGCCAAATCCACAAACTCGTCAGCCAAGAAAAGTATAAATGATACAAGAGGACTGTACTTACACAGTTAAAAAAAAGAAAAAAAAATCTCACCAAGAAATAACAAAGGAGGATGGATCTCGAGGCTGCTGTAAATACTACTGAAGAAAATTATGTATAAAGAAGATTATGGGGTAGCCAGGTGTGCTGGCTCATGCCTGCAATCCTGACACTTTGGGAGGCCGAGGCAGGTGGATCACTTGAGGTCAGGAGTTTGAGACCAGCCTGTCCAACATGGTGAAACCCTGTCTCTACCAAAAATACAAAAATTAGCCGGGTGTCGTAGTGGGAGCCTGTAATCCCAGCTACTTGGGAGGCTAAGGCAGGAGAATCGCTTGAACTCAGGAGGTAGAGGTTGCAGTAAGCTGAGATTGTGCCACTGTACTCCAGCCTGGGTGACAGAGTGGCTCATGCCTATATAATCCCAGCACTTCAGGAGGTGGAGGTGGGATGATTGCTTGGGCCTAGGAGTTCAAGACCAGCCTGGGCAACATAGGGAGATTTGTCTCTACAAAAAAATTAAAAATAAGCCTGGCATGGTAGTGGATGTCTACAGTCCCAGCTACTTGGGAGGCTGAGGTGGGAGAATTGTTTGAGCCCAGGAGGCTGAGGCTGCAATGAGCCATAATCATGACACTGCACTTGGTAACCTGGGTGACAGAGGGGAGAAGGGAGACCCTGTCTCAAAAAAAAAAAAAAAAAAGAATTATGTCATTCTTTGGTTTTGTGGATAATCCAAGTGATTTTTCATGCACTGTGGAAACATTTCTTCATTTAATTTCATTTCACATTTTCTTCATTTTAAAGATGGTTTTGGAAAAATAAACATGACCCTAAGAGACTATCTCCTTAACAAGAAGGGGAGAAAATTGGCCTAAACACCAAATTAGAAACTAAGGAGTTAAAAGGGGAATTAGGGGGACTAAGAGACTACTGTGAACATTTCCAATATTTTAAGAGCCTATATTGATTTCATGTTACAGTCAAAGGTTAACTGCTTAATGTAAGCTGAATGTAACATTTCCTAAAGTTTTAAACCCAGACATTAAACTAGAAACTATTATTATACATACTGTGTTCTGGAATTTTTAAAAACATTGTTTTTATTGTGTATGTATGTATACACACACATACTTTGAATAGTAAATGTGTCATGATCTTCAATAATTTAGAAAATATAAATGGAATCATATAATATATAAACTTTTGAGACTGCCTTTTTTTCATTTAGCCTAATGCCTTGGAGATTCATGCAAGCTGCTGTGTGTTATCCATACTAGTTCCTTTTTAAAAAAATACATTTTGAAACATAAACTACAGACTTGCTGTGGTTTGAATATATCCTCCCAAAAAGCATCTGTTGGAAACTTAATCCCCAACGCAACATCATTGGGAGGTGGGGGACTAATTAGAGGTAATTAGGCCATTAGGTAATCAGGCCACCCTCATCAATGGATTAATGTCATTATCAGGAGTGTTTGTAACAAAACAGGGAGTTTGGTCCCCTTCTCGCTCACTCCCTCTTACCCTCTCTGCCCTTCTGCTATGGGAAGATGCAGCAAGAAGGCCCTCAGCAGATGCTGGCACCTTGGTCTTGGACTTTCCAGACCATGAGTCAATAAATTTCAGTTCATTATAAATTACCCAGTCTGTGGTATTCTGTTATAGCAGCATGAAACACACGAAGACAATACTATATAATTCACTCATTTAAAGTGTTCATTTAATAGAGTCACACTGTTGTGTGGCTGTCACCACAATCTAATTTCACATTTTGGTCTCCCCACTAAAAGAAACCCTCTACCCATCAGCAGGCAATCCCCTTCTCACTCTCCTCCAACTCTATCCAGACCAAACAACCATTAATCTAACTTCTGTCTCTATAAATTTACCTATTCTGGACATTTCCTATAAATGGAATCATACAATATGTATGTGTGGTTTTTTTTTTTTTTTGGTAACTAGATTCCTTAACTTGCATTTTCAAGCTTCATACATGTTATAGCAGGAATCAGTACTTTGCTTTTATTGCCAAATAATATTCCATTATATGGCTATATTACATTTTATCTATTCATTCAACAGCTGGAGGACATTTGGGCTGTTACTTCTTTATTAGCTATTGTGTATAATGCTGCTATGAACATTCCTGTACAAGTTTTTGTGCAGAAATATACTTAATTACTGAGACACATGGTATTTCTATGTTTAACTTTTTAAGAAACTGTCAAATTGTTTTCCAAAGTAGTTGTACCATTTTGCATTGTCACTAGTAGTGGATGAGAGTTTCAATACTTCACATCCTTTCCAACACTTGATATCTGTCTTTTTGATTATAGCCATCCCAGTGAGTGTGAAAAAACTGTATCTCATTTTGGTTTTGATGTGCATTTCTTTAATGACTAATGATGTTGAGCATCTTTTCATGTGCATATTGGTGCTTTTTCCTCTCCTCGCCTTCATTGGAAAGCTGTTACTTCCTTTTTTTTTTTTTTTTTTTTTTGAGATGGAGTTTTGCTCTTGTTGCCCACGATCTCGGCTCACTGCAACCTCTGCCTCCCAGGTTCAAGCGATTCTCCTGCCTTGGCCTCCCTAGTAGCTGGGATTACAGACGCCCGCCACCACCCGGCTAATTTTTTACTTTTAGTAGAGACGGGGCTTCTCCCGTCAGGCTGGTCTCGAACTCCCGACCTCAGGTGATCCACCCGCCTCAGCCTCTTAAAAAGTGCTGGGATTACAGGCATGAGCCACCGCGCCCGGCTTGTTACTTTAGTTCCCAAAGTTTTGAGGTTCTGCCCTGACTTACTCATCACATTGTAAATATTATTGTTCTCTGAACTATGCATCCTTTGGTTAAAATCCATACTTAGTATTTACATAATACCTTCCCAAAGAGTCATTTCCCATTATTTCTGTCCCTTTCATCTTGTGATCTCTGTTCTAGGTCACTTGTTATTTGGCCAAAACCCCTTCTTGAATTTTCTCAGAGGAGTTAAGTGGGTATTATATTCTTGAAATTTTTTGTATAGTTGTATCATGTTTCTCCCTCATAGTGGAGAAGTATCTTCAAGGGAAATAGGGATTTGGGATTGTCGTCTTTCTCTCTTAGAAATCTGTAAACACTCTTCTACCATCTCCTAGTTTCCAGTGTTGTGAATTAGAATTCTGACTCCAGTCTGATACCTGATAGGTGCAACCTGTTCTGTCTGGAGGCCTCCAAGGTGAATCCTTGGAGCTCAAAAATTTTACAAGGATATCCCTAGGTATGTGTTTTTCATCACTGATCTCCTCCAGAACTTCTTTCTGCACACTGAAGTATTTCACTCAGGAAATAATTTTATGTTAATTATTCCTTCTCCATTTGTTCCTTTTTCTTTTGGAACTTGTATTAGCCATGTTAGGTGTCCTGAATCGATCCACCACGTCTCTTTTTTAGAAGTTTTTTTGTATTTTTTTTTGCTCCATGGTTTGAAATATTTCTTTTACTTAATCTTCCGGGTCAATAAATGTTCATACTCATTCATTCCTTTATTCAATAATTATGCATCGGGTGCCTACTATGTGTGAGACAGTGGTCTAGGTATTACAGTTGACAAGAGATTAGCAGTGAATACAAGACAAAAAAAGTTCCTGCTCTCCTGGTGCTTACACTCTAGTAGAGAGAGTTTAAAAAAAAAAAAATAAGTGTGTGAGGATAAATGAGTCAGGTGATAAGTATTTAGATGGAAAATCACATTTTTTTGTTCCATAAAGTCTTTTTTTAATACTTCACTTGAACTTTCTTAAATGTGCCCATTATTATTTTCATGTTCAAGTTTCTGTCTCCTCCAGCATTTCTTTTTTTTTTTTTAAGACGGAGTCTCACTCTGTCACCCAGGCTGGAGGGAGTGGCACAATCTCAGCTCACTGCAACCTCTGCCTCCTGGGTTCAAGTGATTCTCTTGCCTCAGCCTCCCGAGTAGCTGGGACTACAGGTGCCCGCCACCCCACCCTGCTAATTTTTTGTATTTTTTTAGTAGAGACGGGGTTTCACCATGTTAGCCAGGATGGTCTCCATCTCCTGACCTCGTGATCCGCCCGCCTCAGCCTCCCAAAGTGCTGGGATTACAGGTGTTGGCCAATGCGCCTGGCCTCCTCCAGCATTTCTATTTAGCTGACTCAGTATACTGTTTATTCTAAATGGTTTTTGTCTTTCAGGTTGCCTGGCTTCCCCAGATGGGTTGCTTATCTTTGTCACCTCATGGGGGATTAGATTTAGTTGTTGGAGGACCACAAGTAGTAGCAGTCTCAAGAAAATGGAAAGGCAAAGCAGTCTCTACTCCTGTGGGTAGGCAGTGCTGCAGCAGGCAAGCCACCAGCCCTTGTGGAGGCCCAGGAGGAAGCCTCCCTGCTCTCAGGTTTCCTTACATATGCCAGCTACAGGGATAGAAAGATCTCAGACCTCTGGCCCTTTCCTTTTCTCCTTCCCTCCAGGAATCCATGGATATCTAACAAACCAAGTTCTTTCCTGGATTTGCCATTCTTATCCTCATCCTGAGATTTTCCAGGCTCTTGTCTAGAGGAAAAGTCCTGTACCAACTCTCCCTGACAGAGTTCTCACAGAACCCAGGGCCTCACTTGCATCCAACTGTTCATCAGATTCAGGAGCCACTTCACTCAAGAGTGACAGATATAGGCTGGAAGTAGGAATGGAGGGATAGTGAGATATTCAAGTAGCCACATTCCCAGAACCCTCTCTGAAAAGTCAGTCCTGTTTACAGACTCATCCTAAAAGCATTAAAATCTTGGCATGTAAGTCAAAAATTTAAAGTGCCACTGTAAAGTCCAAACATCTGTGGACTGCATGGTTTTCAGCTACTGCCCTAAGTATTAAATTTTGAAGAAAAAAGTTTAAGAAATAAGGAAGATCTTTAATGGAAGTCAAAATTAAAGGATACTGATTAGATGGACTCTGAAAATAATGTTATATAAAAGCAGTCAGACCAAAAAGAGTACATACTGTATGATTACATTTATATAAAATTCTAGGAAATGCAAACTAATTTAGTGACAGAAAAACAGATCAGTGGTTGCCTAGAGACCAAGGAATTAGGTGAGTGGGGCATAAAGGGCAAAAAGAAACTTCTGGGGGTGACGAAAATGTTCACTATCTTCGTTATAATTATTTCATGGGCATATAAATTCATCAACAATGAATTTATGTTGATGAATGTCAAAATTCATCAACAAAATATACATCTTAAAGACATGCAGTTAACTTTATGTCAACTGCACCTCGATAAAGAAATACTGATGGGGAAAAACATTTGGAATTTATTTCCCAAAGGGGTTGACATCCCTAAAAACAAAGAATAGCTAAAAAATAAAGAACAACACCTACAGGTAACAGACATGAGCAGGAAGTTCACTAAACTTTTCTGAATTTGAAATTTCCACAATAAAAAATAAAATATATGATTTTCAGAAAAACATTAAAACCCTATGTCTCACCCTCAATACAGGTGAAGAGATAAAAATATAAAGACAGTGCTACTGCAAGAATATTCGACTGCTGATAAATACCAATTATTTTTCTTTGTTTTTTATATTTTTATTTTATTTTAAAATTGGAGACGAGGTCTCATTATGTTGCTCAGGCTGGTCTCAAACTCCTGGTCTACAGCCTCCATCTCCCAAAGTTTTGGGATTATAGGCATGAGTCACCATGCCCAGCCATTAATACCAATTAATGATATAATCAAAGTTGGAGTAGAAGATTAGGCAAGTCATCTTGGAGGAAATAAGTATGAACTTGGTCTTGAAGTAATGAAACTGAATGTGGGTGTATGTGATTTTTTTTATGTAGGCAGGAAATAGAAAGCAGGAGAGAAGAGAGTTGAGATGAAGAAAAAAACATGAACAATGAACAAAGGCAATGAGGTAAGGGGAAGACGGAGACAACTTTTAGAGCTTTTACTACAGGTTCACTATTTCTGATATAACCATCCGAATATTTTGTCACAAAAGGTTACATGTTGATGGAAAGAATACAGGAAAATAAATGCGATCTGATTTACTATATGGAGGCTTCAGAATGTATTAAAATCATTTGTTATTTATGCATCATATTTAATCTTTGCCATGTCTATATTCTACCTATGTTAGTATTTTTCTGTAGAAAGAATTCAGTTTGTACTCAGCTTCATTCTAATAAGATACATGAAATGAAATATTATAATTTTCTTACTATATTAAAAATATCTACATACCTTCAGTGATATTAAAATTCAATTATTTCGGCCAGGCCCAGTGGCTCACACCTGTAATCCCAGCACTTTGGGAGGCCGAAGTGGGCGGATTATGAGGTCAGGAGATTGAGACCATCCTGGCTAACACGGTGAACCCTTTCTCTACTAAAAATACAAAAAATTAGCTGGGTGTGGTGGTGGGCGCCTGTAGTTCCAGCTACTCAGGAGGCTGAGGCAGGAGACTGGTGTGAACCAGGGAGGCAGACGTTGCAGTGAGGTGAGACCGCGCCACTGCACTCCAGCCTGGGTGACAGAGCGAGACTCCGTCTCAAAAAAAAAAAAAAAAAAAATCAATTATTTCACTTGCTCCACATGCCCATTTTTCTCCATCACTAACCCTTAAGTCTTTAAGCATGCAGAAATTTCCATTAGTTAGACTGGTACAAGTCCCCTGTGAATTGTTAAGTCTCTTATTTCTATCTCGCTGATAACTGTATCTTCCTAGAGATGTGAGGAGTGGAGAGCTACTAAAGATTGTTGGATTAAGGGCTGGGCATGGTGGCTCATGCCTGTAATCCCAGCACTTTGGGAGACTGAGGCGGGTGGATCACTTGAGGTCAGGAGTTCAAGACCAGCCTGGCCAACATGGTGAAACCCTGTCTCTACTAAAATATGAAAATTAGCCGGGCATGGTGGTGCATGTCTGTAGTCCCAGCTACTCTGGAGTCTGAGGCAGGAGAATTGCTTGAACTTGGGAGGCGGAGATTGCAGTGAGCCAAGACTGCCCCACTGCACTCTAGCCTGAGCAAAGAAGCCAGATTCTGCCCCCACCACCCCCCCCAAAAAAAAATTGTTGGATTAAGTCAAGTTCAGATTTCTCAATTTTTAGTACCATTTGAAAGAGTATGCTACATTTGTAAATACTCTATGCCAAATAAAAAAGCAATCCAAAACGAAACGGTAGAAGAAGCAGTTAACTTTCAATTAATTTTGTTAAATCCATGAGGATAATAGAGCTTAAGAAGAACTAGTAACTACTGAAAAAACAGAGCAGCCTAGTTCAGAAAACACAAATATATAATTACATATATGTTTCAAGTAGAAACAGTGTGGTGTGGTGAAAAATAATGTCTTTAGAGCTACACAGCCCTTATTTTGAATTCCAAATCTGTCACTTAAATAATCTGCCTAATTTTTTGGCACCTCACTTTCCTCATTTTTAACATGGTGATAATGGTTACCTGTCCTGATTGTTGTGAGGATTAAATAAGCCACAAACCAGTGCCCGGTTCGAACACTGGCTCTGCTGCTCACCATGCTCAACAATGGTAGCTGGTATTTTTATTGTAATGTTGATGACATTTTCTGGGTAAAACTGCTTCCTCTTTCAGCCTGGCCAAAGCAAGAAATTCTAGATTCTTTAAATTTACCAGCTTATAATCAATTTGTTAACGTATGCCGTATGTCTAAATTCAGCCTGAAATTTAAAAATCTTTTGAATATTTTATAATGCACTAAAGCTATACTTATGTTTATATTCCTAAATATTGTTTTGACTATAGAATTTAAAAATTAATCAATATGCATATTTTGTATAAATTTTTATCTTTACAGAATTAAATCAGTTGAAATCTGGTGTATCTCTCATGGGGCAAGAGTAGCAGACAGTTCACAGAGGGTTGGTATACTAAGCTAGAAAAATTTTGGAAGTGAGAGCTCTAAAAAGCCGGTGACAACAGCATTCAAATAGGAAATTAAGGTGTCTGAGATTGTAATATGAGAAAGAAGGGTCACAATCTAAACAAAGTTTTAAGATGTAAAAATCTGAAAGGAATCAAATTTGTATTCTTATATTAAGGTCTCAGATATAGTAAAAAGAATTGTGAAGATACTTCAGAGAGGTATTAGTATTTCTGACAATGGTTGGATACAGAGGGTTGGGGAAGGAGGCAGGAAAACATGCCTCACAGAGCCAACTTAAAAAAAGGATAAACTTTTGACCCTGAGATTTTAAAGCATGCAGACCTAAATTTCTGTTAGTTAGACTGGTAAAAGCCTCCTGTGAATTGTTAAAAGGACTAGAAAATGAAAGGCTTTTCAATTGTCACTATAGAAAAGATTTTTATTGACACAGAGAAGCTCTGTAGTTGTCTATTTCAATCTATTTTAATGTTAGTGAATAAAAGGAGATAATCTTTTTTTTTTTTTTTTTTTTTTTTTTTGAGACAAGGTCTCACTTTGTTGCCCAGGAGAGAGTGCAGTGTCATGATTATGGATTACTGCAGCCTCCAACTCCTGGGTTCAAGCAGTCCTCCCATCTCAGCCTTCCGTGTAGCTGTGACTACAGGCACACACCACCACGCCCAGCTAGTGTGTGTGTGTGTGTGTGTGTGTGTGTGTGTGTGTGTTTTCGGCAGCGTTTTGCCATGTTGTCCAGGCTGGTGTTGAACTCCTGGGCTCAAGTGATCTGCCCACCTTGGCCACCCACAGTGCTGGCATTACAGGTATGAGCCACCAAGCCCAGCCAAATCACCTTTTTTAGAACATAAGCTTTCATGGGTAACAATTATTTAGTTAATAGTCTAACATCCTGTGGATTTAACAGAAATTTGTCTCATAGTTTGCTCTCCTACCATTTGTATTACTTGTGAGTTACTATTTGGAGACGCTCTTCAATACCAGTACAGGTTCCTCTCTCTATTGTGCTATAGGTCCATTTCTAAAAATGTCCTTAGAACCTTAAGGTTCTAAGGAGGGAAAATCTTCCAAACTGCAATCTGTGTCCAGTGAAGGCAAGTTCATCAATTCAAATTTGCCTAATCCACAGGCAATATAAGATTTGAGGAGCAGGGGAGAAAATCTCGAACAATTATTTCACAAAAATACTAACCATGATATTTATTTTTATTTTTTAATACATATATTTTCAGGCTAGCCAAAAAGTGAAGCAGTGGGAATAAATATTTAAATACATGAATGAATGGAACATTCGTATCTGATTAAGTAAATGTAAATGTAATAATCAGTAAAACTTTGTTATATTGGTCCTATTTTAAAAAATCACAGTTGTGATAATGCTCACATCAAAATCTGTGGCTCGGGCACATTAAGACATCAAGTAACCTCTTCTTATTAGTAAAAAGCTAGGATTTGGCATCATGGTATAGTGGGGAGCATGGAGACTTTAGAAGTTGAACATTGGCTCTGCTACTCACCATGTGGCGTGAGGCAAGTTACTTATTCACCAGCCTCAGATTATCACTAAAAAGGCAATAACCACGCACTATCCCACAGAGTGGGGAGAGGATGAAATTAATAACACTTCCATAAATGGCCTCAATCTACCTCTCTCCCTCATCTCTTATCTCTTTACCAGATGCCCAATGTGCTAACTACCCTAAACTTTTATTCCCATGTGCTATATACCCTGCTCTCATTACTTTGTATTGTTCCTTTTGTTTATCATTGCCCCTAAACCTTCCTGCGAGAATTGTGTCCTTTCCTCTGAGATACCTGTCCAGGGCTCCATCCATTATCTGTTATCCAAATCTGTTTCTTTTTCTTATTAAACCACTAAAGGTAGTTCTTATTTTTGAGTGCTGTCACATATGTATTAAGTGCTTTACAGATGGTACATAATCCCATGTAATCCTCACAACCACCCTGTAAAGCAGGTACTGTTATTCTCTGTTATATCAGTGAAGGAAAGTAGGCTTTGAGAAGTTAAACAGCTTGGCGAAAGTCACTCAAGTAATAATAACAAATTATCACTACTAATAATTAGTAATAATTAGTAGGGCTGGGATTTAAAGTGAAGTCTCTGACTCTCATTCTGCTGCCTTTGGTGGGGATCCTCCTGTACATCTTATACTTCTGTAGCCTTAGGAAAAAGGTAAGTACAATACCTGACATATTTACACTGAACATGTGTTTGATGAATAAAAAAGGCATGGAGCAAGTCTTATTCACTGAGTTGCTTATTATGTGCCAGATATTTACCTTAGGACCTGGAGATATGAAAATGACCTGACAAGGTCCTCAAGGAACTTATAATCAGTGTACCAGGGGAGAGAATCAAGTAAACAGATTATTATAATACAGTGTGTGGTTAAGTACTATTTCTGTGCACAGGCTGCTGAGAAAACAGAATGGGTAGGAAGAAAACGGTCAAGAAAGATGTAAGGAAAGTCTGAGTTTCTGCTTTTCCCTTGGAAACCCAAAGTAAGCAGGGTTCTAATATACAGGCATACCTTGTTTTACCGTGCTGTGCTTTATGGTGCTTCACAGATACTTTGGGGTTTTTTGTCTGTTTACAAATTGAAAGTCTGTGGCAACCCTATGTCAAGCAAGTCTTTTTAGTGCTGTTTTCCCAAAAGCATGTACTCACTTCATGTCTGTCACATTTTGGTAATTCTTGCAATATTTTTAACTTTTTCATTATTACTATACTTGTTTATGAGGATCTGTGCTATTGAAATTGCTGTTACTATTGAAATTGTTTTGGGGTACCATGAACTGCGCCCACAGAAGACTTAATCCATAAAAGTTGTGTGTGTTCTGACCACTCCACCAACCAGCTGCTTCCTTGTCTCTCTCCCTCGCCTCCGGCCTCCCTATTCACTGAAACACAACAATATTGAAAATAGGCCAGTTAATAACCCCACAATGGCCTCTAAGTTTTCAAGTGAAAAGATGTTGGACATCTCTCACTTTCAATCAAAAGCTTCAAATGATTAAGCTCCGTGAGAAAGGTACGTTAAAAGCCTCCAGGCCAAAAGCTAGGTCTCTTGCACCAAACAGCAAGTTGTGAATGCAAAGCAAAAGTTCTTGAAGGAAATTAAAAGTGCTATTCCAGTGAACACATAAATGATAAGAAAGCTAAACAACCTTATTGCTGATACGGAGAAGGTTTTAGTGGTCTGGATAGAAGATCAAACCAGCCACAACACTCCTATAAGCAAAAACCTAATCCAGAACAAGACCCAAGATGACTCTTGGCCTTCAATTCTATGAAGGCTGAGAGAATTGATCAGAGTGCAAAATAAGTCTGAAGCTAACAGAAGTTGGTTCACGAGGTTTAAGGAAAGAGGCCATCTCCAAAACATAAAAATACAAGGGAAAGCAGCAAGTGCTTTTACAGAAGCCATGGCAAGTTATCCAGAAGACTGAGCTACGATCAATGATGAAGGTGGCTTCACTAAACAACAAATTTTCACAGGAGAGGAAGCAGTCTTATGTTGGAAGAAGTTGCCATCTAGGACTTTCATAGCTAGAAAGGACAAGATGATGCCTTGCTTCAAAGGACAGGTTGCCTCTCTTGTTAGGGGCTAATGCAGCTGGTGACTTTAAGTTGAAGCCAATGCTCATTTACTGTTCTGAAAATCCTAAGACCCTTAAGAACTATACAACAAGTCAGGTGTAATGGTGCACATCTGCAGTCTCAGCTACTAGGAGGCTGAGTTGGGACAATCCCTTGAGCACAAGCGTTCAAGGCTGGCTGGGCAACATAGTGAGACTCCTGTCTCTTAAAAACGAAAAAAAAAAAAAAAGGATTATGCTAAATCTACTCTGCTTATGCTCAGTGGAACAAAGCCTGGATAACAGCTAATCTGTTTACAGCATGGTTTACTGATTTTTTTTTTTTTTTTTTGAGATGTAGTCTTGCTCTGTTGCCCAGGCTGGAGTGCAGTGGCCCAATCTCAGCTCACTGCAACCTCCGCCTCTTGGGTTCAAGCGATTCTCCTGTCTCAGCCTCACAAACACCTGGGATTACAGGCATGTGCCACCACGCCCAGTTAATTTTTGTATTTTTAGTAGAGACAGGGTTTCGTTATGTTGGCCAAGCTGGTTTCGAATTCCTGAACTCAGGTGATCCACCCATATTGGCCTCCCGAAGTGTGGGATTACAGGTGTGAGCCACTGCGCCCAGCCGGTTTACTGAATATTTTAAGCCCACTGCTGAGACTACCATTGAGCCTTGCTCAGGAAAAAAAGATTTCTTTCAAAATGTTACTGCTCTTCGACAATGCACTGGTCGGTCACTCAAGAGCTCCGATGGAGATGTACAGAGATCAATGTTGTTTTCATGCCTGCCAGCATAACATCAACAACAGCATCTTTGATCCATCTGCAGCTTATGGATCAAGCGATTATTTCAACTTCCAACTTACTTATGAATTACATTTTCTAAGGCTGTAGCTGCCATAGATAGTGATTCCTCTGACGGATCTGGGCAAAGTACAGTGAATATGATTCACCATCCTAGATCGCATTAAGAACATTTGTGACTCACGGGAAAAAGTAAAAATATCAACATTAGGCTGGTGAGTGCAATGGTGTTTACAACTAACTGATCACAACCAGTTATAGATTTATTTGTTCCTTCTCTCACTCCTACTCCTTCACTTGACCAGCCTTAAAAAAAAAAAAAAAAAAATCAACATTAACATTGGGAAACAGACCCTAGCCCTCATGGATGACTTTTAGGGGTTTGAGACTTGAGTGGAGGGAATAATGCAGATGTGGTGGAAATAGCAAGAGAACTAGAATTAGAAGTGGAGCCTGAAGATGTGACTGAATTGCTGCAATTTCATGATAAAACTTGAATGGATAAGGAGTTGCTTCTTATGGTTGAGCAAAGAAAGTAGTTTCTTGACATGAAATCTGCTGATGAAGACGCTGTGAACACTGGTGAAATGACAACAAAGGATTTTAGAATATTCCATAAACTAAGCAGCAAGGTTTACAACGACTGACTCCAATTTTGAAAGAAGTTCTGTGGGTAATATGCTATCAAACAACATTGCATGCTACAGAGAAATCTTTCATAAAAGGAAGAGTCAATTCATGCAGTTGTTCTATTTCAAGAAATTGCCACAGTTACCACAACCTTCAGCAACCCACCCTGCAGCAGCCATCAACACTGAGCCAACACTCTCCACCTCCACCAGTAAAAAGATTATCACTCGCTGAAGGCTCAGATGATCATTGGCATTTTTTGGTAATAAAGCATTTTTTAGAGCCAGGAATGGGAGTACATGCCTGTAGTCCAAGCTACTGAGGAAGCTGAGGCAGGAGGGGAGGACCACTTGAGCCCAAGAGTTTGAGTCCAGCCTGAGTAATATAGCAAAACTCCCGTCTTTAAAAAAATTTTTTTAAATAATTTTTAAATTAAGGTATGTACATTGTTTTTTAAAGACACAATGCTACTGCACACTTAACAGACTACAGTACAGTATAAATATCATTTTTATATGCAGTGGGAAGTCAAAAATTCATGTGACGGCCAGGTGCAGTGGCTCAGACCTATAATCCCAGCACTTTGGGAGACCGAGGTGGGTGCATCACAAAGTCAGGAGACCATCCTGGCTAACACAGTGAAATCCCATCTCTACTAAAAATACAAAAAATTAGCCGGGCATGGTGGCATGTGCCTGTAGTCCCAGCTACTTGGGAGGCTGAGGCAGGAGAATCACTTGAACCTGGGAGGCAGAGGTTGCAGTGAGCGGAGATCACACCACTGCACTCCAGCCTAGCAACAGAGTGAGACACCATCTCAAATTAAAAAAAAAAAAAATTCATGTGACTCATTTTATTGCAGTGGTAACTGAGCCCACAATATTTCCAAAGTATACCTTTTCAAAAAATTAGATTATCTATATTCACACTTCTATTTTATCTCAAATTCCTCATCTGTCCCGTTCAAATAAATCTCATATTTTAAAAACAAATTTTAAATGATTTACTTTCTAAACATGTTCAGTTTATACGACACTACATATTTTTCTCTCCATACAAATTTAGAAGAAAAAATAATGAAAAAGGCTACTGATTATATAACTGGCCAGTGTTGGAAGTGCTTCTGAAAAAAACCATGATCAGTTTAAAAAAAAATTTTTTTTTTTTACACTTAGGAGAAGGGGATAAAACTCACTGCATGAAAAGCAACCGCTCCAAAAAATCATGTATCTTCAAAAACATTTTATTCCTAGGTTTAAAAAAACAAATAACTTTTAGATTGTTCTCACATACATTTCCCTCCTTCCTACTCTTGAATTTAACCTTATAATAAAGGCAAGTGCAATTTAGATAATATATTACCAGTAGTTGTTAACTTGCTAAGCAATAGTTTATTCAAGTAGGTATTTTCTGGGCTGTTATGGAAAATGCCAAAGTAAAAATGCTTATTAAATTCAATTTAGATTATATCTGTCTCTTCTTTCTTGTTAAAAGCAATTACTATGGAAGAAAATAAATTAAGCCTAATAATGTCACTCATTACAAAGTTGGGTACTATCAAATTTTTATGGTTTTTACAGGTAGTTGCTAACAGATTGAATGATTTTAACACTTTCTTATAATCTGAAGAAAGCAAATTTCTGCAAACATAATGGCACTAGTAAAGATGAAATAATAAAAGACAGCAGAAGTGGTGGAGAAAGGAAATTTAAAAAACAAATGAAATGAGGTACAGATGGACTTCGCTTGCAACTTATGAAATTAACGAAGACAATAGCAAAGACAAAAGCCTAAACGGATTAATATCTAAGGAGGGAAAACATAAGCAACAAAGAAAGTGCAGCTTCAAATACAGTAAGCCTTAGTATCACATTTGGGATTAAGTAAAAAATAAGTAAATAAATAAATACGCACAGGCCTGAGAGAGAACCTAATTGAGCTGAAGTGGAGTTGTAGAGAATCACATTCAAGTTCAAAGTAGATTAAACTTGATTTCCACTTTCCATCATCCTATTCAGCAAAATGAAAATAACCTCGGGGACAAAGAGTTTACAAAAAATTTTTTCCTGATATTCCCCTAAAAATTCCCTCACTAGAAGGAAAACCCAAAAGGAACATTTCCCTTAACAGTTTGTATCTTCAAATAAGATTCATAAAAATTCTCGAATGGTTTTAAGAAAGAATAACCAACCGCTGTTTACACCAAGGAACTGCAATGTGTTACATGCTATAAAGGAAAGTGAGAATAATAGAATCACAGAATTAAAAGTAATTTTGAGGCTGGATGCAGTGGCTCACACCTGTAATCCCAGCACTTTGGGGGGCCGAAGTGAGGGATCGCTTGAGGTCAGGAGTTTGAGACCAGCCTGGCCAAAATGGTGAAACCTTGTCTGTACTAAAAATACAAAAATTAGCTGGGCGTGGTGACAGGCACCTGTAATCTCAACTACTTGGGAGGCTGAGGCAAAATAATCGCTTGAACCGGAGAGGCAGAGGTTGCAGTAAGCCGAGATCACCCCACTGCATTCCAGCCTGGGTGACAGAGCAAGACTCCATCTCCAAAAACATAAAATAAAAGTAATTTTGAGAGCTTATTCCCTTATCCTTAATCCATATAACTAAAGAAGCTGCTCACAATTTAGACTTGAAAAATAAGGGCCTTCAAATTACAACTATATTTAATACTATAATATTAACAAAGATTTAATTGCTTGTTTAAAAATTCAAAACCACAATTCCCCTAGCAAGTGCGAACTGTTACCATTTAAAGAAAATAACAGGGATAATCACATTCATGAAATACTTTTTTTAACCTGATGCTATGCTAGTCACCACAATGACCATCGATCGTACTTTTTTCTGCCATTAATAAATTCTTAGACCATTCACTATTGAATTACTGTTTAAGCTGGCAAACTGAGGTAAAATACTGAATAACCTGAGAAGTCACAAGTACAGTCAAAGTCCACGGTACAAAACTACTGAACCATGCTCCCTCTTTATATAATATTTTATAAACTGCTAAGTTTAAATGTCATCCACTCGTTAGGTTAAAAGTCTTCACCAGATACAATCTAAACTGTGAGGAAAAAGTGAATTCTAAATTCCACATAAATTGACTTCTACTGTGCCTTTCTTTTTGCTTGAAAACTCTTCAAACATTGCCACTGATTCGGTTTCACCTGTTGCTAATGAACACAGAACTCATTGTGGGTAAAAACAAACCAGTGTGTGAGAAAAGTAAGAGAAGTTATCAGATATACAGGGGAGTGAAACAAGTAACTGAAAAACACCTTAACCACAACACTTTCCTCTGTCCTAAAGAACGCATTTTGAATTTTGATATTCTAGTTACCTCTTTCATGAAAAATTTTATAGCTTCCAAAAGCTCCCAAGTTGCGTACTCACCTGGTTCATCTGAGTCCTGAATCCGGGCTTTTATGTCTGCTAAACTAGGCTCTTGAGAGATTGAAGCCGCTGTCCCCTCCTCTGGGTCCTCTACCTTAGTCACAGTAAAATGTGGCATTGTTATAGTTAGGTAATACTTTGCTCTTTCTGTATTTAAACTTCCTTCCAATTAGTTTTCCCTGCCTACCTCTTCCTTGCTGTCCTTTCAGACTGTGATCCCTGCCCACAGGAGACAGTGGCTGGGATTCGGGAAGTACTTTAAGCTCACGTGACCTACAGCCCTGAGGGAGTGGAGCGCTTGAAGACACGCCTTCCACAGTGTTTATCATTCACTTAAAAGGATTAAGCACTCCACCCTCGCTTATTGTTATTAACCTGAAGAACCCCAAGAACAGTTTAGCCTGCTTTCCCAAAGCTGCCGAAACCTGGAGCCTGGACAGAATTCACAGTGAGTTACTGTCCACCGCTTGCTCCTCTATTGACTTCCTTCACTGAAGTTGTCATCCTTATCTGCACGTCATGATCTCAACCTCTGCCCTCATATTTCACACAAGAAAGATTAGGGAACAGTTCACTTTTTTTTTTTTTTTTCTTTTTGCGACAGGGTCTCGCTCTGTTGCCGAGCCTGGAGTGCAATGGCGCGATCTCAGCTCACTGCAACCTTCGCCACCGGGGTTCAAGCGATTCTCCTGCATCAGCCTCCCAAGTATCTGGGACTACAGACATGCGCCACCACGCCCGGCTAAGTTTTTTTTTTTTTTTAGCAGAGACGGGGGGGGGGGTGGGGGGGGGTCTCACCATGTTGCTCAGGCTAGTCTCAAACTCCTGACCTCAAATGATCCGCCCACCTCGGTCTCCCACAGAGCTGGATAAACAGGCATGAGCCACCGTGCCGGCCAGGAACGGTTCATTTTATACTGTCCTCTTTAAAGAAAGGCTGGCATTACATCAACCTAGAATATGAAAGATACGGCTGTGCACGGTGGCTCATGCCTGTAATCCTAACACTTTGGGAGGCCAAGGTGGGTGGATCACCTGAGGTCAGGAGTTCCAGACTGGCCTGGCCAACATGGGAAACCCCATCTCTACTAAAAATACAAAAATTACCTGGGCGTGGCAGCGCATGCCTGCAGTCCCAGCTGCTCAGGAGGCTGAGGCAGGAGAACCCCTTGAATCCAGGAGGCGGAGACTGCAGTGAGCCGAGATCGTGCCACTGCACTCCAGCCTAGGCAACACAGCGAGACTGTCTAAAAAAAAAAGAAAGAAAGAAAATACATATATATATGTTTAAAGAGTTCGGAACTTTTGTATCGTACAGAGTGGTTGTTTCAAAGAAAATAAAAAAAGTCCCAGAAAATCCCTTTAAGTGGTGTATAGTTCCTTTAGCATACACTTAAATATTTAATTCTTGATATATTTTATCAGACAACTGTATCAAGTTCTCAACTGACAACTTCAGAGTATGAGGTTCTACCTCTGTACTTAGTAGGGCAGTTCAGTAAATTGAACCCTGTGTAACGTCCATATTGATGATGTAGTATAAGGCCTCTGTTATTGGCAATGCCTTCCATCTGACAAGTAAGGTTGTGTTAAATTTAACTGAAGCAATGATGCTTTGAATTCTTATTCTTTCAGTTATATACCACTTCTTGCAGCACTACTCACAACAGCCAAAATATGGAATCAACTTAAGTGCCCATCAACACATGAGTATATAAAGAAAACGTGGAATATATACACAACGGAATACTATTCAGCCATAAAAATGAAATCATGTCATTTGCGGCAACAATGGATGGAACTGGAGGTCATTATGTTAAGTGAAATAAGCCAAGCATAGTGAGACAAATATCACATTTTCACTCATACATAGGAGCTAAAAATGTGGATCTCATGAAGATAGAAAGTAGAATGGTTGTTACCAGAGGCCAGGAAGTGTAGGGGGAAGGGAGGATTAAAGAGAAAAAAAGAAGGTAAATATAAAAGCACAATCACGCTGATAATTGATTTAAGCTAGCAAGAATACTGGCCTTGTTTTGGAATAAACTTTTTTTTTTTTTTTTAAGGCGGAGTCTTGCTCTGTCACCCGGACTGGAGTGCAGTGGCCGGATCTCAGCTCACTGCAAGCTCTGCCTCCCGGGTTTATGCCAATTCTACTGCCGCAGCCTCCCGAGTAGCTGGGACTACAGGCTGCCCGCCACCTCGCCCGGCTAGTTTTTTTTTTTTTTTTGTATTTTTAGTAGAGACGGGGTTTCACCATGTTAGTCAGGATGGTCTCGATCTCCTGACCTCGTGATCCGCCCGTCTCGGCCTCCCAAAGTGCTGGGATTACAGGCTTGAGCCACCGCGCCCAGCCATTTTTTTTTTTTTTTTTAAAGGAAAAGACAAGCCAGGCGAGGTGGCTCACACCTATAATCCCAGCACTTTGGGAGGCTGAGGTGGGCGGATCACGAGGTGAGGAGATCGAGACCATCCTGGCTAACACGGTGAAAGCCCATCTCTACTAACAATACAAAAAAACTTAGCCGGGCATGGTGGCGGGCGCCTGTAGTCCCAGCTACTCAGGAGGCTGAGACAGGAGAATGGTGTGAACCTGGGAAGTGGAGTTTGCAGTGAGCCAAGACTGCACCACTGCACTCCAGCCTGGGCGACCGACTGAGAGTCTGTCTCAAAAAAATAAATAAATAAAATAAAATAAAGGAAAAGAAAACCCTACAAATATATACCGCTTCTAAAAGAGAAGGAAATCAATGAAGATCTAGTTTGTACTCTGCATTGCACTAGAAACTTTACATCATGATCTCATTTAATCAGCCCAAAAACAGAAACGTCAGGCTAAGAAACTTGCCTAAAGTCACCATTGTAAATGGTGAAACTCAAATTTAAAACCTCTAATGCCCTGAGCTAGGCAACATAGAGGACGTTTCAAAGAAAGAAAAGTCATAAACACTCACCTAAATTTTATTTCATTGGCTCCTAATAGCACTGGTTTGGCTGCACAGGTTCTCTCCTACGGTGAACTATATATAAAAGTGCAGGGGCATAGAAAATTGAAGGCAAAGTTAAAGTAGTACAGAAAAAGCTGAGAGAAAATTAGTAAAGCTGAGGTGTGTGATGTGCATGGACAGTGATTAAAGGTGGGATGTGAGAAATAGCTATTTAAAGTACAATACACTATCACAATGAGGTATCGCTACACACTCACCAAGATGGCTAAAATTCATAAGACTAAAAACACCAAATTTGGCAAGACTGTGGAACAAAAAGAACTTTCATACACTGTTGTTGGGGGTATAAATTAGTACAACCACTATGGAAAAGGGTCTGACACTTTCCCCTATAATCTGGCAATTCCACTCATAGGTATTTCCCTTAAAAATGAAAATATATTCCCACAAAAGGACTTGTACAAAAATGTTCACAACAGTTTATTCATAATATCCAAAAACTGGAAACATCTTAGGTACACATTCACAAGAGAATGGATAAAGTGTAATATAGTCATACAAAGGATTACTATTCAGCAATAAAAAGGAATAAACTATTGATATGTTCAACGACATAGATGAATCTCAAAAACCTTATGGCTAGGTGAAAGACACTTTAAACAGAAGAGTACATAATATGTGAATCCACTTTTATAAGGTTTTAGAACAGACAAAACTACCTATGATGCAGAAAAAGCAGGACAATGGTTGGATCTGGGAGAATGGAGATACAGATTAAATGGGACTAGGTCTGAAAGAACTTCCTAGAATGATGGTAACATTCTACATCTTGATGGGGTTTAGGATTCCACAGGTGCATGCATTTGTGAAAACTCAGCCAATGTTCACTTAAAACCTGTGCCTTTGCTGGGCGTGGTGGCTCACGCCTGTAATCCTAGCACTTTGGGAAGCGGAGGTGGACAGATCACCAGAGGTCAGGAGTTCGAGACCAGCCTGACCAACATGGAGAAACATCGTCTCTACTAAAAATACAAAATTAGCCAGGTGTGGTGACACATGCCTATAATCCCAACTACTGGGGAGGCTAAGCAGGAGAATCATTTGAACCTGGGAGGCGAAGGTTGCGGTGAGCCGACATCATTGCACTCCAGTCTGGGCAACAAGAGTGAAACTCTGTCTCAAAAAAAAAAAAAAAAAGGCCGGGCGCGGTGGCTCAAGCCTGTAATCCCAGCACTTTGGGAGGCCGAGACGGGCGGATCATGAGGTCAGGAGATCGAGACCATCCTGGCTAATACGGTGAAACCCCGTCTCTACTAAAAAATACAAAAAACTAGCCGGGCGACGAGGCGGGCGCCTGTAGTCCCAGCTACTCGGGAGGCTGAGACAGGAGAATGGCGTGAACCCGGGAGGCGGAGTTTGCAGTGAGCTGAGAGCCAGCCACTGCACTCCAGCCTGGGCAGCAGAGCAAGACTCCGTCTCAAAAAAAAAAAAAAAAAAAAAAAAAAAAAACTTGTGCCTTCACTGTATGAAGTTTACTTCAAAAGAAAAAAGCTGCAGTTACTGAATTCTAATTCATAATTATGAATTATAAGTTATAATTCATAATAATACATTGTGAAGTATTTGTGGGAGGTGAACTGATTCTGCAATTTACCTTAAAATGCATACAATAGGAATATATGGACACTTATGTAAAAAGACAAGTATAATAAAATGTCAATGACAGAATCTGGGTAGTGGGTGTATGGGTGTTCACTATAAATCTTTCGACTTCCTGTATACTTGAAATTTTTCATAATAGGCTGGGCGTGGTGGCTCATGCCTGTAATCCCAGCACTTTGGGAGGCCAAGGTCAAGATTACTTGAGATCAGGAGTTTGAGACCAGCCCGGCCAACATGGTGCAAACCCATCTCCACTAAAAACACAAAAATTAGCCGGGCATGATGGTGGACGCCTGTAATCCCAACTACTTGGGAGGCTGAGGCAGGAGAATTGCTTGAACCCGGGCTGGTGGAAGTTGCAATGTGCTGAGATTGCATCACTGCACTCCAGCCTGGGCGACAGAGTGAAACTCTGTCAAAAAAAAAAAAAAAAGAGAGAGAAAGAAAAAAGAAAATTTTCATAATAAAATGTTGAAAAAATACAATGGACACCATTATGAAAATGAATAAGCAAGTCACATACTGGGAGAAAATATTCACAAAACATATACTTGACAAAGGAGATCTGTATCTAGAAGATATAAAAATTCCCTACACCTCAATAATATGAAGACAAATAAAATGGTCAATAGATTTAAACAACTGACAAAGGAAGATACGGAAACCACTAAAAACCATGGAAAAAGTGCTCATCCCTGGCCATCAGGGAAATGCAAATTAAAATCACAATTTAAAACAAGGGTCCCCAACCCCTGGGCATGGACTGGTACTGGTCCCTGGCCTGTTAGGAACGGAGCCACACAGCAGGAGGTGAGAGGCAGGCAAGCATTACTGCCTGAGTGCCGCCTCCTGTCAGATCAGCGGCAGCATTAGATTCTCATAGGAGTGCCAACCCTATTGTGAAGTGCACATGCGAGGGATCTAAGCTATGTGTTCCTTATGAGAATATAATGCCTGATGACCTGAGGTGGAACAGTTTCGTGCCAAAACCATGCCTGTCCCCCACCTTACTCTGTGGAAAAAATTGTCTTCCATGAAACCAGTCTCTGATGCCAAAAAGGTTGGGGACTGCTGATTTAAAAGACTGTTGGCATCCAGGCATGGTGGCTCAGGCCCGTAATCCCAGCACTTTTGGGGGCCAAACTGGAAGGACTGCTTGATCTCAGGAGTTTAAGACCAGCCTGGGCAACATGGTGAAACCCTTTCTCTACCAAAATTCAGAAAAATTTAACCAGGTGTGCTACTGCACACCTGTAGTCCCAGCTGAGGCAGAAGGATTGCTTGAACCTGGGAGGTTGAGGCTGCAGTAAGCCCTAAATGTGCCACTGCACGCCAGCCTAGGTGACAGAGTGAGATCTTGTCTCAAAACAGAAAAAAAAAAAAAAAGACTTTGGCAAAGATGTAACACAAACATTGGTGGGGAGTGTAAAATGGCACAATCATGTTGGAAAAAGTTCCAGCAGTTTTTTATAAATCAAAAACATATGCCTACCCTAAGAACCAGCAATTCTTGTTCTCAGTATTTTTACCCAAGAGAAATAAAAGCATAAGTCCACAAAAAATTCAAACAAATATGTATATAACAGCTTTATTCATAACAACCCAAGCAGGAAACAGCCCAGGTATCCATCAATAAAATAGCCAGCCTGTAGTATACGGCACACGATGAATTATTATTCAACGATAAACAGGAATCATACAGGTATGAAATATTTTCATTTTTATACTTTAAAGAAATTATGGTATTTTTTTTTTTTTTTTTTTGAGATGGAGTCTTGCTCTGTCGCCCAGGCTGGAGTGCAGTGGCCGGATCTCAGCTCACTGCAAGCTCCGCCTCCCGGCCCACGCCATTCTCCTGCCTCAGCCTCCCAAGTAACTGGGACTACAGGCGCCCGCCACCTCGCCTGGCTAGTTTTTTGTATTTTTTTTAGAAGAGACAGGGTTTCACCGCGTTAGCCAGGATGGTCTCGATCTCCTGACCTCGTGATCCGCCCGTCTCAGCCTCCCAAAGTGCTGGGATTACAGGCTTGAGTCACCACGCCCGGCCGAAATTATGGTATTTTTAAGTAATAAGGTATAAAGGTCAGGCCAGGGCAAAAGGGGCATTTATAATGGCATTACTCCCATAGAGCTTTACATATTAGGCCAAATCTTATACATACTGTATTTATGTTATTAGTTTCAGTAAAACGCATTATTTGTGACTATATTATACCTGCTAAAAAATAGTTAGCATGCCCATTCTTCAGAGGAGTGGGTCTATTTTGGGGTAATATTTTGACATTGCAACTTAATATGTTACACTAGCATAGCTCAGAACTCAAAATAACCAGTATTTTATTAAACCCATTTATTAAAAAAAAAAAATTTAAGTTAGATTTAGTGAAAAGATTGAAACAATTAAGGGAAAGTCAGTGGGAAATTATTTTCAATATAAGGATTCTCTATCAGAGGGCTACCGGTAAGGAAACAGCAGCTTCTACCCCACACTCCGCACCCCTTCGAGTGCGATATCATTTAGAAGGTTAGGCGAACATGAAAGGATGTGAACCACTGTTTTACAACTACTGCTTTGCAAATATCTCTGGTAAAGAACTTTTTTTTTCTTTGAATTTCCAATTCATTATGGGCAAATAATTTTGCTAAAAAACAGTAAAAATGAATTACTAGAAAAATAAAATGTATACCAAATATAAGCCCCAATTTGTTATTATTTGATTTGACAGACATAAATTTGTTCTATCAAACTGCTATGCAAGTTTCTAAAAACTCAATTTCTGAACTTATCTCCTCACAGATAATAAACAGCTCATGGGTCAGCACTGTCTCGTCCTACACTCTAAATAGTTCTGTGTTAGAAAACGCTGTAAACATCTTACAGGAGAATGAGCAGTTCACCACTTACATTTAGGGTTACTACTATAGCTGGAGTCTGAAAGGTACAGTCTCATTCTTAAGTAGAAGATGTATACACATTTTCCTTATTTATAATATTCAGCAAACCCTTTTATCCCTCTGCAACTGAGACAGGAAATGTTAGTGAAAAATATAAAAATGATCACAAATTCTAAATTTTGCCTTACTATGTATAAAATTATTAAAAGAATTGAATGAATCAATTACTTTGGTAAAGACCAACTATCATGGGATGGCAAAGACTTACAGCTTAAGCCTTTTAAATCTTGACTTGAAACTGTCTATGAAAATGGATTTTTATGAGATGTTATCAGTGGTGAATATATAATGAATTTGGGGGCTAAAACTAAAAATAGAAGAATGAAATGTCATCCATCAGAAATGAAACCCTGAGTCACTGAATGTCTGTGTTCATAGCTGCCAGTGCTACCTCTTTGGTTAGTGATTTACATATTTATAAATATCTAAAAGACATTATTTTCTAATGGATTCATCATATTGTAGAGTAAGAAAGGCAAAGAGGTCTCCAAGTTAAAGCCTCAGGAAAATCTCATGCTTTAACTGAGACTGAAAGGATCATGCATTTACTCAATATTTGAGTGCCAAGAAATAGGAATGAAATGGAGAGCAAGACACTGTTCCTGCCCAAGGAGCTCACGGTCTTATTATCCAATTAACTATAGACTCAAAGGCAATATAAAACTAGGATTACATGTCTAATGCACTATAAGCAAAGAATGAACCTTGAGAACACAACACACCACCACCTGCCCAGTTACTTTTTCAGAGACCTAAAAGTTGTGTCTTCACTAGAGGAAAGAATAGAGTAGGATAGCTGATGGCTAGCTAATTTGATAGCTGCTTCAGCCATTTCGGCTGATGATCCAAATACTAAAGCAGGCACTACCAAATGCCTTTGAGTCCTCAGTTTTAACTATTGCCTCTTTCACAATATCACAACTCTTTATAAAAGGCTGCCACCTTTTTCCTTAGTCTGACGTCAACATAGCCCAGGTATGATAGACAGAACCTAAGAATCACCAACCAAAGAGGTAGCGCTGGCAGCTATGAACACACACATTCAGTGACTCAGGGTTTCGTTTCGGATCTAAGACATTTCATTCTTCCATTATGAAATGCTTGCTAGATTAAAAATGGGCTCCTAGTCAACACAAAAAACTGTATAGAAAATAAAACTGACATTAAGCAACATATTGTTAAAACTAAGAACATATTTCTAAAAATGTGAGAAAAGGAAAATGAAAACACAACCCAAAACAAAATTTTTTAGATCTACTGAGACTTGGGTCAAAATCTTCGTTAGCTTTAGGACAGAAGGATTAATGTAACTAAATCGATAACTGTTGATGTAACTCAGCACTACTACACTGCTCTAGGCACATAATTTGTGTAAAAGACAATGAAATACATATCCTTATGCTAGATTTCCTTTTAGGAACACAGAATCTAAGTTATTCAGAGAATATGTCATTTTATTACTTTTTTTTTTTTTTTTTTTTTGATACAGGGTCTTGCTCTGTCACCCAGGCTGGAGTGCAGGAGCATGATCATGGCTCACTACAGCCTTGACCTCTCGGACTCAAGGAATCCTTCCATCCCAGCCTCCCAAGTAGCTGGGACTACAGGTGCACACCACCACACCCGGCTGCATTTTTTTTTTTTTTTAAGAGATGAAGTTTCACTACGTTGCCCAGGCTAGCAATTATGTCTTAATAAATGTTTCAATAGGGCCAACTACTATTAGCGTACCAGAGAAAATGCAATGTAATGACAAAAATGCTGGTCTTAGAACTACATGTGCCTGGGTTCAATTCATTATTCTTCAATTTATTATTTGTATGACCTTGGGCAACTTACTCAACCTTATCAACCTCAGGTTTCTCCTGGATAAGAAAAATTTCATCTTAGTACAGAATAAAATGACTTTCTTAAAAATGAAAAAATGCCAAAATTGGTCATTTTTCAAAAGGGAAAAGAACTGACCTTATCTAATAGGGAAGAACATTTTTCTATTCCTATCAATTCTTAAAATTTCATTTGAAATGTAGCATGCTGCTGAACCAGAAAAAAATAAACTGAGCATAATCTTTTGCATGCATCTTAGGATATAAATTAGCTAGCTGTGAAAAAAAGCTGTTAACAGCAACAACAACTTTAGCCAGGCACAGTGGCTCATGCCTGTAATCCCAGCACTTTGGGAGGCCGAGGTAGGCGGATCACAAGGTCAGGAGTTCGAGACCTAAACATAGTGAAACCCCATCTCTACTAAAAATACAAAAATTAACCGGGCATGGTGGCACACGCCTGTAATCCCAGCTACTCAGGAGGCTGAGGCAGGAGAACTGCTTGAACCTGAGAGGCGGAGGCTGCAGTGAGCCGAGATAGCCCCACTGCACTACAGCCTGGGCAACAGAGCGAGACTCCATCTCAAAAAAAAAAAAAAAATTAAATATGGTAAATGCAAATGCTTTCAAAATAGAATAAAGGTAAATTTTGGTTAGATTCAATTTCTCATAGCTCCTCAAAGTGAAAATGTACATGTGTACATAAAGTTTTTAACTTATTAGTGTTCTCTCTTCTCTCTTTTTTTAAACTAGCAATATGAAAAATAAATAGCTTTACCCTAAAGTAAATGTTGACCTGTCTGGTAAAATGAGAGCAATTCAGGTGCTACTCTGCCAAAAATTAAAGTTGTTTACCAAATGGTAATGACTATAAACAGATGAATGTCATCAATTGAGTTTTTTGCTCAAGTCCACGACAAATATAACGAGCATTAGCAATGCCATAATAAAACTATAAACAGAAACTGCCACTGGCTAATTTAGCTAGAAAACTGGAGACTGAAACCCGGCTCTGAGCTAAGATAACAGGAAATTTTAAAAAGAAAAAAAAAGACTAAAATTAGAATTAAGACCTGTCATTTCCTAACAATGTGGCTTTTGTTTTCTATTTCTATGGTTTTCAACTACAAAAACTGAAATTTTAAGAAGCAAAAAACTTCAGCCCTTACATTTTTTTCAATTAAGACATCCAAAGGTAACTTCAAAATTTCAGGTTTCACATAGCCCCTCAGACTGACTGACTTACAATACTGACTTGATTCTGAAATCTCGTTAAGTATAAATTCCACTTTAACAGTAGCTTAAAAATTCTTCAAAAGTAAAAGGCACCTGACTATCAGAAATGTTAAAATACGGTAATGTACACACCTTAGAGCTGAGCAAATATGGTAACAGTGTTTCCTACTAATCAGGTATTGAACTTCTGCCATTAAGGCAAGGTGCTGTATGCATGTGTATATGGTGTATGTTCTGCAGTTTTGTGCTTGTACCTTCAAATGTAATTGTTAAGATTCTTAAAAAGTATACCAGGGCCAGGTGCAGTGGGTCACACCTGTAATCCTAGCAGTTTGGGAAGCCGAGGTGGGCAGATCGCTTGAGCCCAGGAGTTTGAGACCAACCTGAGCAACGTGGCAAAACCCCATCTCTACCAAAAGCAAATACAAAAATTAGCTGGGCATGGTGGCGCATGCCTGTAGTCCTAGCTACTCGGGAGGCTGAGGTGGGAGGATCGCTTGAGCCCAGGAGTTCAAGACTGCAGTGTACTACAATTGTGCCTCTGAATATCCACTGCCTACCCAAGTCCAGCCTGGGTAACAGAGCTAGCCCCATCTCAAAAAATAAAAAAATACATACACTGAAGCACTACCTAGACCCCGTCTCAAAAAATAAAAAAATATATACACTGAAGCACTAATTACAGGGTTTTAACAGAGAATAGCTGCTTGTTTTTCCATATACTTGTAAAACTTATAACTTCATTAAAAGAATACATTGTTTTAACATTCACAAAATTGAAATGCTCATGATTCTACACTATAGCTCTCCAAACTTTCATACCTACTCCTCAGAAATACACATCACCAAAAACTTAAACACATGTAACTTCATTCTTCTGAAACATCAAGCTCACCAGCTACAGCTTTGTAGACTGTGCACAAGGGCATTAAGCCAGAAGGGCAAGGGGAAGGGGGGTGAAATCCAGCTTGCCCTTCTCCAGTGAAGCCATGATGGCTCAGGGCACAAAGAGGTGCCTTTTTAGAATTTGCACAAAGTTCTTAGTAGTCCAGAAGTATATGTTAGACACGAAGGGCAAAAGAAGCAGCAGCCATAATTCAAAAGCTTACAGCATTATAAGTTGCCTTAAATGTCAGCATTAGAAACATTCCCCTTCTTCTAACAGCTTTAAAATGGGAAAGCACGACTTTCATAAGGTTCCCAGGTTTGCAGGAGTACCTTCTTTCTTTAGTTTCCTTCCATTCCAGTAAAGGTAATATCAACATTTATGAGAATTTGGAATCTAGAAACATGCCACTGAGAAGAATTTGGGCTCATGATGGAAAGACTTAGTGAGGACATAGAAGAGATCACCAAAGATCAAAGATAAGAAGTTGAGGTAATCACTGTATCAATCACTGATATTTAATCAAATACCTACAGTATTCTAGGACACACTCAATAAAAGAAAATCCTTTAATTGTAATTTAACTTTTTAAAAAATTGGCCAGGCATGGCGGCTCATGCCTCCAATCCTAGCACTTTGAGAGACCCAAGTGGGAGGATCACTTGAGCTCAGAGAGTTCCCAGACAGCTTCAAAGATAAAAGCTAAGAAATAGTAAAATGTACCTTTTACTCTACTTCAACAAATTATAAACAGTTGCTAATCTTGTTTTGTCTATCTCTCCCCAACTTTTTTGGGGAGGAGTGGGGAAGAAGGAGCTGGAGTACATTTCATTTAACCTGTAAATACTTCAATATATATCTGTATAGATAACAGCTTTACATTACTACAATGTCATAAACATCTCTAAGAAAATTAACAATTTCTTAATATTGTTTAATATCATGTACATGTTCAAATTTCCCCCACTTGTCTCAAAAGTATCTTTTTTCATTTGTTTTATGCACATCAGAATCCAAACCAAGTTCACACACTGCATCTGGCTGATATGGCTCTTTTTATTTGTAACAGCTTTCCCTCTCTTCCCATCACTCCTCCTCCGCCCCATCCCAGTTATTTGTTGAAGAATCTAGTTATTCAATAAGACTTTCCATACTCTGGATTTGGCTGATTGCTTCTTGTGGTGTAAAGCAGTATATTATAAAGTTTAATCTGGCTATGGAGTATAGAGAAGAGAGGAAAAACAGTTTAGGTCTATAACCAAAATGTTTTGGACAAGTGATACTGAAAAGCTTTTTTTAAAGAAAAAAAAATCTAAGGCCAGGCATGGTGGCTCACACCTGTAATCCCAGCACTTTGGGAGTCTGAGGTGGGCTAACTGCTTGAACGCAGGAGTTCGAGACCAGCCTGGGCAACATGGTAAAACCTCATCTCTACAAAAAAAAGTTAGCTGGGCATGGTGGTATGTACCTGTGTTCCCAGCTACTCAAGAGGCTGAGGTGGAGGATTGCTTGAGCTCAGAAAGTTGAGGTTGCAGTGAGCTATGATCACACCACTGTATCCAGCCTGGTTGACAGAATGAGACCCTATCTCAAAAAACAAAAAACAAACAAAAAAACAAAAAACTATCAAGAGGATGCTTTCAGGCAAGCTAAGAAGGTACCAAATCAATGTATTTTAGCTCACGATTAGAATGCCGAGGTAAAATATGGATAGTATTTAGTAACTATATAATATAGAAGATATATTTAAGAGAAAGATAACAGTCCAGCCTGGCCAACATAGTGGAACTCCATCTCCACTAAAAATACAAAAATTAGCTGGGTGTGGTGGCGCGTGCCTGTAGTCTCAGCTACTGGGGGCTGAGGCAGAAGAATCACTTGAACTCGGGAGGCGGAGGTTGCGGTGAGTGGAGAACATGCCACTTGCACTCCAGCCTGGGCGACAGAGTGAGACTCTCTCTCAAAAAAGAAGAATAAAAACAAAACAAAAGAAAATAATAGTCACCTATGATTGGCAATACAATATAATTCACTTATTTTGGTGTGTGGCTAAAAATGATAATTTTGTTTTTTGTTTTTTGTTGGATTTTGTTTCTCAGGGTAGAGGTATTTTTTATTTTTATTTTGATGTATTTCTTTGAGACAGAATCTCGCTCTGTCACCCAAGCTGGAGTGCAACTTCCACCTCCCAGGTTCTCATGCCTCAGCCACCTGAGTAGCTGAGATTACAAGCAAGCACCACCACACCTGGAAAAGTTTTCATATGTTTAGTAGAGACAGGGTTTCGCCATGTTGGCCAGGCTGGTCTCGAACTCCTGGCCTCAAGTGATCCTCCCACCTCGGCCTCCCATAGTGCTGAGATTACAGGCGTGAGTCACCATGCTCAGCCTAGAGGCACTTTTTGAAAAGTTCTCTAGATCATTTCATTATGCAGCCAGACGAAGTAGCACTGCTGTAGTACATACTACATATGTAATGTACATACTACATACTAATATGCCTTTATCAGAGTATGTTTTTAATTTGTCTCTGTTCTTAAGTCTACAAGATCTTCAGCTCAATATATACTTATTGTGTACAAGTTATATGGGATATCACATATTATACTAGGTGTAAATAATTTTGTATCCTTGTCCTCAAGAACCCTACAGCATAGTTGAGGAAGACAGTATGTAAATAAAAACAAAATACAGTGATATAGGTATTATAGCAATATAGGGACAAAAAGAGCCTGGTTTATTATATCTGGATATGGGGTTCAATCAGAAAAGGTTTCAGAGAGGACACGCCTTCTTAAAGAAAGGACTTATCTAAATTACTTTTGTGTCTCTAACATCTCTCACAAAAACTTGGTTAACAGCCAGTCTCAAAGTTGTTAGACTTCAACTCTTCACTTCAGAAACCCACTTCAAGGCTACACACTAGATCACATTACGTGAGAAATGCTCTACCTCTGAAATTGCTCATTCCAACAACATTCAACCATCTGACCACAGTCTTTAATCTTTCTACACTTTTCACCACACTTTACTTTATCAAGTCCTCTGGTCTCTTAGTGTCTCTATTTTATCTTAGTTGATCATTTTCCTTTGCTGTATTTTTGCATGTTTCTACTGTTGGACTTATACAGCATTATAATTTATATACAAATGTGTTTGCTTTCTCTATTAGATCATAACTTTCCTTAGAACAGATAACGGATTCTTTTTCTCTGTCTTTAACACCCAACATCTTTAACAGCCAGCCAGTGTCTCATTCTTAATAATTGCTCAGAGTAATAAATATTTGGTGAAGGAAAAAGTAAAGTGCTCTAGTCATTTTCACCACTATACCATGAGATCTGCAAAGGCAGAAACTGTATGTTATCTGTATATTCCCTACAGTTAATACCAGACTGCCTCATACATATCAGCGTCTCGGGGAGTATCTGTTGAATTATAAAAGGTTGAAATGTATTAGGGACTGCAGGCAGGGTGTGTGGTTCACATCTGTAATCCCAGAACTTTAGGAGGCCGAGGCAGGAGGATCATTTGAGGTCAGGAGTTTGAGACCAGCCTGGCCAACAAGGTGAAACCCTAACTCTGCCAAAAATACAAAATTTAGCTGGGTGTGGTTGCAGATGCCTGTAATCCCAGCTACTTGGGAGGCTAAGGCTGGAGAATCACTTGGACCCGGGAGATGGAGGTTGCAGTGAGCCAAGATAGCGCCACTGTACTCCAGCCTGGGCGACAGCGCGAGACTTCATCTCAAAAAAAAAAAGTATTAGGGACTGCAAATGACATATAAAAATATGCTTTATAGCCACATGGTTATAAAGCACATGTCAAAAATGTTCATCCTAGCAGAGGCAAAACGATGCAAGAAAGAGCACTAGATAAAGGTCAGGAGGCCTGAACTTAAGTCTTGGCTTTGCAATTATGTGATCTACAAATAACCGTCTCTATAAGCCTTAGTTTCCTCATTTATTTTGTTATTTTTTAGTCTAATCTATTGGGGTTTTAAGTCTCCTTATTTATTAAAATATGGTTTGATCACAATGAGATTCTAGATCATTAGCTCTAACATGTGCTTTTCAAACAAATTACTATAAAATGACACACTATAAATATTTTAAAATTGTATATGCCCTTAATTGTTTTGGTAAAAGAAAATTCCACTCTTTTTTTTTTTTTTTTGAGACGGAGTCTCGCTCTGTCACCCAGTCTGGAGTGCAGTGGCGTGATCTCAGCTCACTGCAACCTCTGCCTCCCGGGTTCAAGCGATTCTCCTGTCAAGGCCTCCCGAGTAGCTGGGATTACAGGCGCATGCCGTCACGCCTGGCTAATTTTTTGTATTTTTAGTAGAGACGGGGTTTCACTGTGTTCCCCAGGCTGATCTCGAACTCCTGAGCTTAGGCAATCCATCCGCCTCGGCCTTCCAAAGTGCTAGGATTACAGGCGTGAGCCACCACGCCCGGCTCCACTCTATTTTTGTAACTCACTTTCCAGAGGCATCCACTCTCAACAGTTTCTTTTGTATCTTTAAGGCATTCTTCATACATAAGCTAATACACCGCTAAGATTCTTGATTTTACCAACTAGACAGTCCTATAAATTCAAATGGAGACTTGCCAAAATGAAAGAAAAATTACTTTGATAGCAGAAAGAAAACTGTCTACTCAGAAAGCCAGCAGCAGAAAACATTAAAACACACTGAAATAAGTATTTAAAACTTCATGTGGGGCCCGGCGCCGTGGCTCACGCCTGTAATCCCAGCACTTTGGGGGCCAAGGTGGGTGTATCACCTGAGGTCAGGAGTTTGAGACCAGCTTGACCAACATGGTGAAACCCCATCTCTACTAAATACAAAAAATTAGCCAGGTGTGGTGGCGCATGCCTGTAATCTCAGCTACTT
The DNA here is from genome assembly GCF_007565055.1 of Rhinopithecus roxellana. Lineage (NCBI taxonomy): Eukaryota > Metazoa > Chordata > Mammalia > Primates > Cercopithecidae > Rhinopithecus > Rhinopithecus roxellana. The sequence continues at coordinate 73,919,380 of NC_044553.1, read as the reverse complement.
GGGAGGCTGCGGCAAGAGAATCACTGGAACCCGGGGGATGGAGGTTGCAGTCAGTGGAGATTGCACCATTGCACTCCAGCCTGGGCAACAAGTGTGAAACTCCATCTCAAAAAAAAAAAAAATCTTCATGTGTCACCCCCTGTTTGTGTGACATAATGTGAGTAAAAGACATATGACAAGAAACTTTAGGTGGGAAGTTTCTCTACATGAAGAAATGTGGGAGGCATGGGGGAAAGAAGAATCATACTAGTGTCACAACCACACAAGGATGTACAAGGGTCAAAAAATTCAGAGAACTGTAAATACTAAAATAGCAAACTAATTGTGAAATGCACTATGAGCTTAAGGATGGTCAACTGTAGAAAGGATGCAGTTGTTTTCTATATTAAAGCCAGTCTAGAGAAAACGTATACTAACATTAGGCCCTTTTCTTCACAACAGCAACCTTTGCAGATCTACATCTAAATCTAATAGGGGCTTTCACATACTGAGAAGCCAAGGGTGAAATAATTATGTTTCTAAGTGGTTTCTTCTAATGGTGGGGAAAATTTATCACATGATGACAGTCATCATAAGAATTTTTTTAAATATAGAAAGAAAAAAAAGATAAAAGGTAGGTCACTGAGAAAGTAGAAAGTTCCACAAGAACAGGGCAAAGTGCTCTCTAATGGCCAGACTATTAATTTCCCTTTCATCTGGGTACCGGAGAATATTTAAACATTAAGTAAGGAATGTGTTATATAGAGAACCAAGCTTTTAACATCTGTAACCACGTAAACAAACATACATTTCACTTAGACATGTCCCCATTTTTACCCCTGTAGTCCCCATTTTTATCCCTCTAGTGTAAAAGGATACCACTCTAGACTGTAAAGAATGCCTAGGGTAACGTCAGAACGGCTGACTGGACAAGGATCCTGTTCTGCTGGTCTAACACATTACTGAAATAAGTCCATTTTTCCAAAGAATAAAAATACAATTCCATAACATTTAGGTCACAAGTCTAACAAGCTAAACTATAAATTACCTAACAATAATTACAACATTAAAAAATCAACACTGGTATAGTCTTTATCTGGTATTTTTACAACCTAAATACAAGCATGATGGATAAAAACTAAAACCACAATTTGGAATTAATTTGGAGGAAGAGGAAATGATCAATTTTTATTCCATACTGTTATTTTAATACAATGTATGATATACTGTAAAATTTGTCAAAAAGTTGAAAACAGTAAAGTCTGAGAACCAACCTATAATATCTCCATAAAAGAAAAAATGATTAGTCAAGGATGAGTGAATTCTAGAACTGTAAACTTTACCAAATCTACCTTGTCTCCACATATTAAAAGCACACACAGAATTAAGGAACTAAAATCATTCTGGTTTCCTGAACCCTTTAGGTTAAAAGGAACAACATTTCCTGACACCGGAAAATGGTGAGTAAGCCTTGCTTTCACAAGACAGTGGGTGAGGCTACGGTTTTCAAACTTGGGTGGGATATTATTTTAAGAGCCTCTAAGGGAAATTTTTATCACTAAAAGATATTAGTTACAACACAGCATAAAACTAAATATATAAAGCAGTACAGGTCTCAAACTTTTAAATTTCAGAGTCCAAAAAACGTTACGATCTCCCCATTTTCTCTCTTCTCTCTCTTCCATCACCTCTTCCCAGTACATCAAATAAAACCAAGCCAGCTGACACACACAAACTGGTTTAGGAAGCTAAAGGTCTGCAGCAGTCAACATGAGCCAGGAGTGGCTTGTGTGCTACCTGCTAACTGTAAAGACTCATCAGACATTCCACCTAAAGCTCAGAGAGAAGAAATTACATGGGAATCAGGCCCTAAAAGCCTTTTTAGAAGTCTTCCATTTGACAGAATAGCACATTAGATCTACCCACCATCACCCTGAGTGGGCTTAGCTACTTGCGTCAAGGTCTCCATAAAAACATAGATTTCAAAAAAGAACTTTGCAATGCACATCCAAAGTCTTGGAAGAAAGCTACTAAGATATGACCAATAACTACTCCACGTAACCGGCCTTAAAGCAGACAAATAGTCAATGATGACTAGAGAACACATATCCGACTCACTAAATTTTAAAATTTAGGATTCTCTGTGCTGAAAAATGATTACATTCTTTGATATTCACCCCTAATCAAAATACCCATTTCATTTCTAAGACAAAAATGAGGAAGTTAAAATATACATTTGCCTGCCTCCTTGTCATACACCTTCCCACATGACAAATTACTACTGCAAAGAGCCTCTATGTCCAAAGAGTTCCTAAGCATCTCACAAAGAGGTGCCTTGGTTCCTGATGACCAATCATAATTATATGACTATGATCTTTCAGATCCATAGATGGTCATCTTGGATAAAGAAGCCAGTAATGAAAGTTTGTTGCGGCCTGTGTTTCTACTTACCCTCGGTGACATCCTGGGGGTGAGAAGTCCGGTCACTCGGTGGATCCAGTGCAACAGTTGCCAACGAAGTGGTGGCCCCAGACATCTCACTCATAGGCTCACTACGGCTTGTTTCAGGCACACTTTCCCGGGAGCTAAATCTTACTCGGGAACTAGATCGAGAGCTGAGGTCCGGACTGGTGTCTGACAAACCTGGAATGTCATCGATCTTTGTAGGTGTCACCATGAACCGAACTGAAGCCATCTTGGTGGTGGTTTCTGGAGGATGCATTTTGTTCGTTTTAAGAACAAAAAAAAATGGGGAGAACCTCGCAAAATCTTCCCCTTACGCTAGCTACTTTCGACTCCAATAATACAAAAGATAACTTGAAAAATAACACATTTCAATAACCTTGATTCACACCACACCAAAAACCCCAACTAAGAATCCTTCTATTCACAATTCAAGCCGACTGTCCTAGAAAGTGCATCACCAATAGGTGAATTTGTTTTTTAAGACAGAAAAAAAACAAAAAACAAAAAGACAAAACAATGCCAATCTTGTGTGATTTCTTTCCTTCAGAATGAAGAGCTACCTAGCTATCCCCTCTGGTCCAGGACTAAAGGCTCAGTGCCATGGTCTCAGGGCAGCAGAGGAAGCCTCCCTCCCCTCAGCCCCCAGGTTCCTGTCGAGGTAGTCCTTTATCTGGTGAGTGTCCCACGGTTCTAGTTGAGAGAAGTGCGTGCAGGCCAACCTTTATCAGGCGACTACAGCGTGGATCAGATTGCAAAAAGGTGTACACCCGGCCACCTGTTGTGTATCAGGTGAATACCCCACAGGTCTGGCTGAGAGGAGGTGTATGCAAAGCCACCCGGTGTTTTTGATGTCGACAATCCACTTGGGTCTGGTGGGAAAGGTGCGCATGCATAACGGGAAAAATAACCCACACTACTGAGAGAAGGGCGAGCAGAGTAGGATGCAGGGGCAGAGCGGATTTCTGTCTCCGAGAGGTCGGTGAGGGTGGCGCGCCCGCTCTTCTCCTAGCAGAAATGTCCTCGGGGTCTGGGAGGAGGTTAGCGGATCAAGACACCTCGGACTGCAGCTCAGAGTCGTGGCAAGTCGTAGCTAGTCCACTGAGCCACGGTCCGCTCCCTAGGTTTCTCCTGCGTGTGACAGGACGGGCCACCCCCTTTGCCGGAGGCGCGTTCTCCCCAACCCCCGCCCCGGCGCAGGTCACCCCCTCGCCGTTCTTCCTTCGGGTCCCAGCAGAGGAGACGGCCCCGCAGGCTGGCCTGACGGAGCAGCGGGTTGAGGGAGAAGGAGGTCGCAGGTGCGGTATCCCGGCGCCAGCTGATGCGGATGCGCGCGCAGCTGTTGTTTACTAGCCGGTAACTGTTTCGGAGCCGCGGCGCGCGCAGGGTTCGCGCTGCCGGGGCTGGCGCCCCCTCCCCGGCCCGACGCCAGAGCAGCAGTTACGTGACCTGGCCTTCCCCAGCCCCGGGCCCGACGGGCTGCGCCCACGCCGCCGCAGCCCTTCCCTTCCCTCCCCGCTTCTTCCTCATTCGAGGTGAACCTTGCAAAGAGAAGCCCGGGGGGTGCAGTCAGAGGGCGGAACCGTCCCGCGGGCGCTCGAAAGCCCCGCCCAGCCTCCGCAGCCCGCGGTGACAAGAGTGCAGCACGCCTGCGCTCGCCGCAGGACACGGCAGGCGGGGCGGGGCCGAATACGAGTGGCCAGGGGCACGACGGGAGCTGTAGTCCAGGGCACGGCCCGACCCGCGTGAAGGGGGTAAAATCCTTTTCCTTGGTCCGGCTGTGCTGCACACTCACTCTGCATCTTAGGGGGCGGGCGCTCCTCCTCACCCTCAGAACCCGAGGAGCCATTTCTTTTTCACGAGTGTCTCTGAAAACATCATTCATGATTTCTTTATAAACCAGAAACACCGCTCCTATACCTGGGAATAACCCTCATTGTAATTTTTATGTAGAGGTCTAAAATAAAGTATTTTTATGTAAAAAAAAAAAAATTAAAACTATAAAGTAGGCCGGGCGCAGTGGTTCGCGACTGTAATCCTAGCAGTTTGGGAGGCTGAGGCGGCGTATCACCTGAGGTCAGGAGTTCCAGACCAGCCTGGCCAACATGGCGAAACCCTGTCTCTACCAAAAATACAAAACTTAGCCGGGCGTGGTGGCGTGCGCCTGTAATCCCAGCTACTCCTTAGGATGAGGCAGGAGAATCGCTTGAACTCGGGAGGCGAAGGTTGCAGTGAGCCGAGAATGCACCACTGCACTCCAGCCTGGGGGACAAGAGCAAAACTTCCTCTCAAAAAAAATAAACAAAACTAAAACTGTAAATTAAAGTACCTTAAACACACTTGTCCTACTTTAATTTTTTTTCTTGTTCTTGTCCTTTAGTAAATGCTACGTCCACCTTCTAGTCGGACTGAAAATTCCATTGAATAATACATTTTTTATACCTGGAGAAGACATTGAGGTATTTTCTCAAATCCATTCCATCTTTTCACCACTACATTTATTGTCGCTAGAATATTTTTTCTTAGTGTTTATTTAATGTATACATGGAGGTGTTCCATAAATTTTGACTCATCGATGTTTTGTTTGAAAATCTATTTCCTAGAGCTGTGATCAAGACCTCTAAATTTAACAATCACCTGGGCCCAGAAACTGGCCCCTGGCTTTGCCCGGGGTCTTTGCTCCTCACAAGTGGTTGTTTAAGCAGCACTCCTAGCCATGGGAACTGTATTCCAGGAAGTTCTCTTTTATCAAATGACACACAGTCCAAATCCTTTCAAGGAATAAAGGATTAAAAAAGTTAAAAAGATCCTGATAACAAAATGAAAAATTCGAATGTCAAGTGTAAACCTCCTAAAGCTTGAATCTTTGTAAAGTTTGGGTTTCTTGATTCAGGCCCACAGCTTTCCTCCATTCTCTGCAGGATCAGTTTTTTCCTCAGGCAGGCCTGCTGTTCAAACTTCAGACTTTCTTTATAAAGAAACACAGAATTTTTATGAAACCCAATTTCCTACCAGTGTATCTGCATTTACTTATATATACCACCTAATTCCAATATACTATCCCTGTTAAGACTTTTGTTTCTGAGCACTAATCAAGCCCTATAAATTTATGTCTCAGACATTAATACCCCAGGGATCTCTTTTTTATTTCCTCAGGGAGACACAGCCTCTGGTGCAAAATGAAGGTTCATTCCTCAGGGGATATCTTATGGAAAAAGTCCTTGGTATATATTCATACCAGTTTGCTTTTTCTCCTCTATATTCATTAGGAATATTTCCAGGTTAAAGCTTTTCAGTCTACACAGGTGGTAGCACGGAGCAATGCTAATTCTTTTTTTTTTTTTCTTTTTTGTAAGATAAAGGCAGAACTGCAGCCAACATTAAAAAACTGGTAGCAAAATCCACTTACCGACTTTGGTGCTTAAACATTTCTCCAATCATTATCCCCTTAATTGGATAAGATAACTTTTAAAAATCTTTCAGATCCAATGTTTTATCCAATCCTATAAGTGAACAAGCTAAGCAATAAAATTGCTTGACAGGAAACAAGCATCCCATTTCAGAATTTCTGTTAACTCTTTAAAATCCTTCAGATCCAATGTTAAGAACCCTGCAAGTAAGTGAACAGGCTAAGAAATAAAATTGCTAGGCCGGGCGCGGTGGCTCAAGCCTGTAATCCCAGCACTTTGGGAGGCCGAGACGGGCGGATCACGAGGTCAGGAGATCGAGACCATCCTGGCTAACACGGTGAAACCCCGTCTCTACTAAAAATACAAAAACTAGCCGGGGGAGGTGGCGGGCGACTGTAGTCCCAGCTACTCGGGAGGCTGAGGCAGGAGAATGGCGTAAACCCGGGAGGCGGAGCTTGCAGTGAGCTGAGATCTGGCCACTGCACTCCAGTCCGGGCGACAGAGCGAGACTCCGCCTCAAAAAAAAAAAAAAAAAAAGAAATAAAATTGCTTAACAGGAAACAAGTATCTCATTTCACCATTCCTGTATGTTTCAGTAATTTATTTGAAAATAATCTGTCTTCTATTAATTATGACCCCAGTTGAGAGATTTTTTTTCTTTTCAGCAATCCACAACTATCCTGAACTTTTCTGCTGGGATGATCAAATAACAAGATCCAAGAAAAAGTCTGGCCGGGCACTGTGGCTCACACCTGTAATCCTAGCACTTTGGGAGGCCAAGGCAGGAGGACAGCTTGAGCCCAGGAGTGCAACACCAGCTTGGGCAACATAGTGAGACCTTGCCTTTATAAAAAATTTAAAAATGGAGTGGATCACTTGAGCCAGGGAGATAGAGGCTGCAATGAGTCGTGATCACATCACTGCACTCCTGCCTGGACCACAGGAGTGAGACCCCGACTCAAAAAAAAAAGAAAAAAAAGTCTTTCCAGGGCATGTCCTCATAAATCACATCTGTCTGTGCTAATTTAAGTTATATCTGCTTCTGGAATCTAGAATTTTTGATATCATAGAAAATAAAGATTGCAGAATTAAAATACAGACTCCACAGAACAATTTTAAAATCCATAGCACTAGGCGGGTCAAGGTAGCTCATGCCTGTAATCCCAGCACTTTGGGAGGCTGAGGCAGGCAGATCACTTGAGGTCAAGAGTTTGAGATCAGTCTGGCCAACAAGGAGAAACCCTGTTTCTACTAAAAATACAAAAATTAGCCAGGTGTGGTGGTGCACACCTGTAGTCCCAGCTACTCGGGAGGTTGAGGCAGGAGAACAGCTTGAACCCAGGAGGCAGAGGTTGCAGTGAGCTAAGATCGCACCACTGCACTCCAGCCTGGGCGACAGACCAAGACTCCATCTCAAAAAAAAAAAAAAAAGACCCAGGCTAGGTGTGGTGGCTCATGCCTGTAATCCTAGCACTTTGGGAGGCCGAGGTGGGTGGATCACTTGAGGTGAGGAGTTCGAGATCAGCCTGGCCGACATGGCGAAACCCTGTCTCTACTAAAAGAAATACAAAAATTAGCTGGGCGTGGTGGCTTGCGCCTGTAATCCCAGTTACTTGGGAAGCTGAGGCAGGATAATTGCTTGAACCTGGGAGACGGAGGTTGTAGTCAGCCACCCATGCACTCCAGCCTGGACAACAGAGCGAGACTCTGTCTTTAAAAAAAAAAAAAAAGGCCCACCACTTAATCAATGAGTTCAAAGATAAGTTAGTAAGGAGAAAAATCAGACTAAACAGGTTAAGTAACTTTCTCAAAGTTATACAAAAAGGAAATATTGGTCTTACTTTCAATTCACTGCCCTCTCTCTATAATATACCTATTACTTTTTCAAGTACTCTTCCATTTTTAATCAAAATGTTATTTCAAGGGATGAGAAATTACCTGACAACAGGGGTATTTTTCAATGAATGCTGACAGCTGTGAAAGTCTTAATCTTTCTTCCCCAATACCCTCCTATCACTAAGGGCACATGACCACTCTTGCTACAGCAGGACTGAAGTTTTTCTTCCAAGTGGTATTGTTGCAACTCTCTGGGGTACTCTCGTCCATCATCTCCCTCCCTTTAAAAAAATACTACCAATCCTTTCCTCCAACAACTCACAAAATAAGAGCTTTTCAAATCATTTTATCTTTAATAATCTTGTAGTAATTTCAAATACAAGAAAAAAAAGTCAAACGTGTTCCCTTTATGGGTGATGCCACCATGACTGCCTCACACAAGCATGCTCAATCACCACGATGAGACTGGATGCCAAAGAGTATGGCTGGTAAAAAGGGATCAGGGCTCACAGACTGAAGAGTTTGGTTACGGAGTCTCCGAGGGGTAACAGGCCGCAGAAGAGACATCAGTTTAAGGGACCTTCAGAGTACAGGGCGCGGTTGCTGGGTCATGAGCACCTTGAAGCGTTTCTTGATGGTGATTCGGTGTCGGGAGTATTTGTCATCTGGGGAGAACCGAGCAGGATGGGCTGAGCAGGTCTGTTGTCCCATCGGGTCAAATTTCTGCTCCAGGAATAGAGAATGTATGTCAGTACCGGAGTGATGAAATGCGGTGGGGACAACGCGAAAAAGGGCAAACATGAAAACAGAAGATGCAATGATCAGCTCAAAAAGTTGTACAAATAAATAAATATAAAACTTAAAAAGGCCAGGCGCGGTGGCTCACGCCTGTAATCCCAGCACTTTGCGAGGCCGAGGCAGGACGATGGCTTGAGGTCAGAAGTTGGAGACCAGCCTGGGCAATATGGCGAAACCTCGTCTCTACAACAAACAAACAAAACCAACCAACCAAACAAAAAAAAAAACCCAAACCAAAAATTAGCCAGGTGTGGTGGCGCACGCCTGTAGTCCCAGCTACTCGGGAGGCTGAGGCAGGAAGATTGTTTGAGCCCAGGAGGCGGAGGTTGCAGTGAGCCGAGGCACTACAGCCTAGGCAACAAAGCGAGTCCCTGTCTTTAAAAAAAAAAAGGTAAAGTGAGTGCAATGGCGCTATCTCGGTTCACTGCAACCTCCGCCTCCCGGGTTTAAGCGATTCTCCTGTTTTAGCCTCCCGAGTAGCTGGGAAAACAGGCGCACACCGCCACGCCCGGCTAATTTTTTGTATTTTAGTAGAAATGTAGTTTCACCGTGTTGCCCAGAATGGTCTCTTAACTCCAGAGCTAAGGCAATCCACACGCCTCGGCCTCCCAAAGTGCTAGGATTACAGGCGTGAGCCACTGCGCCCGGCCAAACATTTTTTTTTTTAATTAAAAAATTAGTCGCGAGCTCCCGGTTCTTCCCCACCTCGGTTCTGGACTTTCTGGTTCCCTGCACCCAGCTAGGTAACTCCGTGTATGGCCTCACCCACTCCTCCCATCTACATTTCTCGCCATGGCTATTTACAACCTGTTTTCTCTCCTCACCTTCAGCGTATAGACCCGATCTCCCTCCTCGTTGAGGTAATACTGGAGAAACATGATAGCTCATAAACCAGAGGTCCCAATTCGGTCCGCCGCTCCGTCTGCAGTGGTCCGCCCGACCGCGTCACGTGTTCGTCAATTTCCTTCCTGCATAGCCGGAAGTCTCTCTCTCCTGGCACGCCGGAAAATGTAGTCAATTTTTGCCTTATTTTCAGCTAGCCAGAAGGGGGCGCACGAGAGCAGGGCTCGGCTTGGGGGCCACACTTGCAACTTTGCAGGCTAAAACACGTGGAGTGTGCCTACTGTGTGCTAGGTACACGGCGCTAGAGGGGGGTAGGGATGGATGTGGATAGAACACTGACGTATAGAAGCTTGTCTTTATCTCAAGATACACACCCATTTCAGGAGCAGTGAGTTTCCAGTGCCTGAAGAAACAAGGGCTCCAGGATTCAGAGCCCCTTTGCCATAGGGAAGAAAGAAGAGGTTTTCTTCCCTCCCCTCTTGCACATCCAGTTCCCCTGCTCCATTTCAAAGCGTTGGCGGTAAAGAATGCATGTTGAGTATCAATATTCCGTAAAGCGAAAATAGCGTAAAGTTATTTTATGAAACTGGTGAAGTATGTTTCAGCGGTCGAACCAAGATTTAAACTTAGGTCCCTACCGCAAATTCAGCGCTCTTTCTTACAGTGGTGAGTAGCTAATAATAGCGTAATAAAGTGCACCTTCTAGCAGATTTTACAATTTTTAAAATAATATACAAGTTCTCCTTATTCGTTTAAAGAAATGAAAATGAGAACCAAAATATCATTACAAAGAGCATCATTACGCCATATTTATAATGACAAAAGCATTGGAATATATGTTAATTGTGTAACGAGAAAAACTTGCACTTTTTTTTTTTCTTTTTAAGAATATGGTTTGGCCGGGCGCGGTGGCTCACGCCTGTAATCCCAACATTTTGGGAGGCTGAGGGGGGCGGATCACAAGGTCAAGAGTTCGAGACCAGCCTGGCCAATCTGGCGAAACCTCGTCTCTACTAAAAATACAGAAAAAATTAGCCGGGTGTGGTGGTGGGCGCCTGTAGTCCCAGCCACTTCAGAGGCTGAGGCAGGAGAATCACTTGAGCCCAGGAGGCAGAGGTTGCAGCGAGCTGATAGCACCACTGCACACCAGCCTGGGTGACAGAGTGACACTCCGTCTGAAAAAAAGAATATGGTTTGTGACTGGGTGCGGTAGCTCACGCCTGTAATCCCAGCACTTTGAGAGGCCGAGACAGGTGGATCACAAGGTCAGGAGTTCGAGACCAGCCTGGCCAATTTGGTGAAACCCTGTCCTTACTAATAAAAATACAAAAATTAGCGGGACGTGGTGGCGGCCACCTGTAGTCCCAGCTACTCGGGAGGCTGAGGCAGGAGAATCGCTTGAACCCCGGAGGCGGAGGTTACAGTGAGCCGAGATCACGCCACTGCACTCTAGCTTGGGCGACAGAGCAAGAGACCCTGTCCCCCCCCCAAAAAAAAAAAAAAAGAATATGGTTTGTATTTACTTGTAGTCGCATAAAAAATCTCTGCAAGTATTCACAAGAAACAGATGATACTGGTTTCCTCTGGGATAGAAAATCCAGTTATAGAAGAAAGGGATAAGGGGTGAGAGGCGACTTATTGCTATGTATTTTATTTTGTAGTTTGATTTTTGAACCTTGCTAATGTATTACCTGTTAAAATTTTTTTAAAGGCTGGGCGCGGTGGCTCACACCTCTAATCCCAGCACTTTGGGAGGCCGAGGCAGGCAGATCACGAGGTCAGGAGATCGAGACCATCCTGGCTAACACAGTGAAACCCCGTCTGTACTAAAAATAGAAAAATTAGCTGGGTGTGGTGGTGGGCGCCTGTGGTCCCAGCTACTTGGGAGGCTGAGGCAGGAGAATGGTGTGCACCTGGGAGGCAGAGCTTGCAGTGAGCGGAGATCATGCCACTGCACTCCAGCCTGGGCGACAGAGCAAGACTCTGTCTCAAAAAAAAAAAAAAAAAAAAAAGTATATCTAAGTAGTTAATTTTGTTAGAAAGGAAAAGGATGATTTCAGCCTTCAGGTCTTATTAATGAAAGAGTCTTTAGAAAAGAGAAAAGATATCTCGGAGAAAGCAAGAAAGACGTCATGAACCCCAGGGAAGGTCTTTTGGGGGAAATCCACGTTTGGATGAAGCTGTGGCTGTAGAGGATGGTCTGGGAATTACTGGCCTGAAATAGTCACCAGGAACCTTAGCAGATACATTTTATTTTTAAAATTTAAACCAAAATGATTTAATGAAACAAAGAACTTTCTACTCTTGAGGTTTTAAACTGCATGGCAGCTTTTTTATTTAGTGAGACTTTTCAGCAGAGGGTAAGGCTTCTGTGGAGTACAGAGCCTGTGCTAGTAGATTGGACAGCTTTCCAAGGAAATGGTGTGAACACAGCAATCAAGCACCTTGGATCATCTGACAATTCTAATTTAAACTTTAGTTCCCTTGATCCTTAAGTATACAGACCAATGTGGTCTGAATTAAGTTCGGAAAATATAGCCATCATTGGATTAAGTCAGGGGTCTACCATCAACCTGCTGTTAATAGGAAGTCAGTTACAGAACTGGCTGGGATGGAAAGACACAAAATGAGATATGTTGGTGAAGAATTGAAGTATAGGGAACCAAACGCGAAACTGTAATGTGTGGAATCTGAGAAAGAGTTTACAAATAGCCCTAAAGGACGAACATCAATTGTGTTGTCAAACTGTAGTTTGAAGGGAATTCCTGGTTTTTGCATAGTTACTGGAATCCTTCATGGAGTATCTCTCCCCACCCTCACCCCACTTTTCCCTCTCCCCTCCCCCACAGCAGTATGCCTTGAGTTCCATATTCTAGTTCTGTTTGATCTGATCGTTACCTTCCCTTCCTTGGATCCCTGTGCACCTACTTGGAGCCAGGTTACTCTGGGTCCTGGACCTGACTGCCTCATTCTGGAGGCTTCCAGACAGCCACAGTTAGTGCCCAAACCTGAGAGGATGGCTTCAGATGGAGGTAAGTCTTTAGGTGGTGAGGAGGATTTCTGGTACCTGCTCATATCCTTTGGGACAAGCTCTTTGGGCTGACCTAAAGGAATGCGAGGTGCTACACCCCATCAAAGGTATCACACTCGGGGAGGCTAGAGAAGGAGATTGTACCATTAAGACTAGGGGCTGGGAAAGGAAGAGGACCTCCTTAAGGGCAGATCAAGGTGTCTCTGAGGACACATACTGAGTATAGAGAATGGATGGCAATTAGCAACTTGATTCTCTTGAACAGGGGGCACTTCAGCATGTGTTTTTGTGGTGGGAGAGGGGATCAGAGGATGTGTCTTAGGACTGAAACCCACAGAGAGGTTTCAAGGGGGAAGGCCCAAGTTCATCTGTCTCTTTCAGGCAACTGGAGCCTGTTCTAGGATTCTGCCGTGCTTGAGTTTATGAGGGGAAGGGGATGTGGAGGATGGAGGATGGTGGATGGGAGGGTAAGGTGGGAAGGACCTTAGCGGGAAAAGATAATCTGTAGTTATCCGTTGCAGAGAAATGCCTTCCTGAAAACTAGGCTGGAATGTATTATAAACTGCCTCTACTCTGGCCGGGCACGGTGGCTCATGCCTGTAATCCCAGCACTTTGGGAGGCCGAGGTGGGCGGATCACCTGAGGTCAGGAGTTCAAGACCAGCTTGACCAACATGGAGAAACCCCATCTCTACTAAAACTACAAAAAAAAAAAAAAAAAAAAGCCAGGCATGGTGGCGCATGCCTGTAATCTCAGCTATTCGGGAGGCTGAGGCAGGAGAATCCCATGAACCCGGGAGGCAGAGGTTGTGGTGAGCCAAGACTGTGTCATTGCACTCCAGCCTAGGCAACAAGAGCGAAACTCGGTCTCAAAAAAAAAAAAAAAAAAAAAAAAAAAAAAAAAAAAATTTTGCCTCTGCTTAGAGCCTCACAGCTCCTTCCAGCCCTCGAGGTGGCTTCGCTTTGAGTTCAGGAAGCAGTTTTTCCTGATTTATCTGGGCCAGAGAGGTGGGTCATTACAGCCAGGATGAGAGCTGGGGCTTCACTGAGATGCTCTTAGTTTTTCTTCCTTTTATGGATCTCAGGCCTTCAGGCCCCTTTCATTGTGTTCTGTACTCAGTGACATACCCTCAGCCCTCTGCTCTGTGGCTGAAATGAGTTTGAATCTGAGTTTGCTCATGTTCCATGGTCAGAATGCAGAAGTTGGGTGTTGTTAGTTTGACAGTGTAATATTTTTTGTAAGGGGGAGGAGATTTAAGCAGGTTATATTCTACTGTTGTTTTTTTTTTGTTTTGTTTTTTTTGTTTGAGATGGAGTCTCACTGTGTCGCTTATGCTGGAGTGCAGTGGTGTGATGTTAGCTCACTGCAAAGTCTGCCTCCCGAGTTCAAGCGATTCTCTTTTCTCAGGTTCCTGAGCAGCTGGGATACAGGCGCCCACCACCACACCCAGCTAATTTTTGTATTTTTAGTAGAGACGGGGTTTCACCAAGTTGGCCAGACTGGTGTCTAACTCCTGACCTCAAGCACCTGTAATCTCAGCACTTTGGGAGGCCGAGGGAGGTGGATCACTTGAGGTCAGGAGTTCAAGACCAGCCTGGCCAACATGGTGAAACCCCATCTCTACTAAACATACAAAAATTAGCTGGGTGTGTTGGCGCCCGCCTGTAATCCCAGCTACTTGGGAGACTGAGGCAGGAGAATCGCTTGAACCCAGGAGGCAGCAGAGGTTGCAGTGAGCTGAAATCACGCCACTGCACTCCAGCCTCGGTGACAGAGACTTTGTCTCGGGAAAAAAAATAAAAAGTCCTAGGAGACACAGGTTCTGATTAAGTACACATTTGTATACTTATCCTTGGTCTCTTTGACTACAGTCCACATAGCCCCTCCTCAGCTGGAACTGTGACAATGAAGGACTTCATTGTCCTGTCCTTAGCACCTAGCTCAGTGCCTCGTTCCTAGTGAGCCCTAAATTTCTGACGTTAGGAGCTCCAAGCAGAAGGACCACAGATAGTCTGCATCGCCAAACACGTCCAGCAGTTACTTAAAGATCCGGAAACCTCTCTCCCCACACCGCCCTCCCTTCACTCATTTCCTTGTCCTTATCTAATCCTCTTTAATTATTCCTGGCTGTTATACAACAAAATTTCTGGGAACCAAACATCCAATCCACATATCCTCTCCTGGGAACAGTACTTCTGTGCGTGGTGGCAGAGGCCACAGAGCAGCTGGGAGAAGCAGGGTTCAGGTGGTTTTAATCTCTGGTTTGGAATAGGTGAGCATAGGGGATGTACGTGTAATGCTGGGTGGAAGGTGTTACCGGATGTCTGAGCCTCACGGGCCCTAGAGTCACGGCTCCTGCTCAAAGATTGAATCTTTCTTCTGTTATTTTAGGTTTAGAGAGATTTATAAGAAGTAACAGGAAAAGGGAAAGGAGGAGGGAATGAGCCAATAATATTTTTGAAAGTGCCTCCTTCTCAAAGGCCTTATGGATGCCTCGAGAGGGGCTGGAACTTACCGTGAACTAGTTCCCTTACTGCACAGAGGCTGCTGTGGGCTGTTTTCCCTGCAGAGCAGGTGTCAACCCAATTCTGTATCTTAGTAAACAGCCTATGGAGAGGCTGGAGAGGTCTGCCAGGAATTTTCTTAGAGAAGCACTTAGGGGGCCGGGTACAGTGGCTCACACCTGTAATCCCAGCACTTTAGGAGGCCGAAGCAGGTGGATCACCTGAGGTCAGGTTTTTGAGACCAGCCTGGCCAACATGGCATAAACCCCGTATCTACTAAAAATACAAACATTAGTCGGATGTGGTGGTTCATGTCTGTAATCCCAGCTACTTGAGGGGCTGAGGCAGGAGAATCACTTGAACCTGGGAGGCAGAGGTTGCAGTGAGCTAAGATCGTGCCACTGCACTCCAGCCT
The DNA here is from genome assembly GCF_007565055.1 of Rhinopithecus roxellana. Taxonomy (NCBI): domain Eukaryota; kingdom Metazoa; phylum Chordata; class Mammalia; order Primates; family Cercopithecidae; genus Rhinopithecus; species Rhinopithecus roxellana. Next base: position 73,904,101 of record NC_044553.1, on the reverse strand, counting down.
GGGTGACACAGAAAGACTCCATCTAAAAAGAAAGAAAGAAAGAAAAAAAAGCAACACTTAGAGGCAGTGATGGCTTGGGCTTGTCTCTTCTTGGCAGACAGGGTTCCGTATGTCTTGTTGAAAAAGAAGCGGCCGGGCGCGGTGGCTCAAGCCTGTAATCCCAGCACTTTGGGAGGCCGAGACGGGCGGATCACGAGGTCAGGAGATCAAGACCATCCTGGCTAACACGGTGAAACCCCGTCTCTACTAAAAATACAGAAAATTAGCCGGGCGAGGTGGTGGGCGCCTGTAGTCCCAGCTACTCGGGAGGCTGAGGCAGGAGAATGGCGTGAACCCGGGAGGCAGAGCTTGCAGTGAGCAGAGATCCGGCCATTGCACTCCAGCCTGGGTGACAGAGCAAGACTCCGTCTCAAAAAAAAAAAAAAGGCCGGGCGCGGTGGCTCAAGCCTGTAATCCCAGCACTTTGGGAGGCCGAGACGGGCGGATCACGAGGTCAGGAGATCGAGACCATCCTGGCTAACACAGTGAAACCCCGTCTCTACTAAAAATACAAAAACTAGCCGGGCGAGGTGGCGGGCGCCTGTAGTCCCAGCTACTCGGGAGGCTGAGGCAGGAGAATGGCATAAACCCGGGCGGCGGAGCTTGCAGTGAGCTGAGATCCGGCCACTGAACTCCAGCCTGGGTGACAGAGCGAGACTCCGTCTCAAAAAAAAAAAAAAAAAAAAAATTATAAAAAAAAAAAAAAAAAAAAAAAAAAAAGAAAAGAAAAAGAAAAAGAAGCAGCTTCTTTAATGCAGTCATTCTCAACGAGGAGTAAGATCAAAATCACTTGGGGGACATTTGCAAGCTACACAAGTTCCCCATCCTTATCCCCTCTCTCACCTGTTGAAAATCAGTGCTTTGAGTCTTCGAGTCTAAAGAGGAACTCAGATGGGGTGGAAGGCTGAGGCAGGAGGATCACTTGAGGCCAGGAGTCTGAGCCTAGCCTAGGCAACATAGTGAGACCCCATCTCTACAGTTTTGTTTGTTTGTTTGTTTGTTTGTTTTGAGACAGAGTTTTCCTTTGTCACCCAGGCTGGAGTGCAGAGGCGCGATCTCAGCTCACTGCAGCTTCGACTTCTTGGGCTCAAGTGATCCTCCCACCCCAGCCCCCGCAAGTAGTTGGGCCTACAGGTGCATGCCAGTGCACCTAGCTTATTTTTGTATTTTTAGTAGAGACAGGGTTTTGCCATGTTGCCCAGGCTGGTCTCAAACTCCTGGAGTCAAGCGATCCTTCCACCTTGGCCTCCCAAAGTGCTGAGATTACAGGCATGAGCCACTGTGCCTGCCTCTACAAAAAAAAAATTTAAAAGTAAAGGGGGAGTTCACCTGTAATCCCAGCACTTTGGGAGGCTGAGGAGGGAGGATCACGAGGTCAGGAGATCGAGACCATCCTGGCTAACACGGTGAAACCCCGTCTCTACTAAAAATACAAAAAATTAGCCAGGTGTGGTGGTGGGCACCTGTCATCCCAGCTACTCGGGAGGCTGAGGCAGGAAAATGGCGTGAACCCGGGAGATGGAGCTTGCAGTGAGCTGGGATCGCGCCACTGCATTCCAGCCTGGGTGACAGGGCGAGACTCCGTCTCAAACAATAACAATAAAAATAAAAATAAAATGGGGAATTCAGATAGCTAACTCTGGTCTTCTTTTCTCCTACTCCATTTCTTCTTTTTCTTTGTCTCAACAGCATCTCCGTTGCCGGGACCGGATATGAGCATGAAACCTAGTGCTGCCCCGTCTCCATCGCCTGCACTTCCCTTTCTCCCACCAGCTTCTGGCCCACCAGACCACCCACCCGGGGAGCCACCTCCACAGCCCATCATGCCTTCAGTATTCTCTCCAGACAACCCTCTGATGCTCTCCGCTTTCCCCAGCTCACTGTTGGTGACAGGGGACGGGGGCCCTTGCCTCAGTGGGGCTGGGGCTGGCAAGGTCATTGTCAAAGTCAAGACAGAAGGGGGATCAGCTGAGCCCTCTCAAACTCAGAACTTTATCCTTACTCAGAATGCCCTCAATTCAGTTGCCCCAGGCACTCCCTGTGGGAATCTTGAGGGTCCTGCACCTCCATTTGTGACAGCATCTAATATGAAGACCATTCTGCCCTCTAAGGCTGTTGGTGTCAGCCAGGAGGGCCCTCCAGGCCTTCCACCTCAGGCTCCACCACCAGTTGCTCAACTGGTCCCCATTGTGCCCCTGGAAAAAGCTTGGCCAGGGCTACATGGGACAACCGGGGAAGGCGGTCCTGTGGCCACTCTATCCAAGCCTTCAGTAGGTGACCGCTGCAAAATTTCCAAGGACGTTTATGAGAACTTCCGTCGATGGCAGCGTTACAAAGCCTTGGCCCGGAGGCACCTGTCCCAAAGTCCTGACACAGAAGCTCTGTCCTGTTTTCTTATGTAAGTGGGGAGACCTGAGATTAATTATTGTAGGGCTTTTAAATAAGGAGAACTTTGGGGTGAATGTAGTAGTTTAGGCTATTTAGGAATATTTGAGGGAAGGTCATGAGAGCAATGGAGATGCTCTGAGAATGAAAAACATGTTATTAATAATAACAGCCCCAGCCAGGCGCGGTGGCTCAAGCCTGTAATCCCAGCACTTTGGGAGGCCGAGACGGGCGGATCACGAGGTCAGGAGATCGAGACCATCCTGGCTAACACGGTGAAACCCCGTCTCTACGAAAAAAAAAAAAATACAAAAAACTAGCCGGGCGACGTGGCGGGCGCCTGCAGTCCCAGCTCCTCGGGAGGCTGAGGCAGGAGAATGGCGTAAACCTGGGAGGCGGAGCTTGCAGTGAGCTGAGATCCGGCCACTGCACTCCAGCCTGGGCAACAGAGCCAGACTCCGTCTCAAAAATAATAATAATAATAATAATAATAATAATAACAGCCCCTTAACCCACGTCCTAGTTTATAACAACCTTTCAGGTGTCTTATCTTAAGTGATCCTCACAAACTGTGAGTTGAGGCAAGCCTTTCTCTGGTAATCTTCATTTACAGATCAGAAGACTGAAGCTCGGAGAGGGTTCCTGCCGTAAACCAAAGACCAGTGATTGGAACTTAGGCTCTCACTCTAAGTGCCAGGGTCCACCCCGCCCCCCCGTTCTATTTTACTACCTTTTGACATTGAGTCAGAACTACCTAAAGTAGCCAGGATGAGTGCTAGACCCTGAATCAGGGCCCTAGGTGGCAGGCGGAACAGTGTGGGGCCAGGCAAAGGACTGTGTGCGTGCTGCTCCCTCTGCTCCCTCCACCCATTTTATTCAGGAGAATTCACGCTGAAATAGGGTGGTGGGTAGAGCTTGCTTAGTGGTCAAGGGCATGGGCTCTCCCACTCGCTAGATTTGTGATCCTGGGCAGGACATTTAACATCTTTGCCCTCAGTTTTCTCATTTAAAAAGGGGGATAACTATACCTACTTCACACTGTTGCTGAGAAGATGAAATGGGTTAATATATGTGAAGTTCTTGGCACAGAGAATGTTTCATTAGATGTCAACTATTTTATTATTATGATAAAAAGGCAATCTAGAAGAGGAAAAGAACTCGCAAAAGGTCAGAACGTCCTTGCTTAAGAGCGAGTGTATGTTTAGCCAAGGAGCCCCGGGTCCTAGGCTGTTGAGTTTACAAAACAGTCATTGCTCAGCTGGGGAATAGTCTTTCCTTTCCACCCAGACCCACTGTCCCTCTCACCTGCCCTATGCCCTCAGCGTTTTGTGTAAGCCACTATATAACACATACCACATTTTATTGCTTTAAACAAATTTACATGGTGCTCTTCCAGTGGCTGAACTCCTAAGGGAATCTCCCCCTTGGAATCTACCCCGAACTTGGAGCAAATGAATCAAGATGTTCCCCCAAAGTCCTAGATGTACAGCATCTTCCTGACTCCCTGCTTTCTCAAGATAGATCTGAGTTCGCTCTTGGAGCCTAGCAGCCTAAATTTCAAAATCTTGAACCAGGATGGGCTCTCAAGGTTTGCATGGGATCCGTTTGCTTCAGGTCCTGGCCTGCTTGTGCTTCACACTTGGCGGCTCTGGGCAGGGTCTTCCACAAAGGGCAGTCGAGACCACTGCAGCCTGGGAAGCTCCTAAAATGTTCAGTTGTGGGATCCTGGGGAGCTGCAGTTTGGTGATGATGAGCTTCCCCAGGTGATTCTGATGCTTAATAATATCTGAGGACTCCAAGGGAAGTCAGAGAGGCAAAAATGAAGCCCTTACTTTAGGCTGGGCTCTTGATTTCTTCTGGATTAGAAAGGGCTCAAGAGCCCTCTAGAAGTGGGGGTCTAGTATTGGCATTTGACTGTCTGTGGGGGGTATCTGGAAACAAAGACTAAAAAAGCAATAAATAAAAACACCACATGACCTTTAATTAGAGATTCCTTTGGGTTAGCAAATGCCTTTAAAAAAAAAAAACCAAGAGCCTCTGGACAAGGTTAAACCTACTTTATAGCGAATCCCGTTCATTTAATAACATGAGTCCTCCCTTTTTTTTTTTTTTTTTTTGAGACAGAGTCTCACTCTGTCACCAGGCTAGAGTGCAGTGGCGCGATCTTGGCTCACTGCAACCTCTGCCTCCTAGGTTCAAGCAATTCTCCTGCCTCAGCCTCCTGAGTAGCTAATTTTTGTATTTTTAGTAGAGATGGGGTTTCACCATGTGGGCCAAGATGATCTCGATCTCTTGACCTCGTGATCCACCCACCTCGGCCTCCCAAAGTGCTGGGATTACAGGCATGAGCCACTGCGCCCAGCACGAGTCCTCCCTTTCTAATAATTAATTGAGGATGGCACTGTGAGAATTAGGGGTGGTAGCTGCGGTTGATTTTAAAAGGTGGGGAGAAAAATTATCTGTTTGATTTTATATTAGTTGTAAATTTCAACAGGAAGAGGGGCGAGTATGGTGAATGAATGGATGGGAGGTTGAGAGTCCGTAAGTCTAATCAGAAGTGGGACATGACAGGGCCTGAGGGGCACGATAGATTTGATGAGGGGCAGGGGATGTGTTATTGAGGCAGGTGTAAGGGCAGGTGGATGGGAGCACACTTTTAGAATGTGACTGACTCAATGGTGGTTTTAGCCCAGTGCTTCGTTCCCTGGCCCGGCAGAAGCCCACTATGACCCTGGAGGAGGGACTGCCATTGGCTGTGCAGGAGTGGGAGCACACCAGCAACTTTGACAGGATGATCTTTTATGAGATGGCGGAAAGGTGAGTTCGATGAACTTTCTTTTTTTTTTTTTTTTTTTTTTTTGAGATGGAGTCTTGCTGTGTCGCCCAGGCTGGAGTGCAGTGGCCGGATCTCAGCTCACTGCAAGCTCCGCCCCCCGGGTTTACGCCGTTCTCCTGCCTCAGCCTCCCAAGTAGCTGGGACTACAGGCGCCCGCCACCTCGCCCGGCTAGTTTTTGTATTTTTTAGTAGAGACGGGGTTTCACCGTGTTAGCCAGGATGGTCTCGATCTCCTGACCTCGTGATCCGCCCGTCTCGGCCTCCCAAAGTGCTGGGATTACAGGCTTGAGCCACCGCGCCCGGCAAGTTCGATGAACTTTCATTCTCCTGAGGGAGGCTGTGTGGCTGAGAGCAGTAGGGGCAGCTGAGAGGCTCGGGTGGGAGCAACTATCCAAAGCCACGTTAAGGCGGGGCATGGTGGCTTGCGCCTGTAATCCCACCACTTTGGGAGGCTGAGGCGGGTGGATCACCTGAGGTCAGGAGTTCAAGAACAGCCTGGCCAACATGGTGAAACCCCATCTCTACTGGAAAAAAAAATACAAAAATTAGCTGGGCGTGGTGGCATGTGCCTGTAGTCCCAGCTACTCGGGAGGCTGAGGCAGGAGAATCGCTTGAACCTGGGAGGTGGAGGTTGCTGTGAGCCAAGATTACACCACTGCAGTCCAGCATGGGCGATAGAGCCAGACTCCATCTCAAAAAAAAAAAAAAAGATGTTAGGCTGGGTGTGTGCTTGTAGTTCCAGCTACTTGAGAGGCTAAGGTGGGAGGATGGTTTGGGTCCAGTAGTTCAAGACCAGCCTGGACAACATAGCAAGACCTCATCTCAAAAAAAAAAAAAAAAAAAAAAGAGAGAGAGAAAAGAAAAAAAAAGGGTGGGGAGGAGGGGTGTAGACTAGGATGGTGGTTTCCTGGATCCTTGCTTCTTTCTCCACCACCTTGACTCTTGGGTTTTTCTATCCTATTTCCTCTTGAAAGCTCCCCTGTCACCAGATCCTGAATCTGCATAGGAGCCTTGATGTTGTAGATCTTAGGATGGGATTGGACCCCAATAGGTATAGCAATTTCATGCTGAAGGGACCTAGTAATGAGGAGGTCTGCTCTACCAGGCAGCTTCTTGTCTCGTCCCACTGACTTGGTAGCAAGTGGCTCTTGATACAGAACTTCAGGACCGCTCCTCCATTGGAAACAGTGGCACAGAAAATCCCTTTCCCCCTTTATCCCAGGGAGGGGCTGGTTCTGGAAGAGCCAGGGAAAGACAGTGTCCGGGATGCCCAAAGTTGTCTCCTGGCTCTTATTCTATTTCTCTGTAATATCTTTGATTCAAAAAAAAAAAGAAAGAAAGAAAGAAAAAGAAAAAAAAAGGCCAGGCATGGTAGGTCATGCCTGTAATCCCAGCACTTTGGGAGGCTGAGGTGGGTGGATGACCTGAGGTCCACAGTTCGAGACCAGCCTGATTAACATGGAGAAACCCCGTCTCTACTAAAAACACAAAATTAGCCAGGTGTGGTGATGCATGCCTGTAATCCCAGCTACTCAGGAGACTGAGGCAGGAGATTTGCTTGAACCCAGGAGGTGGAGGTTGTGATGAGCGGAGATTGTGCATTGCACTCCAGCCTCGGCAACAAGAGCGAAACTCAGTAAAGAAAGAGAGATAGAGAGAGAGAGAGAGAGAGAGAGAGAGAGAGAGAGAGAGAGAGAGAGAAGGAAGGAAGGAAGGATGGAAGGAAGGAAAGAAGGAGAGAAAGAAAGAAAAAACTCAGAAAAATGAACGAATTTTTCCAAGCTTAGCTTCCACTTACTCCCTCCCAAAACCTTTTGGACCCGTGCTTCCTAGATTTACCTTTCCAAGAACCCCTATCCCAGTCTCAGGACTCTGCGATCTCAGCATTCTCCTGGTAGGAACTGCCTTGAATTCTTTATGGTTGTAGGCAGGGGCAAATGAGGTCTTGAGGAGGATCCCACTGTGAGATCCCACCAGGCGTTGCATAGGCCTGATTAAATTAAACAAGCCTATATTAAGCACTGCTGTGTACAATCCATGAAGCTGGGTGAGATAGGTATGGAAAAGAAGTGAGTCCAGGCACATTGGCTCACACCTGTAATCCCAGCATTTTGGTAGGGCGAGGTCAGGAGATCGAGACCATCCTGGCTAACACGGTGAAACCCCTTCTCTATTAAAAATACAAAAAAAGAAAAAAAAAAAAAACCAGGCATGGTGGCACACACCTGTAGTCCCAGCTACTCGGGAGACTGAGGCAGGAGAATCACCTGAACCTGGGAGGCAGAGATTGCAGTGAGCCGAGATTGCGCCACTGCACTCTATCCTGGGCGACAGAGTGAGACTCCATCTCAAAAAAAATAAATAAATAAAAAGTAGTGAAAGCCCTGGCTCTGTCCAAGAGAAGTTTACAAGCTCCAGATCGTTCTTAATTTTTTTTTTTTGAGACAATGGCGCAATCTCGGCTCACTGCAACCTCTACCTCCTGGGTTCAAGTGATTCTCCTGCCTAAGCCTCCTGAGTAGTTGGGATTACAGGTGCCAACCACCATATCAGGCTAATTTTGTGTATTTTTAGTAGAGCCAGGGTTTCACTATGTTGGCCAGGCTGGTCTGGAACTCCTGACCTCATGATCTGCCCACTTTGGCCTCCCAAAGTGCTGGAATTACAGGCATGAGCCACTGCACCTGTCCTCATTCTTTACTTTTTAAAAATTTTTTTGAGGCAGGATCCCACTCTGTTGCCCATCCTGGAGTGCACTGGCACTGTCAGGGCTCACTGCAGCGTTCACCTCCTGAGCTCAAGCAATCCTCCCACCTCAGCCCCGTGATAGCTGTGACTAGATGCATGTCACCACTCCTGGCTAATTTTTTTGTATCTTTTGTAGAGATGGGTTTTTGCCGTGTTACCCAGGTTGGTCTCAAACTCTTGGGCTCAAGCAATCTGCCCACCTCAGCCTCCCAAAGTGTTGGGTTTATAGGCATGAGCCACCCCACCTGGCCATTCATTTTCTTAAGCTTCCTAAGTGATGACTATAGGAGAAGGAACTATGTGCTGAGCTCCCGAAGTTTCCCTGGAAATATGATTAAGCCACCTGTGACCACCCTCCTGGGTGACATGACTTAGGCAGACTTTGCCCACCTGAGAGCACGTCCTTTCTTAGCTATGCTTGGCTGTCGTCTGGATTTCTGACAGGCCTGGTCTCCTTCTTAGCATTGCCTATGCCTTTCTCACCCTCTGCAGGTTCATGGAGTTTGAGACTGAGGAGATGCAGATTCAGAACTCACAGCTGATGAATGGCTCTCAGGGCCTGTCTCCTGCAGCCCCTTTGAAACTTGATCCTCTAGGGCCCCTGGCCTCTGAGGTTTGCCAGCAGCCAGGTGAGGCTACCCAATTTTGACAGGAGCCGTGGGCCAAAGGCTCAAAGGGAGGTGTACAGAAGCCAGTCACAGATTAGAGAAAGCATGGCCCAGGCTCTGCTGCTTTCACTCTGGAAAGTGGCGTTTGATACTCCAAGCAGACCACCCCATAGGAGGCTGGATTCTCAGATTCCTTTTGCCCTGAACTAGGTATTGATGTTGGTCAAGTAAACTAACTGCTCTCACCAAGACTTTAAATTCAGCACATAATACCTCATCTGCCTAAGAAATGGGGGCTGGATCAGGGGGTTTCTTGGAATTTCAGGGATTCCAAAATTCCTCATACAGTGATTCTTAGACCCTCTAGGTCCTAAATCTCCCATGGCTGGTACTTTTTCAGGTTGGCCCAATCCAGCCTGGAACCATTTCAATGTACCTAGATTGCTGGCCTCACAGAGCTGGGAGGCAGAAGCTGTAGTTTCTGTGCTACTTCCCATTCTCCTATCTATCTCTTCCCTTAGTGTACATTCCGAAGAAGGCAGCCTCCAAGGCACGGGCCCCCCGCCGGCGGCAGCGTAAAGCCCAGAGACCTCCTGTTCCTGAGGCGCCCAAGGAGATCCCACCAGAAGCTGTAAAGGAGTATATTGACATCATGGAAGGGCTGCTGGGGACTCAACTGGCCACTGGGGAGTCAGATGGAAAACAAGAGGAAGAAGGGCAGCAGCAGGAGGAGGAAGGCATGTATCCAGATCCAGGTCTTCTGAGCTACATCAATGAGCTGTGTTCTCAGAAGGTCTTTGTCTCCAAGGTGAGCTGGGCCTGCACGTCTGGTTTCTAGCAGATCCTTGGGGTGGGTACTCCCGGGAACTAATGATCCGGGGTTTGTCCAAGGTAGTAGGAATTAGGTTTTGTTCTGTAACTGAGTAATGTGTGTGCATGCATCATCGTGAGAATGTGTGTACCCGGTGGTGGTCAGTTTACAATACCGGAGGGGTAAGAGGGGACAGTTGGGGAGCTCATGGTTTCTTCTCTAAAGCCCCTTGTTTCACAGGTTACCTGCTTACAGACTTACATCACTTTTCCTTCTGTTATCCAGGTGGAGGCCGTCATTCACCCTCAATTTCTGGCAGATCTGCTGTCCCCAGAAAAACAGAGAGATCCCTTGGCCTTAATTGAGGAGCTAGAGCAAGAAGAAGGACTCACTCTTGCCCAGGTAAAACTGGGGTATAGGAAATATGAGAACAAGAAGCTTGCAAGATTTTATCTAACCCTACACTGTCAAGGGTGATATGGCTCTAGAGATGAACAGCTTCAGGACTGGGCTTCAGGTGCAGAATAAGTAGGTAGAGGGCTATGGAAACACAGGAAATGAGAATGTAAGGGCTCACAGCATGGGAATAGGGCACAAGGAGGTGGGAAAGAGCTGCAGTATCTGTCTTTGCTACCATCGCTTAAACGACTTGCTTGCGTTCCTTGCCCTGCCCAAATACCATCTTGTACCACCCACTCAGTCAGCTCTTTCACAATCATGTATAGAACTGATTATTTGTCCATTTCTTCCAGCTGGTCCAGAAGCGACTCTTGGCCTTGGAAGAGGAGGAAGATGCAGAGGCGCCTCCAAGTTACAGTGGAGCTCAGCTGGACTCAAGTCCTTCTGTTTCTGATGAGGATGAAGATGGGGATGGGCGGCTTCGGCCCTCACCTGGGCTTCAGGGGGCTGGGGGCGCCGTTTGCCTTGGAAAGGTTTCTTCTTCAGGAAAACGGGCAAGAGAAGTGCACGGTGGGCAGGAGCAAGCCCTAGGGAGCCCCAGAGGGATGCACAGGGCTGGGAACACTCTGCCATCCCCCAGCAGCTGGGACCTACAGCCAGAACCTGCAGCTCTACAGGGAACTCCGGGACCCTTGGGTATGGAGAGGAGAGGGTCTGGGAAGGTCATAAACCAGGTATCGCGACTTCAAGATGGCCACCTAGGAGGCGCTGGGCCTCCTGGGCACTGCCTGCTGGCTGATAGGACTTCTGAGGCTCTGCCCCTTTGTTGGCAGGAAGGCTTCCAGCCTGAGGGCACTCCCAGTTTGGATGCTGGACTTGCAGAGCTGGCTCCTCTGCAAGGACAAGGGTTAGAAAAGCAAGTCCTGGGATTGCAGAAAGGACGACAAATGGGGGGTCGTGCAGTGCTTCCTGAAGGGAAGGAGGCTTTAGCAGTGCCCCAGGAAGGCTCTGCAGGAGCCATGTGGGGAGATGACAGAGGTACCGCCATGGCTCAGAGTGATGATCAGAATCCTTCCCCTAGAGCAGCTGGGGACAGGGACGAAGTCTCTCTCAGCCCAGGACTTTGGCTGAGCAGTGAGATGGATGCTATAGACTTGGAGCTGCCCGTACAAATAGAGGAGGTCATAGAGAGCTTCCAAGTGGAGGCGTGTGTAACTGAGTGTCAGGAAGGCTGCCAGGGACTGGGCTCCAGCGGCAGCATTTCCTTGGGTCCTGGAGAAACCATAGTACCTGGGGATACGGAGAGCAGTGAGATTCCCTGTGGAGGCACAGTTGCGGCAGCTGCCCTAGAAAAGAGAAACGATTGCAGCTTGCCAGGACCTTTGAGGGCCAACAGCCCAGCCTTGAGGTCCAAAGAAAATCAAGAGCAGAGCCGTGAAACCACAGGGGACCCCAGTGATCTGCAGGCAGGAGGCTGCTTCCCATTGCTGGAAAGCAGAATTGGCGGTTCCACACTGGAGTCTTCCAAAGAAACCCTTCTGCCCACATGCCAAGATGATGTCCTTATCATGGGGACCAAGGATGCCTCCTCCTTGCCTGAAGCCAGCCAAGAGGCAGGGAGCAGAGGCAATTCCTTTTCTCCTCTGTTGGAAACCATAGAACCGGTCAACATACTAGATGTTAAAGATGACTGTGGCCTCCAACTAAGGGTCAGCAAGGACACCTGCCCATTGAATGTTAATTCTTCTGACCCCCAAGGAGAAGGCAGGGTGGATCCTGACCTGTCCAAGCCTAAAAACCTTGCTCCTTTACAAGAGAGTCAGGAGTCTTACACAACTGGCACCCCCAAAACATCATCTCACCAGGGCCTTGGAAGCACTTTCCCTAGATGGGGAACGAAGGATGCCATAGTTCTGAGAGAGACTTCTGTTAGTAAAACACGCAGGTCAGCAGATAGGGCCAAAGGAAAGGAGAAAAAGAAGAAGGAAGCAGAGGAAGAGGATGAGGAACTCTCCAACTTTGCTTACCTCTTGGCCTCTAAACTTAGCCTGTCACCAAGGCGGCATCCTCTCAGTCCTCACCATGCCTCAGGTCAGGGCAGCCAGAGAGCATCCCACCTGCTCTCTGCTGGGGCAAAAGGCCCCAGCAAACCTCCATGTCCTGTTGCCAAGTCTGGGAAGCGAGCTCTAGCTGGAGGTCCAGCCCCTACTGAAAAGAGATCCCACTCAGGAACTCTACTTGGGGTCCCCAGGGAGGAACCCCTAGCTCTGGGAGTAGTTGGATCCTCACAGCCTCGTAAAAGGCGGTGTGACAGTTTTGCCACAGGCAGAAGGAAGAAACGACGTCGTAGCCAGTAGGGAGCAGCAGGACCATCTGACCCCACTTGCCAGTCCCTAAAGGTGGGTGCCCCAGAGTAGATTCCAGCCCTGCTGCCCACCAATGGAGATCCCAATGTTGAATCTCATCCCAGTGTTGTTTTGTTGTTCTGCAAAAGTGGCAAGCATGGAGAGAGAGGTCAGACTGGCTAGGCTGCAGGGGGAATCACCTTTGGAAGGAGCTATAGAAAAAGAAAACAAATAAAGTGTTTTTGTTGGAAAATGCTCTCAAAGTGCCCTTTTTCTGTACTCGCGTCTTTGCTGCTAGATAGGGTGAGATGCTATAAAGAAAGACTGTAGGGGTAGTCTTAGATTCTACAAATCCATAGATCTTACCTCGGCTCCAGCCTTGCCTTGGCTCCTTGTAGCCTCCTCCTGGCAACAGACTGGCTCTCAGGCTGTGGTAGGTCCCCAAACTGAGGAATCTCCAATGATCACTTTATACAACCCCTCTTCACAAGCCTGGACTTGGTGTCAGGAAGGCTTATCTGGGCATCTTATAATTATCTGCCTCCCTTTAAGTCTATAGATAGAAAGATGCTTTTCTACCTGTTAGATCTCTGAGAAAGAGATCTAATTTTCTTTTTTTGAGACAGGGTCTCGTTCTGTAGCCTCAACTACAGAGTGCAGTGGCGTAGTGATGGCTCATTGCAGCCTCAACCTCCTGGGCTTAGACAATCCTCCCATCTTAGCCTCCCAAGTAGCTGGGACTACAGGTGTGCACCAGCATGTCCAGCTAATTTTTGTGGGGTTTTACCACATCATCCAGGCTGGTCTTGAACTCCTGAGCTCAAGCCATCTGCCTGCCCCAACCTCCCAGAGTGCTGGGATTACAGGCATGAGCTACCATGCCCGGCCTAATTCTAATTGTCCATAATTGTGTCTCTAGGGGGTCTTGTTTTCTTCCTTGAAAAGAGGCTGGACAGAAAGGACTTCAGTGTCCTTACTCATCCTGTGGCAGAGAAACCCTCCTGTGTGGCTGGTCTGACCTGCAGGGAGGAGGCTGGTTCCTTACTGACACAGCTCCTTGCTTCCACTAGGGGCGATGGAATCAAGTCTCAGTAGGATTATTAAATATGGAATGGTAGCAAGCTATTTTTTAATCTCTAATGAGGACAGAACAAGAGGGAATGCGCTGAAAAGAGGTTCGCGGTCTGTTAAAATGTACATATAGGAGATGACAGCAGGAGGGAGGATGTGGAACCTCAGTATGATTTCTGTACAGGAAGGAGGCCTGTCCATCTGATAGTGAGGAAGATTCACCCAGCTATGGCCAAGAGGACGAACCTTGGGAACCTTCAGGATCTTCCAACAGACGCCCTACACCCATCCATCCCTTTCCTTCCCAAGTAATGATAACATCAATGTGACTGGACTGCCTTTTTTTTTTAATAGATATAGATTTATATTTATATATAAAATAGTTTTTTACAAAAAAAAAAAAAAAATCAACCAAACAAAAAATTAAAATCAACTTAGAAAAAAAAAAAACAAACAACAATAACAAAATTCAAACAGGGGCAGAGATGGGGCTGAGGCATAGGGGAGACCCCTGGCGCTGCCCTGAGGAGGAGGGGGCGAGAGGCTGAGGCGCTCAGTCTCCCTTCTGCTTGGGTGCTTGCACAGTCCCGTTGGCCAGAGCAGTGGGGCTGCCTGGGGATGAGGCCTTTGGTGTCTGGGAGGTGCCTCGAGAGGTGTGTGGGGGGCGCAGGTAGGTGCTGAAGAGCTTCCCATAGAGTGGGTCATGGAGGGAGAAGTTCTGGAACTGACCTGGACAAGTAAGAGATGTGGAAAAGTGAAAAGATGTAAGAATGAGAAGAGAATCCCCCGGCTCTTTTCTCAGAACTAAAACATCTTGTCCCTCTACTGTGTTTAACTTCTCAAATCCAGGTTTATGTCCTCTCTTCCTTTCCAGCCTGTTCCTCCCAGCCTCACTTCTCACAGGTTCTGATCTCCAGCGCTGGTCACTAACCCTTGTTCCCTCCCAGCCCAGCACTTTCCTGGATGCTGGCGGTGCCCCAAGTGCCCGTGCGGGGCTGAGAAGGCAGAGACTCACAGAGGGACAGGCCTCGGCTGGGTCCTGCCTGGCACAGCTCAGCATGCAAAGCTGCGGCGGCAGGGCGGGGTGAACCCAGCAGCAGGTGCAGGATGGTGCCGAAGCCGTCTTTGCACAGCAGGCGGTTGGGCCCCTCTGCTTGCTCTTCAGCAAAGAGCTTGGGAGAGAAAGAAATGTGAGTCAAGTTCTCCCCTCGTGCCATGGCCTCACCCTGCCCCACAGACTGGCCTGACAGGCTCCTCCTCTTCCAAAAGGGTGGTGCACAAGCCTTCCCTGCCCCTCAGTGCCCTTTCTGCAGAACTGTAGACTTTATAGCTTTTTCCTTCTTCTTCCTTCTTCTCGTTCCCAGCTAGGTCTCAACATAGAGGCTGGGGGTCTGCAGTTTTAGGCACTGTGGTACTCGGTTGGATACCAAGTGCCTACATCTAGAAGCTGCTGGGAACAGCATACCAAAACAGGCCTCCTGGAGTGGGGTGAGCATAACCACTAAGCACACCCCCGCCCTGCGACTCCCCAGTACCTCAAAGGCCAGACGAGTCAGCTCTTCCAGGCTCCTGCCCCCATCCAGAGCTGCTAGCGCAAGGGCCACATCTCGGAAGTCCACCAAACCCTTGGTATCCTAGAGTGAAAAAGAAACCAGGGCAATGCGGGGACCCTGCACCCCTCTTCCTGCTCTTTGGATTTTGACTCCTCCCTCTTCTCAGCAAATAATAGGGGTGATCCCTGTGATTGCTCCCCTTGGAACTGTGAGCCCCAAACTCTTTAGGATCACGGGAATTTCTCTCAGGTCACCTGGTGACAAAGTCTTCCCATAAAGGAATCTCCTAGGAATGTAAGGGAACCCCTCAGGAACGCTGAAGCTGCCATGAAGGTTCTGACATGCCAGCGGACGGCAGTCCTGGTCCCCAGGCTAGACAAACTGGTTCTCTCTGACTCAGCCTATGCAGAGGAACTGGTCCAACAGATTGAAAGGGGGCCACAGGCATACTTTATGAAAAACGCAAGGAGCGTGCCTGCTGTACCAGCTCCATGGGAGACCACGGCATCTGAATTTTTGCTTCTGCTCTGCTACAGGCCAAGTGGGGGAAGCTCTTTTCAGGGACAGTCTGCCTCAATCTAAGGAATCTAGGCACGTGGTCACTCTGTCCCTTCAGAGGATGTTGAGGGTCACATTCTGTATCTCAGATCAAAAAGCTCCTTGGGACCCCTATTGGTTGTTCATAAGCATTAACAATCTTTTAGGATTTTTGTAAGTTGACCGGGGAACTTGGTTAAATCTTGAGAAATACACGGCTTGCTAAGAATCTTGAGAAAATTCCTCTAGAGAAGCTATAGGATATTTAAAATAATCTGCCCAAGTCCTACAGATATATCTGGGTCTCGAGCTCTCAACCATCTAACTGTCCAGTGTTGTTGCTTCTACGTGTCATCCTCCCACGTAACCTTCATGGCTCTTCTTCAAAGACCCTCACCCAGCGCCCCACAAGGTCTTGTGATTCCCCACCTTTGCCACTCCCTCAAGTGGTTTCAGAAATTTATAGTCCTCACTGATCATTTCTGCCTTGTTCGTCCTCATAATGATGATAACATTGCTCTTAATGCTTGATTAAAAAATGAATCTCCAGTGGATTTCAGGGGATGGCCATCTAACAACAGCTGTTAGAACACACACTGAGGACTCCAAACTGTGAGGGACGGATATGGCCACTAGGAACATGGCAGCCTGGAAGGAAGCCTCAGTTCTGCTCTGCTCTTTGTTCCAGCTCCTTTACCTGCTGGAAGTAGCCAAAGGCACCAGCCACCGTCTGAGGATCAGAGAGCTGTAGTTGCCTGGCAAACTCTTCCTGGCTGATCATTCGACTCCGGCCTGGCTCTGCCCCAGCGTCCACATAGCCAGGGGACAGCCTACAATGGAAGTGTTGAAGGCAGAGAGCTGTCTCAGTTTCCTTCTGGACACACCATCGAGCAGGACTTCAGCCCCAGTACCAAGAGTTCTACCAGCACAGGTTCAGCTGCTGGTTTTCTAAGATGTACTGACTCACAGTCCCTTGAGAGCCCTTCTTACTTTTTTCACCTGCGTTATTACATATCCTTCCATTTATTCCCTGCTTCCTTTTATTTACTCCATTATCTTTCTTTTTTTTTTTTTTTTTTTTTTTTGAGACAGAGTCTCGCTGTGTCGCCCAGGCTGGAGTGCAGTGGCCGGATCTCAGCTCACTGCAAGCTCCGCCTCCCGGGTTTACGCCATTCTCCTGCCTCAGCCTCCCGAGTAGCTGGGACTACAGGCGCCCGCCACCACGCCCGGCTAGTTTTTTTTTTTTTTTTTGTATTTTTTAGTAGAGACGGGGTTTCACTGTGTTAGCCAGGATGGTCTTGATCTCCTGACTTCGTGATCCGCCCGTCTCGGCCTCCCAAAGTGCTGGGATTACAGGCTTGAGCCACCGCGCCCGGCCTCCATTATCTTTCTTTCCAGATTTTTTCATTTTTAAGATTTTCCTTCCTGCTTCTCACTTCTCTCCTTCTTATTCTCTGTCTCTCCCTCTCTCTCTCTGTGACACTGCTCACACCCTCATTTTCAAAACCACTTACCCAGCCTTCCGAAGCACTTTTCCCAGTTCCCAGAGCTGTGGCTCCAACGCCACCTTCAGCCGGCCCACCACAATCACAGGCAAGCTCCCTACGAACTCACATTCGGTGGCTGGAATGCCCAGAGCCCTACAGGATGAAGAGGGATGGGATGGAGGGGAAGGAAGCAGAGAAACTTCTGAGGGTTGGTTCCTGACCCTGGCAAGTTGACTGGAGGAGTAGATCAGGCCCCTTTAAATCTCCCCTCCTCTGTCTCAGCTGTTTAAGAGCCCTTCCCACTGCCTGCTCCACAATCAATGCCTAAAAACCTCGCCCCCCCTCCACCCCCTGGTGGCTCCTTTGCCCTGTGCAACTGCTCCAGGAAATACTTTGTGGGGCACTCACTGAGCCATGACCCTCTGAACATTGTTGGCATAGAGGGTGGGGTCCCTGCTCTCCTCAGGGCTGGGGTGATACACAGGAAGGAACTGAAACACAGACACACACAATTCTTATCAGAACCTCAGAGTGAGGTGTGACCGCTCCCACCCTCTTTTCCCAAGGTTTCAGGAGTGTGAGATGCACATTCGCCCACCCCACCCATGGGAGCCATACCTCCACATCCACAATGCTGCAGGGCTGAGAGGCTGTGAGCCAGAGGACTTGGAGTCTAAGAGCAGAGAGATTTCGATGCTCACCCATCTCTAACTATGCGCTCCTTCCCCAGCTCCCACACCCCACTCCCCTTCCCCAACCCAGGTGGGGAGTGGGAAAAGTTCTGCCTGTTGATATAGGGATGGACTCCTAGACATACAGTCAGGCGGGTGAATATGCAGTTGGGAGACACAAGGAAGGGCCAGAAACGCGGTAGAGAAAGAGAGCAGAGCTGCATGGATATGCCAGAGGAAGAACTGTAGGCAAGGCGAGGTTTGAGTAATGGAAGAGAAAAAGGCAAGAGGCATGCCTGATGGTGAGGGTTCTCAAGAAGGGATAATCGAGGGAGAAAATCACAGAAACATGGGAAAATAAGTGCATTGGAGCCGTAATTACAGCAGGAACAATTTCGGCGGGACAGCTAATCTAAGCACAGCCAGATTATATGGGGACCTCGGGGGGAAGTGGTGTCTCCTCTAGAGTCCCCTCAGTCCTCAGATGAAGAAGGGCCATTCACCTTGTCTGGAGATTGGAAGATGGGTCAGGAATCCTCTGAGGGACCCTGCTCCCCACCCTCACCCCAAAAATACCAGAACTCACACTCCAGGACCCCTCCATGCCCAGCTGGTGGTGTCCTATGGGAGAAACAGAGGTAAGGGCATAAGAGCATTATGTTTTTCCCCGTGGAACTGGCCAATCACCTTCGAGCAGAGGGCCTGATCCCACCTCTAGTCACACCCCCAGTGCACATGCCATCACAGTACCAACAGTTTTCACTTATTTCCATTTGGGGTGGATTTGTGCTCTCCCTTTCCACTCTTTCTTGGACTAAGACTCACCAGACTGTTGGGGTAGCGGATGAGGACAGGCTGCACAGGCACCCCTGCGATGAAGGCTCCTAAATCCCATTTCCACCCCCACCCCCACAAGGCAGAGGTTAGTACACCGAAGTAGCCAGAGGGCATGAGGTATGAAGGTCTGGGACAGTTCTCAAATGAGACACGGCTTTGCTCCACTCATTGATAATTTTCTCTCTGACTCCCCAACTTGTCAGCATTAGCTAGGAGGCCCCCTGTCTCCCTTCCTCTCCCATCCCTCCCACCCTTCCACTTCCTGGGTTACTTCAGAGTCCCTCCCCAAATCTGGAACTTCTTTTTCCTACAGCCCATCACCCATTATCATTGTATTCACCTGGTTTGAACTTAAGCAACGCCTTCTTGTTGGAACAGGTGCCCTCGGGAAAGAATAGCACCTGGGGGAAAAGAGCAGTATGAGGTGAAGAAGGCTGAAGAAGACTGAGGAGAGAGGAAAGGGAAGCCTGTTGAGGAGCAAATGGCAAGTGAGAAGATCGTCTTGAGACCCTTACCCACCTGCGGCCACTTGCCTCCTGAAGTGGCCCGCCTTCGGACCTCCTCCACCACTCTGCGGCGAGAAGCCGGGTCATGCCGGGATACTAGGATGGCTTGGTTGAACCGAAGAAGGGCTGGGGTTGGGAAGGATACAAAGAGGAATCACTTCATTCCTACCCAGGGGCAGTAACATCTGCAGCCTCCACTTCCTCAACAGTGTGAGAAGTTTCTGCTATCTCTCTTTTTTCTGTTTTGTTTTGACACAGAGTTTCGCTTTTGTTGCCTAGGCTGGAGTGCAATGGCTGATCTCCGCCTCCTGAGTTCAAGCGATTCTCCTGCCTCAGCCTCCCAAGGAGCAGGGATTACAAGCATGGGCTACCACGCCTGGCTAATTTTTTTGTATTTTTAGTAGAGGCGGGGGTTTCTCCATGTTGGTCGGGCTGGTCTCGAACTCCCGACCTCAGGTGATCCGCCCGCCTCGGCCTCCCAAAGTGCTGGGATTACAGACGTGAGTCACGGCGCCTGGCCTGTTATCTCTTTGCCCTGGGACAATCCCTTTATAGTAGTTGTCCTTTTAGAGCACTGACCAGAACTCCCTCCAACACCTCTCTGTCCCAGCCCTCAGAATCTAAGACTGGTTGACTAATGGTATTAATTCATATTTCACTTGCCAAGAGTCCCTCCCCACTTTGAGGCCAGTTCTCTCCAGTGTCTTCATTCCTGACTTTTTTTGCCCAGAGTTGTCACCCTGCCCCTTCACCTGCTTTGAACTCTCTCACCTCCAATGACAGGAACGGAAAGGTTCTCAGCTCGGGACACAACTTTGGGCAGGTCACAGGGCAGCAGAACAATGGGGTCAAAGAAAGTGGAGTGTGGGGCAGCAACAAGGACAGGTGCTTGAAGGCGAGAGGCTCGCTGGCCGCGAACCCGAATCCGGAGGAAGCCCAGCAGGAAAAAGAGCAGGCGGCTCAGGCCTAGCACCCCATTGTGGCACACAGTCCTGCCAGGGCAAGGCTGGGTATCAGCAGAAGCAGTGGTTCTAACCCTCACCCGCCCCCAGGTTCAGGCACCGGGAAAGTAGGGCACCCCTCTTTTACCCTTAAATAGGATGTGACCAAGGGGCCAAGGTCTCTGGCCACTTTGGGACATATCAGGGCACATTAGTTAGAGGTGAGGTCTGGGAACCACGTCTGAGCTTGGCTGACTCATCTCATCTACCCAAGCTAGACAGAATAGTTTCAGAATCCTCCCTTTTCTTCTTAAAGAGGGAGCAGAATAGACAGCAGGGAAGAGAAGTAGGGTCTCTGGGGGCTGATGGCCCACTTACTTCCTCCATCCTGTAATTGGCTCCTGAAGCTGCTCCTCACTGAGACCGGCCACTTGCAGCCAGGCAAAGGGCCAGAGGAGAAAGAGGACGATAAAGGCCAGAAGCACTCGGATGGGGGCCAACAATGCCCCCAGGAGGCAGAACTGCAAAGGGTGGGAGAGAACGCCACTTCAGAGCTTGGATATGCTCCCTCCGCAGCATCCCTCTCCCACAAAGCACAGACGCAGGAGCAAACAGCCATCATCCCTTGCATGTGACAGGTGGTGTGGGAACAGGAGAGGGGACTGGGACCCAAGGTGGGATGAAGATACCAATGAGGGCAAGAGGATAAAAGATGAATGGCATCAAGGGCCTTATTTCCTGTCTTTCAGTTGTTCCCTACCCCACTTATAAAACCAAACGTCATAAAACGCATCTAGCAGTTAGAGGATTTAATAAGAATGCATGCGAAAGTGCAGGGCGCTGTGCTTGATGTACAGTAGGTTAGAGATAGGTCCTCCTCCCCCACATCTTATTCCATAAATAGCTCCTATGCCCAACAGAAACCAGGTGCACAGATCTTCCCACTTTGGGCCTAGGAGGCAGAGGGTTGTAAGCAGCGAGAGGTCCAGTTTTCAGGCCCGAGGTCAGTTTCTAACACTGCTCAACAGCAATCCTATAGTACTGGGGGATACGGGAGACAGGAGCTCGGCCCCACTCCGCATGGGAGAGGTTGCCAGGAACCAGAGTGACTCCATAGGCTGCCTTGGGGAAGAAGCAGGTAAACCTAGCCCCTGGAGCCTGCCTCCGGGGAGGTGATGACAGCAGAAACCTTGGACACTCCCTCCCCACACCACCTCCCAGTTCCCCTAGGCTGGCGCGGCCCTCCACTTCCTGTAGCCAACCTCCCTCTCAGCCTCCCTGCCCCCACCGGGAGGTGCTGCAGTGCGGGGTGGAGAGGGGTTGGAGGGAGTGGGAAGAGGGAGTGTAGGAAAGGGCCCAAGGTCGCAGGCTCCCGGCCCAGAAACGTCTTCCCTCTAAGTCATGCCTCGGAGGAACACTCGGCCCGCCCCCGCCCCCACCCCCGGCTTCCCGTAGCCTCTAACTCCATCCTAGCCATCAGGCTCTGCAGAATGTAATCCGCATTCCCCAGCGTCCTTCATCTCTCCAACCCTAGGGTCCCCTGCAGTCCTCCATCCCCACCTACTCAGTTCTTCCACACCTTCGAGCTTGTCTATCGCACAAGCCCGCAGCGTCCTCTCCAGGGCTCCTTGCCCACCCGCGGCCGCCCCCACGTGCGCAACCTCGGACTCCAGCTCCGCAAGCCTCTCAGCCATCTCCTTCTCATGGATCCCCAAGCCCACCTTTGCCAGGGCTCAAACGGCCCCATTTTCTATCCCCACGGGTCCTTCCGACGCCCGCTCCCTACACATTACCTTAACCCTCTGGAGGCGGGAGAGATGTAACTCATGCACGAAGGGGTTGGGGGATGCTGGGGGTCCGGGGGTGGGATCGAGGGGTGCCCAGTCCCCCGGACTTCCCTGGCTCATGGCGGGAGAAGGTGGGAGGGAGGGCACCCCGGCCCCGGCCACCACTCTGCAGAGCAGCGGCTGCTGCAGCAGCGGCGGCGGCGGCGCTCTGGCCCGGGCCCCGCCCGGTGCGGGCGGCCGAGGGGCGGGGAGCAGGCGGTGCAGCCCAGCCCGCCCGCGTTGTCAGGGCGCCGGCCGAGGGGCGGGGCTTCCAGCGCCCGGGCGCCCCTGCTCCTCCGCGCCCGCCGCGGCGCCCGCAGCCCCTGGGGCCATTGTTTCGCGCCTGCCAGGGTTGAAGCGGGCTACCCCTAGGCTTCAGTCGTTCCTCTCTGAAGACCTGGCCTCCGCCTTGGAGCCGGAGTGGGTCTTGGAGCTGGGCGCAGAGCTCAGAGTGCCCTCGGTCCCCGCCCGGGCGTCGAGGTCACCCCGCGAGCGCAGATTTGGGTGAGGCCCTTGGGTTGGTAGGCAGGGAGGGACAGGTGGGCCGGAAGCGGAGCCCGACGGCTCGGGGGTGAGGCGGCGCCCTGCTCTCCCTGTGGGCTCCTTGGCCGGGTCCGCTTCTGCTCGCAGGCGGACCACCTTTCCTTCCTGGTCCGGGGGACGCCATCGCGCGGGGACTTGAGGCACTTGCGTCCTCTGGCGGCTGCATGGCGCCCCGCAACTCTCCACCTCCGCGTCCTGCCTGTGCTAGGCAGGGCCGCCTTTACTGGTGTGAGGGTTGCTTGAACCCTTGAGGCGCCAGGAATCCCTAGTACACTGACCCATGTGCTTCCCATGAGCCCGACAAGGTCTGGCAGGGGAGAGGCAGTGGTTGCTGATCTCGTCTCTCTCTGGGTGAACGCCGAGGACACGGTAGTACTTCCCCTCACCCACAAGCTCCAAGCTACCCTAGGAAACAAACTCTTTAGCCTCAGGCCATCGTTTGAGATCTGGGACCAGGGAATTAGGTGAACTCTGAGATCCACTGCAATGACAAAAGGGATGAGTCTCATTGCTTGAGGAAAGAATGTGCCAAAGTTCACTTTTATTTCTTCTGCCCAGTGAATGGCAGTTAGGGGAGCTGAAGGAAGACAGTGAAAGAGAGAGACTTCTCATAACCAAGAGCGTTTGCCACCACTGGCTTCTCCTTTAAACCAAACTCCAAATTAATCTCCAGGAAATTTTCTGAGCCCAGGCTGAGAAGGTTGAAGGCTCATGCATCCTACTGAGACCAAGGAGCTGCACTGGGATATTTTTGTATAGAACACGGAGGTTCCAACACAAATACACCATTTCCAAATTTTATTTTTTGCTATATTGCCCAGGCTGGTCTCGAACTCCTGGCCTCAAGTGATCCTCCCATGGGACTACAAGTAGTGAGCCACCGTGTCCAGCCCCATTTTTTTTTTTTTTTAGCAGATGATTTCAGCTTTCTCACCAGAATGGAGAAAGTACAACCGCATTTATTAATATCCCTTGCCCTGCCTTTGGGGAGAAGGAGTTTTGTGTATGTGTATGTGTGTTTTGAGACGGAGTTTCACTCTTGTTGCCCAGGCTGGAGTACAATGGCGCAATCTTGGCTCACTGCATCCTCTGCCTCCTGGGTCAAGCGACTCTCCTGCCTCAGCCTCCCGAGCAGCTGGGATTACAGGTGCCTGCCACCATGCCGGGCTAATTTTTTTTTTTTTTTTTTTTTTTGATTTTTAGTAGAGACGGGGTTTCGCCATGTTAGTCAGGCTGGTCTCAAACTCCTGATCTCAGGTGATCAGCCCCCCTCGGCCTCCCAAAGTGCTGGGATTACAGGTGTGAACCACCAGGCCAGGTCTCCTGCAAATTTTATGTAATGCACACGTGTGTGGAAGTCATACAGAATATAAAAACTCAAAGAAATGGCCAAATGGTTGCTTTTATACCACCTTGAGGTTACAGAAAGAATGGGAGCTTGCATCTGGGCAAAACAGGTTATGGGAGGGGGAGAAGAAGAGGCTTGGCTAGCAAAGACAGTCTTGGTGAACAAATGAAATCTCAGAGAGTAGCCTTTAGAAGGAATAGATGGTAAAAGGTTCTGTCAGGCCTTTAAAGGTGCCAGACTCTCATTTAATCTTTCCTAGATCTAGACAAGGGAGAGCACCAGAGAAAGCCTGTCTACATCAATGCAGATTCTCTGCAGATGCAAATTTCCCCCACAAAAGACAGCTTTGCAGTCTTTCCGAACAGTCATCTCAAAATATGTCAGATTTGGAATGAAATTTTTTGGTGCTCTTCAAGAGCAGTAAATACTATGAAAACCCAACTACAGGGGTAGAGTTTTGATAATCAAATATTTGCTAGTGTCAGTCACCCAGGATGAACTAAAAAGTTCATTTCTATGAATGAGTCATGAAAGCATCCACGTTTCCCCTCTTTCTAGCCCCTCACTGTCTTTGCTATCATGGTGGTCTTTCTGCAGGCAATCTGAGAAGGGGCAACCCAGTTGTAAAGAATAACGTTAAGAAATTGATAATCTCTGGTAGCATCTGTCATTCCCTTCAAAATATCCACCAGGCCAGACAGGTTCCTCCTCCACCTGACCCCTGTATCTGGATCAGTCACCATTACCTGGGGGTAATGGAGACAATGACATATCAATGGAATTCTGGATTATTGGATAACATTAATCTTCTCTTGGAAGGGGGACCAGACAGAAGCCAGAAGTTACTCCTATCTAGACTCCCTCCCAACCTCCCATGTTTTATAGCCTCAAATAAAGCAGTCAGCATTCTCAGCATTCTTTTCTTTTTCTTCTTCTCTTCCTCCTTCGCCACATCCTCCCCTTCTTCCTCCTCCTTTCCCTTCTCCTCTTCCCCTTCCCCCCTTCTTTTCTTCCTTCTTTCTTCTCTTCCTCCTCTTCATCCCCTCCCTCTTCCTTTCCCTCCTCCTCCTTTTCCTCCTCTTTTCCTCCTCATCCTCTCCTCCCCTCCTCCACCTCTTCCTCCTCTCCCCTTCCTCCTCCTTCTCTTCCCCTACTTCCTACCTCTCCTACTCCTCTTCCCCCCTCTCCTTCTCTTCCTTCTCCTTCTCCCCCACTCCTCCCCCTCCCACCTCCTTCTCCTTCCCCCACCTCCTTCTCCTCCTCCTCCTTTTAAATAGAGGCAGGGTCTTGCTTTGTTGGTCTTAAACTCCTGGGCTCAAGTGATCATTCTGCCTCAGCCTCCCAAAGTGCTAGGATTACAGGCATGAGCCACCACACTAGGCCAAGATTTATTTCTGTTATGAACTGAATGTTTGTGTCTCCCTTCCCCCCAGTTCATATGTTGAAGCCCTAGACCCTAATGTGATTTGAAGGTGGAGTGTTTGGGAGATTGGGTCTAGATTAGGTCATGAGGGTAGGACCCTCATGATGGGATTAGTGCCCTTATAAGAAGAGAAAGAGAGAGAGAAAGAAAGATCTTTCTTTCCATGAGTACACATGGAGGAAAGGCCATGTGAGCACACAGTGAGAAGATAGCTGTCTACATATCTGAAAGGCAGCTCTCACCAGACACCAAATCTGTAGGCACCTTGATCTTGAACTTCCCAGACTCTAGAACTATGATAAATAAATTTCTGTTGTTTAAGCCACCCAGTCGATGGCATCTTATTACAGCAGCCTGAGAAGATTAAGACAATGTCTTAAAGGTTCTTAGAGACGATTCCATAGCTTCATCTATTACTTAAAGGACGGCAGGTTTCTGTACATCTTGTGTTTTCCAAGCTAGTTCCAATTTTATAATTTCATTTTTTTCAATTAAGGCAATTCATACATGCATAGTTACACATAATTTTATTTTTATGCCTTTTTTTTATTTTTTATTTTTTTAGACAGAGTCTTGCTCTGTCTCCAGGCTGGAGTGCAGTGGTGCGATCTCAGCTCACTGCAAGCTCTGCCTCCCGGGTTCATGCCATTCTCCTGCCTCAGCCTCCCGAGTAGCTGGGACTACAGGTGCCCGCCACCACGCCCGGCTAATTTTTTGTATTTTTAGTAGAGACGGGGTTTCATCCTGTTAGCCAGGATGGTCTCGATCTTCTGACCTCGTGATCCACCTGCCTCGGCCTCTCAAAGTGCTGGGATTATAGGCGTGAGCCACCGTGCCTGGCCCTTATGCCTTTAATATTGTATTTTATTTTTTTAACATGTGCACTTTTATTGAACTGGTCTCAAGTCAGTGTACAGGTAACCCCTTGCTACTTTCACACCTCCACCCAATGCCAGGGAGACCAAAAGCCTTCATACACCTCAAGTTTAGGGACAAAAAGTGTGGCTACAGTGGCTCATTCAAAATAAAACAAAATAGATGCAGTGGCTCATGCTTGTAATCCCAGCACTTTGGGAGGCCAAGGTGGGCCAATCACTTGAGCTTCGGAATTTGAGACCAGCCTGGGCAATATGGTGAAATCCCATCTTTACCAAAACTACAAAAAATTAGCCAGGCGGGGTCGTGCGCTCCTGTGGTCCTAGCTACTCAGGAGGCTGAGGTGGGAGGATTACTTGAGCCTGGGAGGCGGAGGTTGCAGTGAGCTGAGATCGCCTCACTGCATTCCAGCCTAGGTGACAGAGTGAGACCCTGTCTCAAAAAAGAATAAAAACAAAACAAAAATAAAATACTATTAAGTTATTAAGGCTAAGATTTAAAACATTGTGCATTACATAATTTACATAAAAGCAATGCCATCACCTCCCCTATGTGGACTTGGGAGAGGACTGGGCCATTTTCCTTAGAGAGAAGTGGAGTGGCTTTTGGGAGGGCAAAGGAACTTCCTGTAACAATACATTTCATGATATTTGGAATGACTCTTTAAAACAAAAGAACAGGCCTGGCGTGATGGCTCATGCCTGCAATCCTAGCATTTTGTAAGGCTGGGGCAGACACATCACCGAAGCCCAGGAGTTTGAGACCAGCCTGGGCAACAGAGTGAGACCCCTGTTCTACATAAGATAGAAAAACTGGCAAGGTATGGTGGTGTGCACTGTAGTCCCAGTTATTTGGGAAGCTGAGGTGGGAGGATTACCTGAGCCCTGGAGGTTGAGGTTGCAGTGAGCTGTGATTGAGCCACTGCACTACAGCCTCGGGGAGACAGAGTGCGACCCTCAGAGTGAGACCCTGTCTCAAAATAAATAAAATAAAAATTAAAAATAACTAGGTACAATCAAAGTTCTCGGCCACATTGTAGAGCTTTGGGGGAGGCTCGCTCCAACAGACTGTTGTCACTTTCACCGTTCCAGTTTGTAAATCCTGAATTACCAAGTCAAAAAAAAAAAAAAAAAAAACCCAAAACCAAAACAGAACCCCAAACCAATCAAACAAACAAAAACCCCTCAGAAAACAAGTAAAGCCATGCCAATCTCATCTTATTTTCTATGCAAGTTAAGTTTTTGTTAAGAGAGGGTATAATACAACTAAGTAACAGTCTGTTTAGAAGCATTTGCAGTGGAAGATGGGGGTGAAAGAAGTGGGACTCGTATTCCTGCCTGTGGATCCGCATCTGCTGGAAGGTGGACAGCGAGGCCAGGATGGAACCAATGATACACATGGAGTATCTGCACTCAGCAGGAGCAATAATCTTGCTTGTTCATCATGCTGGGAGCCAGGGCAGTGATCTCCTTTTGCATCCTGCTGGGCAATGCCAGGGTACATAGTGGTGCTGCCGGACAGCACTGCATTGGCGTACAGGCCTTTATGGATGTCCACGTCACACTTCATGATGGAATTGCAGGTAGTTTCATGGATGTCACGACTCCACGGTTCAAGCTATTTTCCTGCCTCACCCTCCAGAGTAGCTGGTATTACAAGCATTCACCACCATATCCAGTTAATTTTTGTATTTTTAGTAGAGATCGTGTTTCACCATGTTGGCCAGGATGGCCTTGATCTCCTGACCTCATGATCTTCCCACCTTGGCCTCCCAGAGTGTTGGGATTTACAGGCATGAGCCACTATGCCCAGCCCCAAAATACATTTCTTTGAGAGACAGAGATATATATATTATATAATATATACTTATATATTGTATATTATATATTTTATGTTATATTAGTATATGTATTATATGTGTGTGTGTATATATATATTTTAATACAGAGTCTGTTACGCAGGCTGGAGTGCAGTGATGTGATCTTGGCTTATTGCAATCTCTGCCTCCCAAGTTCAAGCAATTCTAGTGCTTTAGCTTCCCAAGTAGCTGGGATTACAGGCATGCATCACCACACCTAGCTAAGTTTTGTATTTTTAGTAGAGATGGGGTTTCGCCCTGTTGGCCAGGCTGGTCTTGAACTCCTGGCCTCAAGTGATCCACCCACTTTGGCCTCCCAAAGTGCTGGGATTACAGGCAAGAGTCACCATACCTGGCCTTCTTTGATAGATTTTGAAATGGTCCTGCAAAGCTTTCTTTTGTTGGGAAAATCTATATTCTATAGAGAATCCTTGATCCTTTCCTGATCCAGGAAGGAATTAACTGAGTCTGACACCTTTTTAGGTCTGATAAGAGCTCTGAGGCCTGCTACCTGAAGGTTTCATCTGCATGATAAAACCTTGGTCTCCACAACCCCTTATGTTAACCCAGACCTTCCTTTATATTGATTCCAGGTCTTTAGATAATAAACTTTCTCTTTTTGGTAGAAGATAGCTTAAAAAACACACACTCCAAAAAACCTCTTTCAACCAATTGTCAGTTTGAAAATCTTTGAATGCACCTATGACCTGGAAGGCAACACCCCTCACCCCCTCAAGTTGTCCCACCTTTCCTGACCGAACCAGTGTACATCTTACATGTATTGATTGATGTCTTATATTTCCCTGCAATGTATAAAACCAAACTGTAGCCCAAC
This sequence comes from Rhinopithecus roxellana, assembly GCF_007565055.1. NCBI lineage: Eukaryota > Metazoa > Chordata > Mammalia > Primates > Cercopithecidae > Rhinopithecus > Rhinopithecus roxellana. Next base: position 73,875,618 of record NC_044553.1, on the reverse strand, counting down.
TATCCTGGGCACATGTTCTCTGGATCTCCTGCAGCTGTCTCATGGGCCATTGGTCACTCATATTTGGCTCAGAATAAATCTCTTCAAATATTTTATAGAGTTTGACCTTTTCATCAACAATTTCTATTATTTTATCATTTGTTTTCCTCGTCTTTTGTGTGTCCTGCAATGTCTTTGCTTCTTGCCACTCCTTGTCGGGTTGTTACTTCGTTGTATTGTCAGAGGCATTTGAACCAGAGTGACTCCATCTTGAATAGGGGCTGGGTAAAATAAGGCTGAGAACTACTGGGCTGCATTCCCAGGAGGAGCGGTATTCTTAGCCACAGGGTGAGACAGAAGGTCAGCATGAGGTACAGCTCACAAAGACCTTGTTGACAAAAGGATGCAGTAAAGAAGCTAGACAAAACCCACTAAAACCAAGTGGGCAACAAAAGTGACCTCTGGTTGTCCTCACTGCTCATTATACACTAATTACAATGCATTAGCATGCCAAAAGAGACTCCCACCAGCACCATGACAGTTTACAGATGCCATGACAATGTCAGGAAGTTATCCTATATGGTCTGAAAAAGGGAGGAACCCTCAGTTCTACAAATTGCCCACCCCTTCCCCAGAAAACTTATGAATAACTCACCCGTTGTTTAATATATAATCAAGAAGTAACTATAAGTATAATCAGCTGAGTAGCCCATGCCACTGCTCTGTCTGTGAAGTAGCCATTCTTTATTCCTTTACTTTCTTAACTTGCTTTCACTTTAGTCTATGGACACCCTGAATTCTTTCTTGTGTGAGGTCCAAGAACCCTCTCTTGGGGTCTGGATCAGGATCCCTTTTTGGTAACATCTTCTGGTTGAACCACGAGGGGACAATATTGAGGAAACCTCTGACCCAAAGAAAACAGCAATACCAATTGGCCGACTTTGAGTAAGTGGTGGGGTACATTTAACCTGGGTAAAGGATGGAATGGGGTTAGAAGCCCAACTTAGGAGGGTTAGAGTCCCTACTAAGACAGAGAGGGTTAAAGGCCTCTCTTAATAAAAGGCAAGGATGCTTGACCAAACTTGGGTTCGAGGCCCAACTTAGGAAGATTAGAGCCCTTCCTAAGATTTAGGGGGTTGCAGGTTAGAGGTCCCTCTCAGTAAAGTCCGTCTTGGTTAAAAATGAATTTGGCATTATGGGATGTTAACTGCTGTTCTCTTTGGATTAATGTGCCTTGCACTGTTTGCTGATGGCTGTGGATGACAGGATTAGGCATGTACAGGGTCACTGGGCGTGGGAGCATTTTTCTCCCTAAAGTGGGAAACTTGAGAGCTGATGGGACTGCTGCAAGAGATCCCTACATTACTGAAAAGTGGGTGCCTGAACTTTTGAATCAGTGTTGCCGCAATGGGTGGGTCTTTCTCTGGCCTCCCGGAGCTATGTGCCCTGCCACAGACAGTGCTTTTCTCCTCTTTTCTGCTTTCTCTTTTCTATCTTTTCTGTTACTCAGAGCAACTGTCTGCTCTTTCATCTTGCCCAGAGACCACATGTTGAAACTCCTGGTTGGAAGATCATTGTACCCCACTTTTTTTTTTTTAAGCATATAATCAAGAAGTAACTATAAGTATAATCAGTTGAACAGCCCATGCCGCTGTTTTGGCTACGGAGTAGCCATTCTTTATTCCTTTACTTTCTTTCCTTTTTTTTCTTTTTTGAGACGGAGCTTTTCCTCTTGTCCCCCAGGCTGAAGTGCAGTAGCACTATCTCGGCTCACTGCAACCTCCACCTCCCAGGTTCAAGCAATTCTCCTGCTTCATCCTCCTGAGTAGCTGGGATTACAGGCACCCACCACCACAACCAGCTATTTTTTTTTTTTTTTTTGTATTTTTAGTAGAGACGGGGTTTCTACTGGTCTCAAATTCCTGACCTCAGGTGATCTGCCCACCTTGGCCTCCCAAAGTGCTGGGATTACAGGCATGAGCCACCGTGCCCGGCCTATTCTCTTGAAGTCTCTGGATCGCAACCCCTTTCCGGTAACAGTATCACTAATTGCAGAGCAATCTCAGTCTTTGTGACAAGTTTTAAGTTTAATATTTTAAATGTTTTTATTAACGTTCTCCTAAAAGATTCCACAAACCTGTTTGCTATTAGATGCTTATTGACAAGGAACAGTTTCTTTGTTTTTACCCTTTTTCTCTGCCTCTTTTGAATTTACATGCCCTAGCATAATGGATTCTGCCAGTGCTGTACTGACGGGGTTGGATATTTTAGATGTTTTGCATTTTTTGTAGAGTAAACCTTTGGAACCTGTAGTAGATACGTTGGTCCTTTCTCCTCTTTCCTCCTTAACAGCACCTCTATTTAGTTCAAGTATCTAGCTGCCTGACAGAGGCATTTGTCTCAGGGGCAGCCAGGGTAGCTGGAATCCATCTGAGCTAATTTCATTCCTCTGGTCAGTGATTGACTAGGAAAGAATGAGTGACTCTGGCCACTTGCTGAGGAATTTCTAGGAAACATTTCCTCACTCTAAGAGAATGCCTTCATCGCTTGGATGCTTCTGCGTGTGATACCTACGGCGGCTGGAGCCATCTTGAAACTACTCTGAGCATCAGTCAACACTTGGGAAGGCAGACTGCTTGGATGCAAAGAATCTGGGCCTTTGATGACAGAATTGAGCCTCTGAACAAATTAAATTGAAGTCGGCAGTCCTTCTGGACTTCTTGTTATATGAGAGAATATATGTTCTTGCTTGTTAAGCCAGCTAGCATTAAATTAAAAAAATTATTCATGATTCTTGTTAAAAGATGGTAAGGCAAACTTTGTTCAATGGATTTTTAGTAGGGAAGAGAGATTAAGCTCAACTCCAAACAAAACAAAAATATGAACATTTATAGCCAAGGAGCAGAATGGACATCAGTGGGTGAAAACTTACTAAAAGGAAACCTCAAGGGTAAGGGGGATTGTGGCAAAACTGATCTAAGAGGATTTTTGCTGAAGGTAGGCCAAGGTGATAAGAAATTGAGGGTGGGGGATAATGAATTTAATCCGATACCAAGAGTGGTGGAGTTTTGCTAAACTGACGCAGTAGGACTCTTGCTAAAACTGGATTAAGTGGAGACAAACAAGGAAGCCCAAAAGTCAGGGCCCGGTTGAGAAGAGAGCTCAGAAGAGTCTGACTAGAGTTAGGTAAAGACAGTGTTAAACTCATAGGAGGCCATTGGTTCGACTAAGTTCCTGTACCAGGCCTGATAGACCAAACCAAAATGCTTAAATTCCACGTCACCAAGCTGAAATTAAGTTGTTTATCCCACCTTCTGAGAAATCAGGAGAGAGATAATAGCCAAATTCACAAACAGGTCGGTTTTTTTTTTTTTTTTTTTTTTTGAGGCGGAGTCTCGCTCTGTCGCCCGGACTGGAGTGCAGTGGCCAGATCTCAGCTCACTGCAAGCTCCGCCTCCTGGGTTCACGCCATTCTCCTGCCTCAGCCTCCCGAGTAGCTGGGACTACAGGCGCCCGCCACCTCGCCGGGCTAGTTTTTGTATTTTTAGTAGAGACGGGGTTTCACCGTGTTAGCCAGGATGGTCTCGATCTCCTGACCTCGTGATCCGCCCGTCTCGGCCTCCCAAAGTGCTGGGATTACAGGCTTGAGCCACCGCGCCCGGCCGTCGGTTTTAACTGCCGTGAAAAGGAAGTCCCCTCTGCCTTAACCTTTACAAGTAAAGTAACTGAAATGATCAATCTCCTTTTTGTTTTCTGTTTTTGATTTCCTCAGCCCTTTTCTGTCCATAAAGCCAACCTCCCCTGCTCAGCTCATGGGAGCACCCATTCTACTTTATAGAATGAGGTATTGTCCGATTTTAGAAATGAAAATAAAAGATAATTAAGATTTAGACTAAATTTGCTGCAATTTTGTTTTTTGACAAGAAAGAATCTTTGTCACCATTTTAAGAGACTGTGTTATGTGCAAAATACCCCACCGGTTTAAGAGGTTGTGTTATGTATATTAGTTTTCTATTGCTGTTGTTGAATAAAAATTACCAGGAGGCCATTGTTTCTAAGTTTCTCTGCTTATTCCCAGCAGACCTGAGTAAAAATCAAAATGGAGTCATCCATGCTAAAGTTTCATGTCATCAAACTCAAATGAAGTTGTCTGACCTTCTGAGAAACCAGGAGAAAGAGATAACAGCTAATTTCCCAAACAGGCTGTTTAAAATCTTCAATTGGCACTATAGTGAAGTTACCTCTGCTTTAATCCTTACATAAAAAAGGTAGCCTGGGCAGGCATGGTGGCTCATGCCTATAATCCCAGCACTTTGGGAGGCCAAGGTGGGTGGCTCGCTTGAGGTCAGGAGTTCAAGACCAGCCTGGCCAATACGGTGAAACCCCCATCTCTACTAAAAATACAAAAATTAGCATCACCACACCTGTAATCCCAGCTACTTGGGAGGCTAAAGCACTAGAATCGCTTGAACCCAGGAGGCAGAGGTTGCAGTGAGCCGAGATCTCACCATGGTACTCCAGCCTGGATGACAGAGCTAGACTCTGTCTCAAAACAAAAACAAAAACAAAACGAAAACACTCTTCGTTCTTTGCTTCTGCTTTCTTGAGCCTTTCCCTGTCTATAAAGCCAGCCTCTCCTTCTCACCTCATTGGAAAATGTCAGGCCTCTGACCCCACACTAACCCATCATATCTCCTGTGACCTGCAGATTCCTGCCTTAACTGATGACATTCCACCACAAAAGAAGTGAAATGGCCTGTTCCTGCCTTAACTGATGACATTACCTTGTGAAATTCCTTCTCCTGGCTCATCCTGGCTCAAAAGCTCCCCTGCTGAGCACCTTGTGACCCCTGCCCCTGCCTGCCAGAGAACAACCCCCTTTGCGATTTTCCTCTACCTCCCCAAATTCTACAAAACGGCCCCGCCCCTATCTCCCTTCACTGACTCTCTTTTGGGACTCAGCCTGCCTGCACCCAGGTGAAATAAACAGCCTTCTTACTCACACAAAGCCTGTTTGGTGGTCTCTTCACACGAACATGAGTGAAAGAAAACCTACTCTATTTTGTGGAATTAAGTATTGCTTGATTCTGGAATCATGAATAAAGCCTACTGAGATCTTTAAACTAATTTTGTTGTAATTTTGTCTTTTGACACTGTGTACTAAATTGCCAGAAAATAAATGGCTTAAAACAGCACCCATTTATTTTCAGTTTCTATAGGTCAGAAGTCTAGATACGCTTAGCCAGGTCCACTGCTCGGGGTGAAATCAAGGTGTTGGCCAACCTGTGTTCTCCTCTGGTGACTTGACTAGGGAAGCATCTGCTTTTAGGCTCCCTTAGTTGTTAGCAGAATTTGTTTCCTTGCTGCTTCTCTTTTTTCTTAAGACAAGGTCTTGCTTTGTTGCCCAGGCTGGAGTGCCAGTGGTGTGATCGTGGCTTACTGTAGCCTTGACCTCACAGGTTCACGTGATCCTGTCCCACCTGAGCCTCCTGAGGAGCTGGGACTACAGATGTGTGCCACCATGTCCAACTAATTTTTTAAATTTTATGTCTTGTAGAGACTATGTTTTGTAGAGACTAGATCTCTGTGTTGTTCAGGCTGGTGTCAAACACCTGGGCTCAAGTGGTCCTCCTGCCTCAGGCTCCCTAAGTGCTCTGATTACAGGCATAAATCACTGCACCTGGCTGTCAGCCTGTCTCTTAATGCAAGCACCAGAGAGTATGGCTTCTTCGTCTCTGACCTCCAGACCCTATTTATAATTATAAGGATGTTGACAAAAAGAATCAAACTCTGTAAAATATTTGAAGAGATTTATTTTGAGCCAAATATGAGTGACCAATGGCCCATGACACAGCCTAGGAGATTTTGAGAACATGTGCCCAAGATGGCTGGGCTACAGCTTGATTTTATACATTTTATGGAGACATAAGATATCAATCAATACATGTACGATATACAGTGGATTGGTCCAGAAAGGCGGGAAAACTTGAAGTGGGGAGGGGTGGTGCCTTCCAGGTCATAGGTGGATTCAAAAATTTTCTAACTGATGGTTGAAAAATTTTGTTATCTAAAGACCTGGAATCAGTACAAAGGAAGGTCTGGGTTAAGATAAGGGGTTGTGGAGACCAGAGTTTTATCATGTAGATGAAGCCTGTAGGTAGCAGGCCTCAGAGCTCTTATTAGACCTAAAGATGTGGCAGACTCTTCATTAATTCTTTCCTGGATCAGGGAAAAAACCTGGAAAGGAACAAGGATTCTCTATAGAATATACGTTTTCCTCACAAGAGACAGCTTTGCCATTTCAAAATATGTCAAAGAAATATATTTTGGGGTAAAACACTTAGATTTTTTTTAGGGCTTGTCATGTTATGCTATACTAGAGTCAGGCTGGAATTTGGTGTCTCATTGCTACAGGAAATCTGCTTTGTCAGTCTTAAGAGCGCTGTTTTAATGTTAATGCTGGTCAGCTGTGCCTGCATTCCAAACAGAGGTGGGTATCACAAAGCATATCTGACCCCTGCTCCCTTTCCATCATGGCCTGAACTAATTTTTCAGGTTAACTTTGGAATGACTGAGGGGAGGGTCCATTCGGTTGGTTGGGGGGTTTAGAATTTTATTTTTGGCTCACTTGATTATGTCAGGCTCATCTAGGCTAATACTTCTTTTGATTAACTCAAAGCAATTAACTAGGGGCCTTAATTACATCTGTAAAGTCCATTCACCTTTGGCAAGCAATGTAACATAATCAAGGAAGGTGTAGCTCATCACCTTTGCCATATTCTGCTAGGAGCAAGTCACAGGCTCTGCCTGAACTCAAAGGGAAGGGGTTATAGGTCATACGGTGATGCTGCATACTAGGAGGTAGGAATCATGGTGCCACCCTGGGATGTGTCCATTATAGTCTAACTGATTCCACGTCCAAGATGAATATTGCTCTTCTGTTGTGAAGAAATGTACTTATTCTTCAGTAATAAAAGTAAAATTGTTTCCTTGTTCAGTCTTTAATAACTGTTTTATGCTCAGAATTACATGAGCTATATAGGGAAATGCTGATATAGCCTAAAACTCTTAGAACATAACAAAGGCAATTGTTGACTTTGATGACTCAAGAGTGACTTTCCTAAGGGGTTTTATTTGAGTTAGATTTTAATGAATGGGTAGCAGCCTGCAAAGAAGTTGGGGAGAAACAAATCAAACAGAAATGGGATCCCATAGAAAGTTAATGAGGGCTGGGCGTGGTGGCTCACGCCTGTAATCCCAGCACTTTGGAAGGCTGAGGCAGGTGGATCCCTTGAACTCAGGCATTTAAGACCACCCTGGGCAACATGGTGAAACCCCATCTCTACTAAAATACAAAAAAATTAGCCAGGCATGGTGGCGCGCACCTGTAGTCCCAGATACACGGAAGGCTGAGGCATGAGAATCACTTGAGCCCAAGAGGCAGAGGCTGCAGTGAGCCAAAATTACACCACTGCACTCCAGCTTGGGCTACAGAGTGAGACTCTGTTTCAAAAACAAAAAACAAAAAACAAAAGTTAATGAGGATATGAACACACCCATATGGTCAGGTTGCTGGGATGAGAAAGGCAGGAGTTGAGGCTGGAGAAGGAGGCTGAGGGATATTCTGCAAATCATTTGAAGTTTTCTAAATTTGTATGTGTCGCCATGTCTAGGAAGTAGTAAGCAGAGGTCAAACAAAGACATGGCAGCATTCAGCAGAAGCTCTGGTTGTGGTGAGGGATGAGCCGGAGTGGGGAGAGGCTGGCAATCAAAGCTGAGTTAGAATGTGTTGCTGTGGTTCAGGTGGGAGGTGCTGAGTGAGGACCTGTTCTCAAGGTGGTGGTGAGGGTTCGAAAAAGGAAACTGCATTGAAACCGTCCTCACAGGGTTAATAAGAATTACATGCTGGGGCCTGGGCAGGAATATAATTATATTTAAGCATTCATTGGACTGTACTTATGTCCACTTCTTTGAACTACATGAAACTACATGGACTACATGAAAAAGTCATGTAGAACTAGATTCTCACCATTTGCATCCACACTGTTCCTATAGATAGAATCACTGTCGTTGGAATCATAGGGCCTTTAAGAATTGCTTAAGATGTTTTTCAGATCCAGAATTCCAATAAAACTTCTGACACTAACCAGTTTGAAGACCTCCCACAGGGGAACTGAAGCATAAGAATGTACATTCTTCATCTTCCCATCCCATAAAATCACTTTTCACCCTTCCACCGATCAACAATCCCCACACTTCAAGCCCTCTCTAAACTCCTTAATATCCCTATCCCCAAACTTCTTGAGTAGGCAGATTTGAGGTTCCCTCCCATCTGCTCGTTTGACTTCCCTGTGATTATTAAAGTTTCTCTGCTGCAGTCTCCTGTGTCTTAGTATATTGACTTGCTGCCCATTGGACAAGAAACTTACTACAGCATTTAGGAACTATTTCCGAGATATAACAGATAGGATTTAAAAACTGATTGGATTGGCCAGGCACAGTGGCTCATGCCTGTAATCCCAGCACTTTGGAAGGCCGAGACGGGTGGATCACCTGAGGTCAGGAGTTCGAGACCAGCCTGGCCAACATGGCGAAACCTTGTCTCTACTAAAAATACAAAAGTTAGCCAGGCTTGGTGGCAGGTGCCTGTAATCCCAGCTATTTGGGAGGCTGAGGCAGGAGAATCACTTGAACCTGGGAGGCAGAGGTTGCAGTGAGCCGAGATTGTACCACTGTGCTCTAGCCTGTGTGACAGTGTGAGACCCCGCCTCAAAACAACAACAACAACAACAACAACAACAACAACAAACTGACTGGATTGGATTGGGTTGGGGGAGAAAAATAAGGAAAGGAATAGAAAGTTTCTAAACTTTATGAGGACTCTTTTTGTTTGTTTTTTGTTGTTGTTGTTGTTGTTGTTTTTGAGACGGAGTCTTGCTCTGTCCCCTGGGCTGGAGTGCAGTGGCCGGATCTCAGCTCACTGCAAGCTCCGCCTCCCGGGTTCACGCCATTCTCCTGCCTCAGCCTCCCGAGTAGCTGGGACTACAGGCGCCCGCCACCTCGCCCGGCTAGTTTTTGTATTTTTAGTAGAGACGGGGTTTCACCGTGTTAGCCAGGATGGTCTCGATCTCCTGACCTCGTGATCCGCCCGTCTCGGCCTCCCAAAGTGCTGGGATTACAGGCTTGAGCCACCGCGCCCGGCCTGAGGACTCTTTTTGAATGTAGAACAATTTTACACATTCCTCTTCTCAAGAATGCTTATCTTTTTTTATGCCACAAAATCCCTCAGAATAATGTTTGCAAGTGACTAATAATTTTTTTTTTTTTTTTTTTTTTAGACGGAGTCTGGCTCTGTCACCCAGGCTGGAGTGCAGTGGCTGGATCTCAGCTCACTGCACGCTCCGCCTCCCGGGTTTACGCCATTCTCCTGCCTCAGCCTCCGGAGTAGCTGGGACTACAGGCGCCCGCCACCTCGCCCGGCTAGTTTTTTGTATTTTTAGTAGAGACGGGGTTTCACTGTGTTAGCCAGGATGGTCTCGATCTCCTGACCTCGTGATCCGCCCGTCTCAGCCTCCCAAAGTGCTGGGATTACAGGCTTGAGCCACCGCGCCCGGCATAATTTTTTTAAAGACAAAATGTTTTCAATAACTGATGTCTAAAAAGATGAATGTACTAATTTTAAGTGACTAATACTATTAAAAGGAGGCCAATTGTATTCATTTCCTAGGGCTGCTATAACAAAATACCATGACCTGAGTGGTTTGAAACAGCAGAGGTTTACTGTCTCACAGTTTGTGAGGCTGAAGTGCAAGATCAAGGTGTTGGCAGGGCCATGCTTTCTCAAGGGTCTAGGGAAGGATCCTTCCCTTGCTGCATCCCAGCTTCCGGGGTTGCCAGCAATCATTGATGTTCCTTGGTTTTTAGCTGCATCACTCCAGTCCCTGCCTCTGTCTTCACATAGCCATCTTTACTCAGTGTCTGTGTCTCTTCTCCTCTTTTTATAAGGGCACTAGTTATACTGATTGAAGAGCCCAAGGCTGGGTGTAGTGGCTCATGCCTGTAATACCAGCCCTTTGGGAGACTGAGGCAAAAGGATTGCTTGAGTCCAGGAATTTGAGACTAGGATGGGCAACATAGTGAAACCCCATCTCTACAAAAAAATAAAAAATAAAATTACATGGAGGTGGTGGTGTGCGCCTGTAGCCTCAGCTACTTGGGAGGCTAAAGTGGGAGGATTGATTGGGCCTGGGGAGGTCAAGGCTGCAGCAAGCCATGGTTGCACCACTGCACTCCAGCCTGGGTGACAGGGTGAGATCCTGTCTCAAAAAATAACCCTCAAAACCAAACAACAACAACAACAACAACAACAAAGAGCCCATCCATTCCAAGGGGACCTCATTTTAACTACTTCTGCAATGAACCTGTTTACAAATAAGGTCACCTTCTGAGATTCTGGGAAGGACAGAATATGGGGGGTCACTTTTTAACCCATTACACCAATTACAATGAAATACAGTTATCAAAATACTTTTACAAATTGGAATATGTTAATATATATTCTTTATTAGTGCATTAAATAATAAAATGTAGTGGTAATTTTAAAAGCTAACATAGTGGTTTTTTTTTTTTTTTTTTGAGACGCAGTCTTGCTCTGTCGCCCAGGCTGGAGTGCAGTGGCGCGATCTCGGCTCACTGCAAGCTCCGCCTCTTGGGTTCACGCCATTCTCCTGCCTCAGCCTCCTGAGTAGCTGGGACTACAAGTGCCCGCCACCGCGCCTGGCTAATTTTTTGTATTTTTAGTAGAGATGGGGTTTCACCGTGTTAGCCAGGATGGTCTCGATCTCCTGACCTCATGATCCGCCCACCTCAGCCTCCCAAAGTGTTAGGATTACAAGCGTGAGCCACCATGCCTGGCTGATTCTTGATTCTTGCACCTCAGCCTCCTGAGTGGCTGGGATTACAGGCATGTACCACTGCGACTGGTCAATTTTTAATTTTTTGTGGAGATGGGATCTCACTCTGTTGCCCAGGCTGGTCTCAAAGTCCTGGGATCAAGTGATCCTCCTGCCTCGGCTTCCCAAAGTGCTGGGATTACAAGTATGTTCAGTCCACATGAATACAAATGACGTGTCAAGACATCTGTAACAACTGTAATGTACCTGAAAACTACAGTTTCTATTATGGACAAGGTTATAGGTATGACTAACACTATTATAGCTTGTTGCCTGTGTTCATAATAGAAATGCCAATTATGGTTAGAGGGTAGTAAAAGTAAAGATGAAATTTTTTTCCTATCCCAGTTCATGGACTGCCCTGCCCTGCCCTGACTTCATTTCTGAATCTCCGTTACTATGGTTTGAATGTTTGTATTCCTTCCCCCAGTTCTTATGTTGAAACTTTAGTTCTCCGTGTGAGGGCACTTGGAGGTGGGGCCTTTGGGAGATAGGCCACCTTTGGGAGATAGGCCACTTTTGGGATGGGTTAGTGCCCTTTTTTTTTTTTTTTTTTTTTCCGAGACAGAGTCTCACTCTGTCACCCAGGCTGGAGCACAGTAACATGATCTCAGCTCACTACAACTTCCACCTCCCAGGTTCAAGCAATTCCCCTCCCTCAGCCTCCCTAGTAGTTGGGACTACAGGCGTGTTCCACCATACTCGGTTAATTTTTGTATTTTTAGTAGAGACAGAATTTCACCACGGTGCAGGCTGGTCTCAAACTCCTGACCTCAAGTGATCCATCTGCCTTGACCTCCCAAAGTGCTGGGATTACAGGTGTGAGCCACTGCTCCTGGCCATACATAGTGTCCTTATTAAAGAGGTCTGATAGAGGTCACTGGTCCCTTCCTCCATGTAAGGACATAGCAAAACGATGTCCATCTATGAGGAAATGAGCCCTCAAAAAGACACTGAATCTGCTAGCACCTTGATCTTGGACTTCCCAGCCTCCAGAACTATGAGAAACAAAATTCTGTTGCATATAGCTACCCAGTCTATGGTATTTTATTATAGTGGCCTGAATAGACTAAGACTCATGCTACAAGGTTATGAACCATGCCTTACATAAGAGAAGAGCAGGTTTTCCTTAGGTTTTTGTGTTTGTATTTGTGATCTATACTCTAGATTTGCCCAATATCTATTTCCCCCTTCTTTTTGTAATCAAGTTTTAGTTGGGTAATGGCTGCCTATCTAATTCCTGTATTCCACTACTTTCCCTGTGCAGCTGGTTGTGGCTATGTAACAGTTTTTGGCTGAGAACTATTGCTGGCCCAAATCGTGCCTCTGTGTGAATTAGAAAAAGGCACCCCTTCCTCTGAGCACGTGCAGTGCTGTGATGTGAATAGCATGGCAACAGAGGGCAAGCTGGATTTTAGCCCCTGCCCTGCTCACCCTATGCCAGATGCCCCCGTGCAACAACTTGTACAACTATGGGCAGCAGCCCTATTCTGGCTGGGGGATGTGAGTGGGAGAATGTGTACAACTTCTTGAGTGTGCTCTTACAAGAAGTGTGGGTCCTCTCTTTCTCTCCTCTCTCAGGCTGAATTATGGACACAGCGGTGAGCCATTGCTAAAGATAGAGTGTCAAGATGGAAGAACTCATTTCCCTTGACACCATGTGACTCCATGAGATGCCAAGCTAGCATTAGACTATCTACCTGATCGATATAAGAGAAAAATAAACTATTTTTTAAGCTACTGTATTTTTGGGTCTTTTCTTGTTCTTTAAAAGTTTTAAATAAACTAATAATTAATAACTTAAACATAAATTTTAGGCTGGGAGTAGTGACTCACACCTGTAATCCAAGCACTTTGGGAGGCCAAGGCGGGCAGATCATGAGGGCAGGAGATCGAGACCATCCTAGCCAACATGGTGAAACCCTGTCTCTACTAAAAATACAAAAATTAGTTGGGCGTGTTGGCGCACACCTGTAATCCCAGCTACTCAGGAGGCTGAGGCGGGAGAATCGCTTGAACCCGGGAGGCGGAGATTGCTGTGAGCCAAGACTGCGCCACTGCACTCCAGTCTAGTGACAGAGCGAGACTATGTCTCAGAAAAAAAAAAAAGAAATTTAATTTAAAAAGATTAAAAAATCAGTAAAATGTTTCATGTATGAACTAAAAATTTTATTTACCACACAAAAAAGCTTTGCCTCGTAATTTTCACTTCTGTTTTAAATCTAAACAGGATAAAAACTCCAACTGGTAATATAGAATGACAGACTTCAAGTAACTTAAATTCTGCTTCGTCTTTACCATTGCTATGCTATCATTTTTATTGAATCTCAAATCTACTATTTAAACATAGAACTGGCCGGGCGTGGTGGCTCACGCCTGTAATCCCAGCACTTTGGGAGGCCGAGGCGGGCGGATCCCGAGGTCAGGAGATCGAGACCATCCTGACTAACACGGTGAAACCCTGTCTCTACTAAAAATACAAAAATTAGCCGGACGCGGTGGTGGGCACCTGTAGTCCCAGCTACACGGGAGGCTGAGGCAGGAGAATGACGTGAACCCGGGAGGCGGAGCTTGCAGTGAGCTGAGATCCGGCCACCACACTCCAGCCTGGGTGACAGAGCGAGACTCCGTCTCAAAAAATAAATAAATAAATAAAATAAACATAGAACTATGTAGCACCACAGGAACTGGAGGTTTGAATTATGTCTGAAGTGCTCTGGAATGATTCTGAAACTCTGAAAACTTATTCTCTAAATGAATGAGAGTAGGTACAATTCTACTTATGTCAGGGACAACTGTGTAACTGTGAGTTCTTTATATTTTTATTTTTAAAAATTTATTTATTTATTTTTTTTCTTAGAGATGGGGGGTGGTTCATTATGTTGCCCAGGCTGGATTCTCCTGGACTCAAGCGATCCTCCTGCCTCAGCCTCCGGAGTAGCTGGGACTACACGCATGCACCACTGCACCTGGCACTGGGAGATCTTTGAGTCAAATTCCATGTAGAATATAATATTTATTAAAGAGTAAGTAATACAAGTATTCAATTTGAAGCTTAAATAAATATTATTCACACTCAAAAGTAACCACAGCAATTGTTTAAAACACTTGGAGCAATAGTGTAGATAGATAGATAGATAGATAGATAGATAGATAGATAGATAGATAGATAATGATAGATAAATATAGATGATAGATGTACTAGACAGAGGAGGAGTATTTTATCACTGACATTATTTAGCATGCTGATGATTGCGATAAGACAGTGCAGACTGAACGTTAGCCACTTTTATTATTGTTTTTAAATTTTCAACTGACAATGTACCCTCTTATTTCCTGTATCTGGGGCTGACAACCCTCCCTTGGTAGCCCCATTGACTCCATGATCTGTTTGCTGTTTATTCCCTAGGTTGAGAATTACTGGTCTAACTTGGGAGACTACAAAGACTTGGGGTTGACATGGTTAAGCATATTGAGTAAGTACCAGCCAGATCCAGGTGGCACTGTCTAGTAGACCTTTAAAAATGTGGATCTGGGCCGGACGCTGTGGCTCATGCCTGTAATCCCAGCACTTTGGGAGGCTGAGGCAGGTGGATCACAAGGTCAAGAGATCGAGACCATCCTCGCCAACATAGTCAAACCCTGTCTCTACTAAAAATACAAAAATTAGCTGGGCATGGTGGTACGCACCTGTAGTCCCAGCTACTCGGGAGGCTGAGGCACTAGAATCGCTTGAACCCAGGAGGGGGAGGTTGCAGTGAGCCGAGATCGTGCCACTGCACTCCAGCCTGGCAACAGAGCAAGACTCTGTCTTAAAAAAAAAAAAAAAGTGTATCTGGGGCTCAGATATCGAGGTAAAGATATTGGAAAAAGTCTATGCACTATATAGCAGAGAAATAGAAATAAGGAGTATGTCTATCCCACGTATTTTTGGGATCAGACATATTTCTATTTGTTTCAAAGGTGCCTTTAAACAGAAGACGATTCTCCTGACAAACCATTTTGCCAGTTTTCAATTCGACTAAAAAATAATGAGTAACTGCCATGTACCACACATCATGCTAAGTGCTAGAAATACATACATGGGTGAGGTAGACACAGTCTCTGTTATGATTGTGAACTTGGATTCCAGCTTCCTCATCTCATCATATTCTTCAATCAGGATTTACATTGGACCATTTTTTGAAAGCTCAATAAGGAAAACGCTTAATTAATAACATGCCAGATTTTTTCAGGGAGCTAACAGGTTGGACATCTCTTTGGTAGAGGGAAGCACATTTTTTTCTGCCCTCATTCTAGGTTCACCAAGAATGTCCCTGGAAGGACTGGGAAAAAATCAGAGTCAGATTTCATTTTCAATATATTAAGGAATGTTCAAGATAGAATTGAAATGAGAAAATAAGTTTTAAAAGGGCATCTTACTGCATACATATGAGCAATGGAGGAGGGGTAATTGCAATCTCTGTGAGCCTGAATGTACGTAGGGCTGAGTGTACTTATGTCTGATCAATGTTTTCTGGTGTTTGAGAGACTCAGATTTAAAAAAATCAATAACTGATGTAGATTCTTGGGCATCCTTCTTTCCTTCATGAGTCACCTAAGCCCAGGGGCTTGGAATGATGATCATCAATCATTGTACACAAGTGACTGCTCTGAGGTCTACATCTGCAGTGAACTTTATAGAATAGTAGGCTGGTAAGCAAAATACCATCTTTCATATTTATTAAGGTGCCACTGCTGTCTGAGCTGTTTTTTCCAGTCTTGATGTTATATTTGCACTAATCTTTCTTCGGAACAATGGTATGAATTCGAGTTGCCAGAGTGAGGTTGGTGGTGCAGAATAAACAGCGGTGAGTTTGGCGACACAAAATAGTTTATGGGGATATTGTCCAGTAGCTACTTTGCTTAAAGTAAACACACCCACCCTTCTCCACATCATTTGTCTAATTTTCACTGTCTGTGGAGCCATTCTCTCCTTCTTGAGCTTGCCTGCTTTTTGGTGATTACCAGAAAGCTCTGGTTCCTGCCTTCTTCCTTTCCTCTCAGAAATACCATTTAATCTTTAATGAAAGATCCAAAAACAAGCAATGGAGTATGGCTGCGATACTGATTAGGGAATGTGTATGGGGGATGAGGTGGGAAGAGGTAAAGGAGAGCATGTGTTCAGGTATTAGTCATATCCAGGGGACCTAGCACAGTGCCAGGAATAAAGTAAGTTTAAAAAAATCAACTTTATTGAGGTGTATTTTATACTGTATTCTTTCACCCATTTTATTTTGAAGCAATTATAGATTGATAGGAAATTTCTTTTTTTTTTTTTTTTTTTTTTGAGACGGAGTCTCGCTCTGTCGCCCAGGCTGGAGTGCAGTGGCTGGATCTCAGCTCACTGCAAGCTCCGCCTCCCGGGTTCCCGCCATTCTCCTGCCTCAGCCTCCAGAGTAGCTGGGACTACAGGCGCCCGCCACCTCGCCCGGCTAGCTTTTTGTATTTTTTAGTAGAGACGGGGTTTCACCGTGTTAGCCAGGATGGTCTCGATCTCCTGACCTCGTGATCCGCCCGTCTCGGCCTCCCAAAGTGCTGGGATTACAGGCTTGAGCCACCGCGCCCGGCCTGGAAATTTCTAGAATAGTACAGAGAGGTCCATGTTCCCTTCTCTCAGTTTCCCCCAGTGGTTATATCTTACATAACTATAGTACAATATCAAAACCAGGAAATTAACATTGATAGAATGAGTGTGTATGGTTCTATGCCATTTTATCACGTGTATAGATGCGAGTAACCACCACCACAATCAAAATGCAGAACTCTCTATCACCATAAACATCTCCCTGAGCTACTTCTTCATAGTCATACCTGTCTCTCCAATCCCCGTCCTCCCTAACCCCAGGCAACCACTAATCAGCTTTCTCACTGCAAGTTTGTTACATCGAGAATAGTGTACAGTATACAGCAAACGTAATCTTACAGCATGAGACTTTTTCTTTTTGGATCTTTTGAGACTGGCTTTTTCCACTTAGCACAATGCCCTTGAGTTCCATGTGTTTCCTTACTGCATTCCTTTTTATTGCTGAGTAGTATTCCATGGAACAGATGTATCACAGTTTATTTAACCATTTACCTATTAAGAAACATTTTGATGTGTTTCCAGTTTTTGGATATTACAAATAAAATTACTGGCCGGGCGCAGTCTCACGCCTATAGTCCCAGCAGATCGAGAGGCCGAGGCTGGCGGATTACGCGGTCAGGAGGTCGAGACCATCCTGGCTAACACGGTGAAACCCTGTCTCTACTAAAAATACAAAAAATTAGCCGAGCATGGTGGCGAGTGCCTGTAGTCCCAGCTACTTGGGAGGCTGAGGAAGGAGAATGGCATGAGCCCAGGAGGCGGAGCTTGCAGTGAGCTGAGATCATGCCACTTCACTCCAGCCTGGGCAACAGAGCAAGACTCTGTCTCAAACAAAACAAAACAAAACAAAACAAACAAAAAACCAAATAAAGCTACTGTGAACATTTGTACGCAGGCTTTTGTATAGATGTAAATTTTCACTTCTCTGAGATAAATGCCCAGGAGTGTGATTGCTAGGTTGTAAGGTAGTTGTACATTTAGTTTTGTAAGAAACTGTCCAACTATGGTTATCCATTTTACATTCCTACTAACAATAATCTAGTTGTTCCACATCCTGGCCAGCAATCAGTATTGACACTATCTTTTATTTGCTGTTTTAATAAGTATGTAATTATATTTCAGAGTTAAGTCTGAATTTGCATTTCTCTAATGGCTAGTGATGTACGAACATCTTTTCTTTCATTAGTTTTTAGTCTTTTTTTCTGAAAGACTTCTTCCTGAACCATGACAACCACCTGAGACCACATGTTAGTTCTCATTTTTTTGTCCTAATGAATATCCTTCTTCCCTTTACTCTCCATGGGAAAGTGATTGCTTTGTGTAAAAGTCTCTGTTCCCAGTGTTGAAGCATTGCCTGGGGTGAACACTAATCAGTCTGTTATAACAAACTGTTTTCTGAACAGAAGTCCTGTGTTGGAGACACTGCCTTCAGGTGACAAAAATATTACAGTGAAGATTTTCTTTTTTTTTTTTTTTTGAGACGGAGTCTTGCTCTGTCGCCCAGGCTGGAGTGAAGTGGCCGGATCTCAGCTCACTGCAAGCTCCGCCTCCCGGGTTTACGCCATTCTCCTGCCTCAGCCTCCAGAGTAGCTGGGACTACAGGCGCCCGCCACCTCGCCCGGCTAGTTTTTTAGTATTTTTTAGTAGAGACGGGGTTTCACCGTGTTAGCCAGGATGGTCTCGATCTCCTGACCTCGTGATCCACCCATCTTGGCCTCCTAAAGTGCTGGGATTACAGGCTTGAGCCACCGCGCCCGGCCTACAGTGAAGATTTTCATTCGTGTTCTGAATACATTACCTCTAGTTCTTTTTGGCTCTGTCACTGGATATTATAGTTTATTTTATAACTTAGGGCATGGGTTGGCCTCCGTGAAAATCTCTAACATGATACTTAGCAGCTAGGGTCTGGAATCAGACCAATATAGTTTTTAATTCCTGTTTTTGCCATTTCTGAACTTTGTTATTGGACAAGTTATTTAAACTCTCTAAGCTTTTGTTTTGTTATATATGAAATGAGGATAATAGTGGCCAATTTCTCTGTAGGGTGGTTGTGAAGATTACCTGTGTGTTTCAGTTATCTATTGCTGTGTTACGTATTATTCCAGAGCTTAGTGGCTTCAAACAACAATGGTTTATTATTTTTCACGATTTTGTGGGTTGACTGGGCACAGTCAGATGTTTTTTTTTCCCATGTAGAATAGCTGAGGTGGCATATACAGCCTAAATTAGTGTTTATCCCTGGCAATGCTCAAGTGTGTTCAGTGGGGACTCAGCAGGGGCTGAAACATCCAGGTTGGCTGCTCATCCTCCAGGACCACTCGCCACATGGCTTTCACAGTTCTGTAGTCTAGCATATACACTGTACAGTGTGGCAGCTGGCTTTTATGAGGGAGAAAGTAGAAGTTACCAGCTCTCTTAGGCCTGAGCACGGAAGTCCCAGAACATCACTTTGATTGCATTATATTGGTCAAAGCAAGCTCCAGGGCCATTCCAGGCTCATGGAGAGGAGATAAGACTCCACCCATTGATGAAATGGTTGAAAAATATTTGTAGTATTTTGAATCCACTACACTGAGTAATCCTCATGATACTGACAGACCCAAATTGCAAGTACTCCTGTACTATGAATTATAAACTCTGGGCCAGGAGTGGCTGTGTACTTACTGCAAAACGAAGATGTGAGGTTTTTTGTTCAAAAATTATAATGAATTTGAAAATGTAACAGCAAAACATTAAACCAAATATGTGACTCATGTAAGTGCAAAGCCCTGTGTGACTGTGTAAGCCCCATGCCCGTGAAACTGGCCCTGCTCAGGACCCATATCTTTTGAGTTATGTCTCCTACCCCCTTAGTAGCCAGGGCATCTCTGAGGGTCCAAAGTATCATAATGAAGTTAGAGAGGGGTCTGACTTATAGCATCTCTGCAGATTTTATTGACTTCATGATGCTGACCAGTATCAAGGTAACAGGCAATGCAATATGTGAAGCTTAGCTCACAGAAGTACATTTTTTTTTTTTTTTTTTTTTTTTTTTTTTTTTGAGATGGAGTCTCGCTCTGTCGCCCAGGCTGGAGTGCAGTGGCCGGATCTCAGCTCATTGCAAGCTCCGCCTCCCGGGTTCCTGCCGTTCTCCCGCCTCAGCCTCCGAGTAGCTGGGACTACAGGCGCCCGCCACCTCGCCCGGCTAGTTTTTTTTGTATGTTTAGTAGAGACGGGGTTTCACCGTGTTAGCCAGGAGGGTCTCGATCTCCTGACCTCGTGATCCACCTGCCTCGGCCTCCCAAAGTGCTGGGATTACAGGCTTGAGCCACCGCGCCCGGCCTTAATTTTTGGATTTTTAGTAGAGACGGGATTTCACCGTGTTAGCCAGGTTGGTCTCGATCTCCTGACCTCGTGATCTGCCTGCCTTGGCCTCCCAAAGTGCTGGGATTACAGGCGTGAGCCACCGCGCCCAGCCGCAGAAGTACATTTTGATGTTTCATATATATGAAAAAAAGTCGTTTCTTTTGCATGGCAATCTCTAATTTCTTCCTGCTCCCCTTCAATCACTGTAATGACCCCAAGGCATAATAAGCCACACATTATATGGAAATTAGGAGTGGGAAGGTGGGAGAACGACATTGTAGAAGAGAAGGATGCCTACAGTGAGACAGCATGTTAAAAAGTAAACTCAGTCTGGACCGGGCGCGGTGGCTCATGCCTGTAATCCCAGCACTTTGGGAGCCCAAGGCGGGTGGATCACAAGGTCAGGAGATCGAGGCCATCCTGGCTAACACGGTGAAACCCCGTCTCTACTAAAAATACAAAAAAAACTAGTCGGGCACGGTGGCGGGCGCCTGTAGTCCCAGCTACTCGGGAGGCTGAGGCAGGAGAATGGTGTGAACCCGGGAGGCAGAGCTTGTAGTGAGCCCAGATCGCACCACTGCACTCCAGCCTGGGCGACAGAGCGAGACTCCATCTCAAAAAACAGATGTTGCTTTGATCTGCTAACATCCTTCCCATTACTCAGTATCAGTGAATTAAAAGAAATGATGAAATCAACTAAATCTTTCATTTAGTTAGGAAAGGAACAGGTAAAGGATCATAGCTTTAACTACAAAAGAGTTGTAGCATACTGAGACTGAGGTTCTAAAGTTGCTAGATAGAGTGACAATCAAGTACACTTAAGCTTAGCCGTGAATAGGAAGATTCCGTGTTGGAGGCAAACAAATGATCTCTCAATAAGTCCAACAGCCAGTTTTTCCTACAGCTTGAACATATCACTGCTTCTTTACTGAGTATTGGGAATAGTAGCTACCTTGTGTTTGGGAGCATAATGAAAAAACCCTGTACAAATGGAATTACATTGAGCATAGCATGATGCTTTAATATGAAAGGTACAAGGAAATGAACACCAAATGAGAAAATAGCAGCTGTCAGTATCTCATTTCATAGAAACTCTTACCATACACCTGCATTTCTGAATGTTTTTCTCTTTCCTCATTTTCTTAAATTCTGCTTGGATATCCTATAGGTATCCCAAACCTAGTATCAAAACAGAAGTTTTAATTTTCCTTCCCATACATACCCCTCTAACATCTTTCCCTTCTCAGTAAATGGTGTCATTAATCACTCAGTTGCTAATGTCAGAAATACACAAGATATGGATGACTTATGTCTTAGTCCATTTTCTGCTGCTATAATAGACTATCACATACTGGGTAATTTATATAAAAATAAATTTCTCTCTCACAGTTGGGAAGGCTGGAAAAATCCAAGAGCTGGTGCTGGCATCTGGCGAGAGCCTTTGAGTACCTGGCTGAAGGTGGAAGGGCAAGTGAGCGCATGAGACAGACAGCAGAGGGGGCCAAAGTCCATCTTGTTACTGGAAGCTCACTTCTGTGATAACCAACCCACTCTTTTTGAGATGAAGTTTCACTCTTGTTGCCCAGGCTGGAGTGCAATGGCACGATCTCAGCTCACTGCAACCTCTGCCTCCTGGGTTCAAGGGATTCTCTTGCCTCAGCCTCACCAGTAGCTGGGATTACAGGCGCCTGCCACCACGCCTGGCTAATTTTTTATTTTTATTTATTTATTTTTATTTTTAGTCGAGACAGGGTTTCACCATGTTGGCCAGGCTGGTCTCGAACTCCTGACTGGCAGGTGATCCACCCGCCTCAGCCTCCCAAACTACTGGGGTTACAGGCGTGAGCCACTGCACCCAGCCTGACTTTTAATTTCTTAAAGGTCTTACTTCTTTTTTCTTTTTTTTGAGACAGAGTCTCGCTCTGTCGCCCAGGCTGGAGTGCAGTGGCACGATCTCCACTCACTGCAAGCTCCACCTCCTGGGTTCACGCCATTCTCCTGCCTCAGCCTCCCGAGTAGCTGGGACTACAGGCGCCTGCCACCACACCCGGCTAATTTTGTTTTGTATTTTTTAGTAGAGACGGGGTTTCACAGTGTTAGCCAGGATGGCCTTGATCTCCTGACCTCGTGATCCAAACGCCTCGGCCTCCCAAAGTGCTGGGATTACAGGCGTGAGCCACCGCGCCCAGCCTAAAAGTCTTACTTCTTAACGCCATGATATTGGTAATTAAATTTTAACATGAGCTTTGCAGGGGACGTTCAAATCATTGCAACTCCTCTCTCTCACATTCCACATCTAATCCATCAACAACTGCTATTGGCTCTTCCTTCAAAATATATTCCCAAACTGAGCACTTTTCACCATCCCTCTCACTATGTGATAATCAAAGCCACAATTTTATCTTACTCAGGCTAGTGCTTCCTAGCTGGTTTCACTGACTCCATTCTTGCCCTCCAGAGCCAGTCACATACCAGCTAATAATCTTTTGTGTGGCTGATTTCTATGGTTTCCGAAAAACTCTAATAAGATTTTATTTACGGCCGGGCGCGGTGGCTCAAGCCTGTAATCCCAGCACTTTGGGAAGCCGAGACGGGCGGATCACGAGGTCAGGAGATCGAGACCATCCTGGCTAATACGGTGAAACCCTGTCTCTATTTAAAAATACAAAAAACTAGCCGGGCGACGAGGCGGGCGCCTGTAGTCCCAGCTACTCGGAAGGCTGAGGCAGGAGAATGGCGTAAACCCGGGAGGCGGAGCTTGCAGTGAGCTGAGATCCGGCCACTGCACTCCAGCCTGGGTGGCAGAGCAAGACTCCGTCTCAAAAAAAAAAAAAAAAAAAAAGATTTTATTTACACGTTTCATGGTGCAAAATAAAAATGTTGGGCTGATATATTCAAATACAGTGTTTTAACTTCTTTTATTAATTAAAAGATTCATGGGCCAAGAATCGCTAGTATCATGTCAAAGAGCACATTATATTAGTACTTCAAAAGTTTTATTTCCATTTATTCGTCTGTCAGATTCTAAAACTTTCATCACAGTGCTTGATGAGAGAGGCCAAGGGGAACACAAGTGGTCCCTGAGAGTAGGATCACTTTCAGCCCATTAGGCTTGCTATGCAGAGGCCCTTAGATGTAGAATATCAACTGATGAGTTACTTGGGGACAAGGAGACAGGAGAATGGCCCAAGAGTGCACTCTTGCTCTGCAAGGATCAGCTTTCCACAAAACAATCTAAAAAATCACTTTACTTTTCTATTCAATCCTCTTCAAAGCTGTCTTTTCTCACATAAAATATGATTTAAAAAATCCTCAACATGGCCTGCAAAGCTCTGTATGATCGAATCCCTGCACCTCTCTGACCTCACGTCCTTTCACTTTCTAGATTGCTTACTCTACTCTAGCCCCCTGACTTTCATGCTGTTCCATGAACACATCAAGCCCATTCCTTTCTCAGGTGCTTTGCATTCACTGTTCTCTTTGCCTAGAAAGATTTCCCCTGGATATCTACACAGCCTGCTTCTCATCTCCATCTGGGCCTCTGATTAAATGTCACCTTCTCTTGAAGGTATTTCTTCACTCCCTATATAAAATAGCCTTTTCTTTTTTTCATTTATTTTTTTCCTTCTTTTTTCTTTCAGAAATATTTTAATAAAAAGTGGCTGTGTCCAAGAAACACCCACGACATGCACATCAATTAAAAAGAACCATAAAAAAATAGAAAATTTACCATATAGCTATGATTTAAAAAAAATTGCAGATACTTGAGTACATCAGCGAAATCTAATATTAAGGTCATATTCCTTCTAATGGGCTATGGTTAGGAATCTAATTGATATCAAAATAAAATGTAATGCAAATACTGAACTTAAAATAGTCCTTTCTACCTACTGTCTTCTATCTCATTATCCAGCTTTATTTTCTTAGTTTCTCAGAGTACTTATGACTTGACAATATGTATGAATATGTGTTTACATGTTTATGTGTCTATGTACCTTTTTATTTTTGATCTGTCTCCACTATTGGAATGAGAGCTCAATGAGGACAGGAAACTATGTTTTCTTACTCAGAGTTTTTTTTGTTTTTGTTTTTGTTTTTGAGACGGAGTCTTGCTCTGTCACCCAGGCTGGATGGAGTGCAGTGGCACGATCTCTGCTCACTGCAAGCTCTGCCTCCGGGGTTCACGCCATTCTCCTACTTCAGCCTCCCGAGTAGCTGGGACTATAGGCGCCCGCCACCATGCCCGGCTAATTTTTTGTATTTTTAGTAGAGATGGGGTTTCACTGTGTTAGCCAGGATGGTCTCGATCTCCTGACCTTGTGATCCTCCTTCCTCGGCCTCCCAAAGTGCTGGTATTACAGGTGTGAGCCACCGCACCTGACCACTCAGATTTTTAAAAAACATTTTTTAATTTTAAATTTTTGTGCGTACTTAGTAGGTGTATATATTTAGCAGGTACATGATATGTTTTGATACAGGCATGAAATGCATAATAATCACATAATGAAGGATGGGGTATTTATCGCCTCAAGCATTTATTCTTTGTGTTACAATCTGATTACACTCTTTTAGTTATTTTAAAATGTACAATTAAATTATTATTGACTATAGTCACCCTGTGGTGCTATCAAATACTGGGCATTATTCATTCATTCTAGCTATTTTTTTGTACCCATTAATCATCTACCCCTCAACCCTCACTACCTTCCCCAGCCTCTGGTAACTATCCTTCTACTCTGTATTTCCATGGGTTCAGTTGTGTTGATTTTTAGATCCTACAAATAAATGAGGACATGCAATGTTTGTCATTCTGTGCCTGACTTATTTCACTGAGCATAATGAACTCCAGTCCCATCCACGTTGTTGTCAATGACTGAAACAGATTGTTTTTTATGGTTGAATGGTACTCCATTGTATATATGTGCCACATTTTCTTTATCCATTCATCTGTTGATGGACACTTAAGTTGCTTCCAAATTTTAGCTATGGTGAACAGAGCTGCAATGAACATGGGAATAGAGATATCTCTTTGATACACTGATTTCCTTTCTTTTGGGTATATATATCCAGCAGTGGGACTGCTGAATCGTATGATAATTCCATTTTTAATTTGTTGAGGAACCTCCAAACTGTTCCCCATAGTGGCTGTATTAATTTATATTCCCAGGAACAGTGTACAAGGGTTCCCTTTTCTCCACATCCTCAATAGCATTTGTTATTGCCTGTCTTTCGGATCTAAGCCATTTTAACTGGAGTAAGATGATATTTCATTGTAGTTTTGATTTGCATTTCTCTGATGATCAGTGATGTTGAGCACCTTTTCATATGCCTGTTTGCAATTTGTATATCTTCTTTTGAGAAATGACTATTCAAATCGTTTGCCTTTTTTTGATCAGATTAGATTTTTTTCTTACAGAATTGTTTGAGCTCCTTATATATTCTGGTTATTAATCCCTTGTCAGATGAGTAGTTTGCAAATATTTTCTCCCATTCTGTGTGTTATCTCTTCACTTTGTTGATTGTATCCTTTGCTGTGCAGAAGCTTTTGAACTTGATGTGATCCCATATATCCATTTTTGCTTTGGTTGCCTGTGCCTGTAGGGTATTGCTCAAGAAAATTTTGCCCATACCAATGTCCTGGAGATTTTCTCCAATGTTTTCTTATAGTAGTTTCATAGATTAAGGTCTTAGATTTAAGTCTTTAAACCACTTTGATTTGGTTTTTGTATCTGCAGAGAGGGGTCTGGTTTTATTTCTTTGCATATGGATACCCAGTTTTCCCAGCACCATTTATTGACGAGACTATCTTTTCCCCAGTGTATGTAGTTGGCACCTTTGTAGAAAATGTATTCACCATATGTGTGTGGATTTGTTTCTGGGCTTTCTATTCTGTTCCATTGGTCTATGTGTCTGTTTCTGTGCCAGTACCATGCTGTTTTTGTTACTATAGCCCTGGAATGTAATTTTTGTTTTTTGAGACAGTATCTTGCTCTGTTGCCCAGGCTGGAGTGCAGTGTGACCCGATCTTGGCTCACTGCAACCTCCACCTCCCAGGCTCAAGCGATCCTCCCACCTCAGCTACCCAAGTACCTGGGACCACAGGTGTGCATCACTACATCCAGCTACCCTGTAATATTATTTGAAGCCAGGTAGTTTGATTCCTCTGGTTTTGTTGTTTTCACTTAGGATAGCTTTGGCAATTCAGGGACTTTTGTGGTTTCATATAAATTTTAGGACTTTTTTCTATTTCTGTGAAGAATGACATTGGTATTTTGACAGGAACTGCACCGAATCTGTAGATTGCTTTGGGTAGTATGGACATTTTATTTATTTATTTTTTGAGACAGAGTCTTGCTCTGTCACCCAGGCTGGAGTACAATGGTATGATCTCTGCTCACTGCAATCTCTGCCTCTCTGCCTTGTGGGTTCAAGCGATGCTCCCATCTCATCCTCCCAAGTAGCTGGGACTACAGGTGCAAGCTACCATGCCCAGCTAATTTTTGTATTTTTGGTAGAGATGGGCTTTTGCCATGTTGTCACAGGCTGGTCTTGAACTGCTGGACTCAAGGGATCCTCCTGCCTCAGCCTCCCAAAGTGCTGAGATTACAGGCATGAGCCACCACATTTTAACAATTTTAACCACCAGCACTTCAACAATATTGATTCTTCCAGTCCACAAATGTGAGATCTTTCAAATTTTTGGTGTCCTGTTCAATTTATTTCATTAATGTTTTATAGTTTTCATTATAGAGATCCATCACATCTTCAGTTAATTCCTAGGCATTTAATTTTATTTGTGGCTATTGTAAATGGGACTACTTTTTTGATATCTTTTTCAGTTTGTTCATTGTTGGCATATAAAAATGCACTGATTTTTGTTTGTTTACATACACAAACGCACGATTGGCACATAAAAATGCACTAATTTTGGATTTTTGTATCCTGCAACTTTACTGAATTTTTTTTTTTAATCAGTTCTAGAAGTCTTTGGTGGAGTCTTTGGGATTTTCCAAGTATAAGATTATGTCATCTGGAAACAAGGATAATTTGACTTCTTTCTTTCCCTTTATATATTTCTCTTGTCTGACTGCTCTGGCTAGGACTTCCAGTACTATTTTCAATAACAGTGAGCAGATATTATGTTCCAGATTTTAGAGGAAAGGCTTTCAGTTTTTTTCCCCATTCAGTATGATGCTAGCTGTGGATATATCACATATGGCATTTATTATGTTGAGGTATGTTCCTTCTCTTCCCAGGTTTTTGAGGGTTTTTATCATGAAGGGGTGTTGAATTTTATCAAATGCTTTCTCAGCATTAATTGAAGTGATCATATGATTTTTGTCTTTCACTCAGTTGATATGATGTATAACATTGATTTGCATATGTTGAACCATCCTTGTATCCCAAGGATAAACCCCACTTGGTCATGATGAATGATCTTTTTAATGTATTGCTGAATTAGGTTTGCTAATATATTGTTGAGGATTTTTGCATCAGGGATATTGGCCTGTAATTTTCTTATTTTGATATGTCTTTGTCTGGTTTTGGTATCAGGGTAACACTGGTCTCATAGAACGTGTCTGGAATATTCCCTTCTCCTGCATTTGCCAGGACAGTTTGAGTATAATTGGTATTGGTTCTTTAAGTGATTGATAGAATTCAGTGGTGAAGCCATTGGTCCCAGGCTTTTCTTTACTGGGAGGCTTTTTATTACAGCTTTGATCTCATTAATTGCTACTGGTCTGTTCAAGTTTTGGATTTCTTCCTGGTTCAGTCTTAGTAGGGTTGTATGTGTCTAAGAGTTTATCCATTTCTTCTAGATTTTCCAATTTATTGGCATATAGCTGCTCGTGGCCACTAATTGTCATTTGAATTTCTGCAGTTTCAGTTGTAATGTCTCCTTTTTCATCTCTGATTTTATTTGGATCTCCCCTCTTTTTTTCTTAGCTAGTCTTGCTAAAGGTTTGTCTCTTTCATTTAACTTTTCAAAAAACAAACTTTTTGCTTCATTGATCTATATTTTTTTTATTTGTTTCATTTATTTCTGCTCTGATCTTTACTATTTCCTTTCTTCCACTAATTTTGGAATTGGCTTGCTCTTGCTTTTCTAGTTCTTTAAGATACATTGTTAGGTTGCTTATTTGAAGTTTTTTCTTTTTTTTGATGTAAGAACTTATAGCTATAAACTTCCCTCTTAGCACTGCTTTTGCTCTATTCCATAGGTTTTGCTATGTTGTGTTTCCATTATCACTTGTTTCAATACATTTTTCAGTTTCCTTCTTAAATTATTCATTGACCCACTGGTCACTCAGGAGCATATCATTTAATTTCTGTGTATTTGTACAGTTTCAAAAATTCCTCTCTTATTGATTTCTGGTTTTATTCCATTGTGGTCAGAGAAGATGCTTGATATTTTAGTTTTTTGAATGTTTTAAGACTTGATTTGTAACTTAACTTGTGGTCTGTCCTTGAGAATGACCCATGTGCTGAGGATAAGAATGTATATCCTAAAGCTCTTGAATAAAATGTAAATATCTATTAGATCCATTTGGTCTCTAGTACAGATTAAGCCTGATGTTTCTTTGTTGATTTTCTGCCTGGAAAATTTGTCCAATGCTGACAGTGGGGTGTTGAAGTCTTTAGCTGTAATTGTATTGGGGCCTATCTCTCTCTTTAGCTTTAATAGTATTTGCTTTATATATCTGGGTGCTCCGATACATATATATATATCCTCTTGTTGAATTTACCCCTTTATCATTTTATAATCTGATATAGAGGAGACTCAACTTAAGGTGTTGGCTATAGAGATGCAAAAGGGTGACAGAACACTCTGGCTTCTTCCTGCTGACAGGGGGCATAGTTGCAGGGGTTAGTCCTAGGGGAATAGGAGTGAAACCATTGCTTTTCAGCTATCTGCATGTACTTACGTATGTGTAACAAGTGTGTTAATATTCTCACCCACAGTTCCTTTAGAACCAAGGAAGCTGATGGTGCAATTGTCAGCCTGGGTTATGAGGCCTGAGAGGCTGGGGGATGCTGGAGTCCAAAAGTCAGGGAACTGTAACCACCTGAAGTGGTTCTTCCTGCCCACTGCATAAAGAAAAACCACACACTTAAGTGGTCAGTGCAGCACTTAAATGAACAGTAGACTATAGGTCTTTAGAAAAGACAGATTGGGATAAACAAGGAAGAGCAAATAGAGATATACCGTCTCATATCTTTTCAGTCAGTGTCCTAGTCCTGAAACTAGATCAGTTCATTTAACAGCTGGTTCCCTATCAGGAGTTGGCATTGCAGATGGGCTAGGCCTCTGTATATCATGAAGGCTAACAGATTCTTAATGAAAGGCATTTCCATAGAGACAGAAGAAAAACAAAGGTTAACACTGGCACAATTTATCCAGACATTAGACTCAAAGAATCTTTGGTTATAGAGGAGGAAGTTGGTGGCAATCTGACATATTTTCCTCTTGCCTGCATTACAAGGAATAAGCTTTAGCTTTGCAGGGCCCCAGGATAGTGGTTATTTTATTGAGTCCAAGTCAGAAATACAAAAGAAAAAATTGAAAGCATTAGTTTGGGGACCTGTAGCCTGGAAAAATTCCAGGATTTAGTCCACATTGCAGAAAATAATAAAAACTTAAAAACAGTAGACAAGACCAGAATCTAACAGTGGGTGTACTATAGATTTTTTCTGAAACATGTTTTTCTCTTTCCAGATCCCGTTTTTACTAAAGACAAATCATAGTAGGACAAATTTATTTGCAAAATAAATGTTAGTCTTATTATACTTGGCCTGAGTGTTTACATAAAGTTAGCATGAATAATTATTTTCTGACTGGGTGCAGTGGCTCACACTTGTAATCCCAGCACTTTGGGGGACCAAGGCAGGTGGATCACTTGAGGTCAGGAGTTTGAGACCAGCCTGGCCAACATGGTGAAACCCTGTCTCTACTAAAAATACAAAAATTAGTTGGGTGTGACAGTGGGTGCCTGTAATCCCAGCTACTCAGGAGGCTGAGGTCAGAGAATTGCTTGAACCCAGGAGGCTGAGGTTACAGTGAGCCAAGATCACACCACTGCACTCCCACCTGGGTGATGGAGCAAGACTCCATCACAAAAAAAAAAAAAAAAAAAAAAAGAATAATTATTTTTCCATATAGGCCTTTTTAAAAATTGGCTTGCTCAAATTTTATTCCATATGGAATCTCAGGTTGGACTTTTTAAAAAGTCTTGAGCCCAACCAATATCTAGGTGCCAATACCTGTATTAAGTGGGTGAATTCCTCACCTTGAGATCCCAGGATAACTTGGGACTTCTTGGCCTGTCAGAAAGTGACATTCTTTACTTACCACAGGTCAGGAATCCTGTACAGGTGCTGTGTTGGCTCTATAAAGTCAACTTTGATTCCTTAAAGCAGTCTGTTTATATTTGAAAATATGCCATTCTGGGCCAGGAACAGTAGCTCACTTTGGGAGCACTTTGGGAGGCCAAGGCAGGTGGATCAACTGAGGCTGGGAGTTCAAGACCAGACCAACATGGAGAAACCCCATCTCTAGTAAAAATACAAAGTTAGCTGGGCATGGTGGCGCATGCCTGTAATCCCAGCTACTCAGGAGGCTGAGGGAGAAGAACCATTTGAATCTGGGAGACGGAGGTTACAATGAGCCGAGATTGTGCCATTGCACTCCAGGCTGGGCAACAAGAGTGAAACTCTGTCTCAAAAAAAAAAGAAAGTATGCCATTCCAGTCAAAGCCCTTGGTAAAATAACCAGCAATTCCAATCATGTTCTGTTACAAAAGAAAACAGATTCTTGTTGCACTTATGCAAGAAATCTATATAGCCATAAGTTCAGAATACTTACAAAGAGTTTCTAAATTATGGAGAAATCAGGTGGAGGGAAAGCAACATGCTCCAAATTTTGTTCACAGGAGTATACTCAATTGCTAAAAGTTGTAAATAGCTCAGAAGAAAAAAAAGGTTTTCTTGATTTTGAAAAACAAAAGCAATGCTTCAAACAAAAAGCCATAAAAAGATTATTTCAGTCTTCCATTAGTTCAGTCTATGTGATTAACTCCTGTTCTGCTCATTGTTCATGAACACATTAGCTCTCTATGGGAGTCTTGGAAGTTTTTCCTCTATTTTAATGTCACCATCTCCAAAGTTATCAGAAATCTGCACTCAAGAGCATCTATCAGATTCCTATAGCTGATTATAAAACCACTTTGAAAATAAAGTAAAACCATCGTGGAGGACAGAAGTTTCAGAATGACCATGGTAAAGATCTGGTCATCTGTTTGGTACACAATAATTTAACATAACAATCAATTATTACTGTTAACATATACTGAAACATATCAGAATTACAGGAGTTTTATATAATTCTGGAACACAACAATAATGCATTCATACAAATAAAGTATAAAGAAAGGCAAACACCATTTCATACTTAACAATGCTTCTGGTATGATTTTAATATACCAAATAAGCAAAATATGTCTCTTTTGGACTTTAGAGTATTTAATATCTGAAAGGTTAATAAAATTTAAAAAAGACAATTTAGATTTTGACTTTAAAAGTTTGTCAAATATTGGCTTGGTGTGGTGGCTCATGCTTCAAATCTCAGCACTTTGGGAGGCCAAGGCAGGCAGATCACCCGAGGTCAGGAGTTTGAGACAAACCTGGCCAACATGGTGAAACCCTGCCTGTACTAAAAAAAAAAAAAAAAAAAATTAGCTAGGTGTGGTGGTGGACACCTGGAGTCCCAGCTACTCAGGAGGCTGAGGCAGGGGAATCACTTGAACCCAGAGGTGGAGGTTTCAGTGAGCCGTGATCACACCACTGCACTCCAGCCTGGGTGACAAAGCAAGACTCGGTCTCAAAGAAAAAAAACCAAAAAACAAGAAAAAGAAGTTTGTCAAATATCAAAGGTTTAAAAGCTTAATATTACAAAATAAGATCCCAGGTCACTATAAGTTATTTATTTAGCCAAAATGATACTCACTGATAGGGAGGAGACTCAACTTTTCAAACAGGATTCCATAAAGACAGCATGAGGCCAACTGAATCTGTTTCTCTCCCCTGCTTTTGTATTTGTCAAAAGGCAAACAAAAATCTTTCATTATCTTTCAATATTACACTAAAATCTTATTTAAAAGAGAAAGTCAAATTTAACCTTTTCATTAGTGTAACTAAGCGCAATTCTTAATAAAACCTTATAAACAAGTCTATACAATCTTAATTAGTTTGAACATAAGGTAAAATTTTTGTAAACCTCTTTAACTCTTTACAATTTTCTGTTAAACAGATCAATTGTCTAAGAAAATTCTGTTATTCAGACACATGGGTCCAAATTCCAGCCCTGCATTAGTGTGATTTTATTTTAATGTTCCACATACGAAAAAACTAAATAATCCCCTTCAAATCTTGGCCAACTTGTTCATAACCACAGAACTTTCTTTAAAATATCAACCCTTTTCAATTTGCTTAAACCTTCAATTTTGTCCTATTACTCTTTTAGGTTAAGACAATCCTTAAAACCCTCTGAACTGACAATAGTACATTCCCTTTAACAAAAGCCATATTCCTATGCCTTTTTATAACTTCTGACCAAAACCACATTTACTTTCCTTCTGTATCGTGTGTGCAAAACTTTTCCAGTAGTCTCAAGTACATTTTACACTGTTAACTCTTAACAACTTTCATTTTTGGTGAAAAACCTAGTAAGCAAGCAATTTTAACCATGTATATGATTGCAGAGTCCAGGACAAGGACAGAGCTAAAGATAATGTCTGAGTCTTCCCAGCCTACCCAGGGGACCTTGCTAACTCCCTATGTCCCAAGCCTTACCTAGAATCTAATGGCTGTAAAACAAGTGTATGAGTCCATTTTCATGCTGCTGATATAGACATATCTGAGATTGGGAAGAAAAAGAAGTTTAATGGACTTACAGTTCCACATGGCTGAGGAGGCCTCACAATGCATGGTGGAAGGCAAGGGGGAGCAAGTCAGGTCTTACCTGGATGGCAGGAGGCAAAGAGAGATAGCTTGTGTAGCTGTCTCATTTTTAAAACCATCGGATCTCGTGAGACTTATTCACTATCACGA
This sequence comes from Rhinopithecus roxellana, assembly GCF_007565055.1. NCBI lineage: Eukaryota > Metazoa > Chordata > Mammalia > Primates > Cercopithecidae > Rhinopithecus > Rhinopithecus roxellana. Next base: position 73,842,609 of record NC_044553.1, on the reverse strand, counting down.
GAACAGCATAGGAAAGACCTGCCACCATGATTCAGTTGCCTCCCACTGAGTGCCTCCCACGACACTTGGGAATCATGGGAGTTACAATTCAAAAAGAGATTTGCGTGGGGACACAGCCAAATCATATCAACAGACAAGTCAAACAATTATTAAAAATCACAGAAACCGTTTATGACCTTACAGCACCTAGCAAAGAGTATCTAACCTGCCTACCTTAGACCAAATGTCTAAACTTTGAAGACTTTTTTTTATTTTACCAATAATTTTTAAACTGTCTTTATTTTTCAAAGAATATCCAAGTCATGTGACCTAAAGGCATTTAAGTTTCTATTTTTCTGACAGTGTTTGATTTAAGAGCTTATTTTCCTTTAAGCCAATTAATTTGACTGAGAAGTGTTTAGAGTGAGAGGAATATTTGTTCAAAAGCCTGTTAAAATCTAGATGGTAATTTGTGAGGCTTTTACCATATAAGCAAAAGGTATTTCTAGATAGGGAGTAGAGGAGACATCTCCATGATCCCCAAGAATTGACTGTCAGAAAGGGCCTTAAGATAGCAAAAGATGACAAAAGCCCCATAGGGATGACCTTTTAAGACAAAATTCACACAAAGCCTTGACACATTTGGGATAAAGAGTTTGCTGACTCATTTTAGACTCCTGGTCCTCTCAGACTGTCTGCCTGACATAAACTCAAAAATTCTTGCACTTCAGATGGTGGATACCAAGAGAATACCTTATATGGTCATAAAGCCATGCTCTCAAGGACGTAAAACAAGACAAGAAGGAACTCCCATCTGGTTTTTGCTCCAGGGATCCACAGCAAGGTTTGTAACTAACCAGTATGCTGGGCTGGCCTAAGCAAGTGGGCTTATGAGGTCCTAAGCCCACATTCTGCCCTGCAGTACCACTCTTTATGACAGAACAACATAGAAAGACAAATTATAACCAGATTTGCTACAGCCTCAGACTAGTCTCACAAATCCTTTTTCTCATGAATAAAGTGATTTCTACTAATTCACTCAACCAGTTTGCACACAGAGAAAGGCCAGAAGCCTGACTGTTGAGAATTTCTCACCCCTTTGCAGGCATGCTAGGTGATATGGTTTGGCTGTGTCTCCACCCAAAATCTCATGTTAAGTTGTGATTCTCAGTGTTGAAGGAGGGGCCAGGTGGAAGGTGACTGAATCCTAAGGGTGGACTTCACTCATGCTGTTCTTTGATAGAATTATCATGAGACCTGTCTCATTGAAAGTGTGTAGCATTTCCCCTTTCGCTCTCTCTCAGAATTATCATGAGACCTGTCTCATTGAAACTGTGTAGCATTTCCCCTTTTGCTCTCTCTCTGTCCCCTGCCAGCCATGTGAAGATGTGCCTTCTTCCCCTTTGCCTTCCATCATGATTGTAAGTTTCCCGAGACTTCCCCAGAAGCAGAATCCTGTACGGCATGAAGAACCACGAGCCAATTAAACCTCTTTTCTTTATCAATTACCCAGTTTCAGGTCTTTCTTTCTCTCTTTCTTTCTCTTTCTCTCCCTTTCTTTCTTTTCTTTTCTTTCTCTCTCTCTCTTTCTTTCTTTCCTTTTCTTTCTTTCCTTCCTTCCTTCCTTTCTTTTCTTTCCTTTTCTTTTTCTTTCTTCTTTCCTTCTTTTCTTTTCTTTTTGAGATGGAGTCTCACCCTGTCACCTAGGTTGGAGTGCAGTGGTGCAGTCTCAGCTCTCTACAACCTCTGCCTCCTGGGTTTAAGTGCCTCAGCCTATCAAGTAGCTGAGATTACAGGCACACACCACCATGCCTGGCTAATTTTTGTATTTTCAGTAGACAGGGGTTTCACCATGTTGGCCAGGCTGGTTTCAGACTCCTGAACTCAAGTGATCTACCTGCCTTGGCTTCCCAAAATGCTGAGATTACAGGTGTAAGCCACTGCACCCAGCCAGGTATTTCTTTATAGCAGTGTGAGAATGGACGAATATACCAGGCTTCTGGGTTCCCTTTCCCTGAGCAGCCCTGGTGGCCCTGCTTGCTGCAACATAGTCACAAAGAAAAATCATCTTTATTCATTTCATGGGACCATAGCCAAGAGCCTCTCAATTTTGCAAGATGCCCCTCAATGGGCTGCATGTGGGAACCAAATTGGGGGAACTGAATTAACATTTTCCATCCCAGCTGATACAAAATACATGTAACAAAACAGACACTAGTCACTTCACTCTGCACCCAATACTAACCTAACAAGGCTGAAACTTGCCCCCGTTGGTCCCTGTCATCTCTTACCCACTCAAGTTGGGGATAGATGACCTCTGACCAGGAGGTCACCCTAGGAATTCAATGAGTGGTCTCTGGGCCAGATGGAAGAGCAGATATGGTCACCCCAAGTCAGAACTGTTGAGTTTCTGCTAACATTCCTTCAGGGCTCACTGAATGTGACCAGACAAATAAGGAAGATTCTTTGAGTTAGGCCTGCTGTGCTTCCATCAGCGATTCCTTGAGAGATGCCTTCCACATGCATAAACACACACAACAAAGACAAGATGGACAGAAGGCTTTCCAAATCGATTCCAGAGTAGAAGAGCATTCCTCCAAACAGTCCACTATTTTTTGTCCCATTGGGGAGCAATTTCCCCAATCTGACTATCCCCATGATGGGGCCAGTCCCTGTGACAGGGCTATAGTGCCTCTTAGAGAAGGCTATAGATCAGGAAAAGGGTGGTGTTGGGGGGCTGTTGGCAGCACCTAGAAAGCTCACCAGACAGGTTCCAGACTGTTTCTCCACTGAAATTAGATCCAGGCACTAAGAGTCGACTGTGCCTTATCAGCAGAGACAGGACCAGAGATGGCCTTCAGTTAAATAAGTGGCTACCAGAACTCACCTCCAGGTTTGTTGAACTGGAGGGGACTGATGAATCACAGGCAGGGGATTACAGACAATCCTCCAAATTTATAACCACTTGAGGGGTTCTTCCTGCCAGCTGCATACAGAAAAACCACGGCATTGTAGTAGAGAAAGAGTTTAATAGACACGAGGCTGGCCACACCTCATGGGAGATGGAGTACATACTGAAATCTCATCCAAAGCTCATAGTTAGGGGTTTTTCAAAGGCAATTTGGGGGAAGGGGTGGGGGCGTCCAGGTAACAGGTGCTTGCTACTGATGGGTTGGGATGGAGATGAGATCATAGGGTGTTGAAACTGTGCTCTTGTGGGCTGTCCTTCTGGGTGGGGCCACAGGGGCAGGGTTGGCAGGTTCAGGTGCAGTCACGGGTGTCAGACATGCAAAAAACCTGAAAAGATATCTCAAAGGCCAATCTACAATAGTGGTATCTTCAGGAGGAACTGGGGAAGTTGCATATCTTATAACCTCTGGAGTAATGGCTGACAATCTTTTGTGTCTCAGCCTTAGCAGTACTCAGGCTCCTTTCCTCCCCGCAGCCTGATGGCCTCCCATTGGCTTTACAAAAGCAACTAAGTTTCAAACAAGGCCTATTATCATTTAAACTATAGCCTAAATGTCTCTCAAAGTTAGCTCAGCCCAATAGCTCAGGAATAATTAAGGGAAAGGTAAGGTAGGCTGTGTGTGTGTGTGTGTGTGTGTGTGTGTGTGTGTGCGCGTGCGTGCGCGCGCGCGCGATGGTGGTGGGGTAGTTAGCTCAGACCTCTTTCACTGTCATACTTTTCTCGCTGATACAATTCTTGCAAAGGCAGTTTTAGAACCTGGAGTTCTGATGTCCAAGGGCAGGAGAAGAAGAGTGTTGAGGTTCTGGGAGAGAGAGAGTGAGAATTTCCCCTTCCTTTGAGTTTTTGTCTCATTGGGTCCCCAGCCAGTTGGTTCCTGAAAACATTGAGGGCTCACTGGCATGCCAGTCTCCTCTGGAAACATGTTCACAGACAAACCTGGGGTAGTTCAATCATTCTAATCAAAAGCAAAGCCATCTGGGTTTTCTTTCAGCAGAAGGAGGACAAGCTCAGTGCCTACTGAAGCATTGAGAATAAGTATTATTTAGGAAAAATTTATTTTTACATTCAATTTCTTTTGTATTTAATAATTTACCAGCTATCTGAGTATCCCTTAATACAGTCGATTTGACACCCCGAGTCAACAATCACATATATCTTCTTTGGAGCAACGTTTTTTTTTTTTCAGCTCCTTTGCCCATTTTTAAATTGGGTTATTAAAATTCTTTTTTAATTTTAAATTTTAATGTTTGTGGGTACATAGTAGGTATATATATTTATGGGGTACAGGAGATATTCTGATATAGGCATGCAGTGTGCAATAATCACATCATGGAAAAATGGAGGATCAATCTCCTCACACATTTATCCTTTGTGTTACAAACAATCCAATTATAGCCTTTTAGTTTTTTTAAAAATGTGCAATTAAATTATTATTGACTATAGTCACTCTGTTGTGTTATCAAATACTAGTCCTTATTCATTTTTTCTATTTTGAGGTATCCATTAATCATCTCCACCTCTCCCATGGAGCTGGGGGTGTCAGGCCTCTGAGCCCAAGCTAAGCCATCATATCCCCTGTGACCTGCACGTATACATCCAGATCACGTGGAGCAACTGAAGATCCAAAAAAGTGAAAATAGCCTTAACTGATGACATTCCACCATTGTAATTTGTTTCTGCCCCACCCTAACTGATCAATGTACTTTGTAATCTCCCCCACCCTTAAGAAGGTTCTTTGTAATTCTCCCCACCCTTGAGAATGTACTTTGTGAGATCCACCTGCTGCCCGCAAAACATTGTTCCTAACTCCACTGCCCATCTCCAAATCTATAAGAACTAATGATAATCCCACCACCCTTTGCTGACTCTCTTTTCGGACTCAGCCTGCCTGCACCCAGGTGAAATAAACAGCCTTGTTGTTCACACAAGGCCTGTTTGGTGGTCTCTTCACACGGACACGTGAGATAGGGGGTGGAGTGACAAAAGCACCCTTGTGGTCACTGCCCTAGGACTGTGCTGGGTCAGACCTGAATCCTGCACAGCACTGGGTCTCACCCAAAGCGTGCTGTAACCACTCCCTGGATATAACCTATGCTCTTTCAATGCTCTGGGGCTCTACAATCAGTAAGTGGCAAAGCCAGTCAGGCCTGTGTTCTTCACTTCTGGGTGGTGAGTTTCCCCAAGCCCCAGGCATGTCCAGAAGTGCAGTGCAGGAGCCAGGGACTACAGTCAAACACATTAGAAATCTACCTGTTGTTCTATTGTACTGCAGTTGAACTGGCAAACCACAAGATGCAGTCCTTCCCACTCTTTCCCTCCACTTTCCAATGGCAGCGTTGCCTCACCTCGTGACCATCACCACTTCAGGTCCACAGGGAGTACTGCCAGACTCCCATCAATGTTTCTTTAAGGCCCGAGGGCTCTTCTGTCAGTTTGTGGTGAATGCTGCCTGGCCTGGGACTCATATTTCAGTGCAGTGGGCTCCTCTCTGGCCCAGGGTAAGTCCAGAAATACCATCCAAGAGCCAATTCCTGGAATTGGGGACTCTAAGAGCCTGCTTGGTGCTCTACCTCATTTTGGCCAAGTTGGCACCTAAGGTGCAAGACAAAGTTCCCCTTACCTTTCCTTTTCCTTTTCTCAGGTGGAAGGAGTGTTGCCCCATAGCCACCGCAACTGTGAATGTGCTGAGTCTTACCTGAAGCCAGCAAGTCTCATAGTCTCATCTAAGGCCCTCAATATAGTATCTGGGTATCGCTGCTGGTTTTTCAAGGCCCAAGGGAACTTCCCAAGTTCTTCCCTTTAAGGCAGTGGGTTCCCTTCCAGTCCATAGTGTGTCTAGAAATGTCATCCCAGAGCTAGGGGCTGGAAAGGGGGCCTCATGACTGACTAGTGTCCTATTCTGCTGTGTCTGAGCTAGTATCTAAGATGCAAGAAAAAGTCCTTCCCAGTCTTCCCTCTTTTCTTTTCCAGTGGAGAGAAAGGGTCTCTTTACAGCTATGAGCTGTGTATCCTGGGGTTAGGAGAGGGGTGATGCCAGCACTCCCTAGCCGCCTTGGCTGGTGTCTCAGTAGGTCATGTGTCTGCCTAGTCCATAGTCTCTGGGCCCAGTTCAACACTAGGACTTGCCTAGGAGTTGCAGTGTTTGTGGCCTAGACTACCTTTCAATTTCATTCAAGGCCCCAGAGCACTGTAGCACATGGTGGTGAGACTTGAGGGAACTCAAGTTTGAACCACTAGGATTGACAGTTCTTCCCTAGCTGGGGCTGATTTAGATGCTCCCTCTATGGGCAGGAATCAGGTGACTTCGGTCTGGTTTTGTTTTCTGTCATAATAGGGCAGCACTGAGTTCAATGCCTCCCAATTGCTGCAATCTCCCTTTCTCCAGGGCACACAGAAATTCTCTCTGCAGCACACTAATCACTTCTGGGGAACAGAGTAAAGGGTGGTGTTGGCGATTTAAGACGGTTTTTCCTATCTCTTTAGAGCCTCTTTCAGAGATACTAAGTTAAATAATCTCCTGGGAGGAAAATATTATGAATTTCATTGAAATATTAGGTTTGAAGGGGGATTCTCATTCCTCAGGTACCCAGCAGAGCAATCAAGCAATCATGTTCCAAGAGACTGATGCTGTGCGGAGGCACTTGAGTTGGCAGCATGGAATCTTAAGGGGATAGAGACAAATAAACACAGTCTAGAGGTGAGAGGGCAAGAGGACCACTCATGTGCTATGAGGGAGTTTTAATGAGGGGGAATATATGAGCAGTGGCATGTGTGGTGAACGTTGGGGATAGGAAGAGATGTCTAAAGAGGGATTGTAAGTGGGTGCACTGGGTGCTGTCTTATGGAGGCCTCACTGCTGCTTTCTCAAGAGATCTTTAGTAAAGGACTATCTACATTTTGAGTCTCTTTTAGAGCCTCATGCAACATTTGCAGGGGTGCTAATTTAATGCGGGGTTGGAATTAAAGGTGGCCCAGCTTAGATGAGAACTTAGCAGTTCGTCATATACTTATACTAACATACATGTATAATAATCCTCTATGGAAAGAAGATAGGAGTAAAACTCTCTTATAATATTTGACAATTATTTCAGCAAATATAATGTTTGATGGGTGGTTGAAAGCTTAAGACTTACTGGTAGCTTTATACAACTTTTAGTATACGATGAAATACACATACATACACGGTTTGTACATTGTTGCTTTTCATTATTTCATATTTTGCTTTCTATAACATGATCAAATATAACATGTTTTCCTCTACAGAAGTACAAAAATAATTGTCATTGATTGGAATGATGCTAAGAATCCCAATCATAATAGATATTATTTTAAAATTTTAACTCCTTTTTTTTTTTGAGACGGAGTCTCGCTCTGGCACCCAGGCTGGAGTGCAGCGTCGCGATCTCGGCTCACTGCAAGCTCCGCCTCCCGGGTTCACGCCATTCTCCTGCCTCAGCCTCCCGAGTAGCTGGGACTACAGGTGCCCGTCACCATGCCTGGCTATTTTTTGTATTTTTTAGTAGAGATGGGGTTGCACTGTGTTAGCCAGGATGGTCTCGATCTCTGACCTCATGATCCACCAGTCTTGGCCTCCCAAAGTGCTGGGATTACAGGCGTGAGCCACCGCGCACCTGGCCTAAAATTCTAACTTCTTTAAAGCATCTTTCTCTCAATCTCAATTGGGCCTTAGTTTTCCTTCTTACTAAGTCACAAGGAGTACAGGTAAAATTTAGAAACTAAATATTTTCATGCTATAGAGCAAAACATGTAGTCCTTTAGAAGAATTATCTTGTCAGACTATTTCCCTTCTAATAGATTGGTTTCAGAAAGCAGGTTTCACCTTTAGCAATTTGAGGGGCAAGAAATACTTCATTTTTCCAATGAAGATAGCAGAGCATTATTTATCATTTCTGCAATGGTATAATTACTCAGCGTGGCAGCTACAGTTTATAGAACCATGCTACAGATTGGATTTGTTTATTGGTTGCACTTGACACAGTTTTTCATCATCAAGTTTCATCCCTTAGCCACCGTGCTTTTGGGGTCTTCAGTGGTCAGGCAAAAATCACATAAATGCAGAATTCCTTCATTATAATGTATTAAAGGACTTCAGAACTTCTAAAATATGCGTTAATATCTACTGTTGCTGTACTACAACATATTTACTGTAATTCATGAAATGAAATATGATATTTCTACAGGCTTAGCAATAAAACCTCCATGAGCAGTCCATGATGAGACATATTTATTGATTTGGAATTATACGAAAGGTTTTG